>NC_080545.1:41886373-42258559 GCF_028640845.1 Ahaetulla prasina
TTTGTTTTTGTTATGCAAAGTCCCAAAAGGTTGAATCCCATTGAATTCCTCCTATCTTCAGTATCCAGCACGTCTCCTTCTCCTGCAAAAGCAGGAAAAGAGGAAGGTGTCCAAGTTCTGCTAACAATTGATTTCTTTTTGTGGATAACTATAAGCAGACAGAAGAAGCATGAGTGAACAATTACTGGTTTGCAAGTATTGTTGATTTCCTGACTTCCTCCTTTTTTTAAAGAGAGAATTTTTTCCCCCCCTTCTTTTAAAATGGCGTTTGACTAACTGCAAATAAACCGATAGCCTTGCTGTGAAATCGAAACTGAATGGAGACTTCATCTTATTGTGTTGGATTGTGGATTGTTGGATTATATTACGTTGTTTAAGTATTTCATAAGGGGATTTTCAGCAAGAACTTTGCCATGAAGGTTCTTTCAGAAGAATGGATTCGTGACTTTATACAGGATTACACAGAAAGAATGTATTTAATTATTCAAAAATACGAACTGATAAAAAATGGGGACTTTTTGGATCAAGGCTTGGAGGAAATTAACCAGTGTGATCAGGACTTAAATGCAATGGAGGAGATACAAACAAAAGTGGATAAATATAAAGATATGATCGTGAATAAACAAGTTGATGTAAAGAAGTTTCCTTTAAATAGTTTGGATGAAATGTCAGAATTTGTGTTACAGGAGGCTGTCTCCCGAACCGAAAAAATTTACAGGCTTAATGCTTTCAAGAATTCTCTCTTTGGACTGATGGAATATATGGTAGTAATTTGTGGATTTTGGACATAAGGAACTATTAGGAAATATTGTGACTGACTTTTCAAAAGGAGTAATGAAGGAAAGACAGATTAATGCATCAAAAAAAATGGCAAGAGACAAAAGTATTATCCTTGAAACGAGGTTGTTTTGAATTATTAACAGACAAAAATATTACTGTCCCTGAAAGACAATATGTGAGGAAGATCTGGAAGAAATGGGTTGATTATATGTTTTATATCTATCATAAAAGACTAGGTATTTGGATTTATACTGGATTTTGACGAGGAAGGACTAAATTTGAATAGCTACTGTAATTCTCGGTATTGAAATTTTATAATGTGTTGTACTGTATTTTGAATAGAATATTTTTGAAAGAGTTTATGTAAGAAAGACCTGGGGGGGGGGAAATTATATGGTTATAGAAGCTATAAGGGAGATATTCTTTGAATTGGATTGGATTTTTATGCTTTAGTTGGTTTTAAATACTTTAGGATTAATTTGTTCTATTGATTTATATATTTTGTTACTGTTAATTGTTATTTTTTTTTTCTGAAGGATTTTGGTTATGTTAGGAGGAAGTCAGAGCTAGAGAGGGAAAACTGGTATAATAGTTTTGGGGAAAATTTTCTTAGCATATGTTGTTTTATTTTAACTATACCTTGTGCTTCATCTGGAAGTCAGGGGAGGATTAGTGAAGGAGGGTTGGGGAAAGGGGAAAATTTTTTAAAACTTTTGAATATATCTTCCTTTAACTGCTAGTGGGGTTTGAACTGATTGGGTGGGAGCTTGGCTGTGCTCTGATTGGCTGGGGTTTTCTGTGCTCTGATTGGCTGGGGTGTGTCCTGTGTTGGTGGGGGCTTGGTTGTGCTCAGTCTAATCTGTGCTGCAGGGGATTTGAGCTGGTGAGCTGCACTGCTGCTGTTTGGCTTCGTGTTCGTGGTCGTGCTACATCTTCGTAGTGGGTGTCAGTCTGCTGCATGTATGGATTGGAGGGTTTGAAGTGGCTAATGTTGCGGCTGCGGTCTGGCTTCTGGTCCTTGGTCGTGCTTCCTGATCAGTGTGGGTTTGGGTGTGCTTTCTGGGTGGATGTGTGGTGGTGACATCCTGTGTGGACCTCGTGAGTGTGGGTCTGGTGTCATTCCTCGTGTTAGGGACACGTTTGTCAATAAGGGCAGGTTTCCAAATGGCTGGTAGGCGGGAGGTATCATCTCGTTTGTTCATGCTGTGTGGCGTTTTCTATCTCAATGGCTTCTCTGATTATTCTGTTGTTAAAGTGTTCAGTTTTGGCGATAGTTCTGGTCTTTTTAAAGTCAATATATGTCCTGTGACTTTAAAGTGTTGGACCAGGAAGAAGTTAGTTCCTCTTTTTGAATGAGTTCTTGTGTTCTTCAATCGTGCACTTATTCTTCTGTTGGTTTGTCCAATGTATGTGGTGGGGCAGGTGCATAATTTCATATACTCCTTGATTTTCTAACTCAATTTTGTCTTTGGGGTTTCTTAGGATGGTGGATATTTTTGGTTTGTGCAGAATGCTGTCTTGATGTTATGTTTGTGGAGGATCTTGCTGATTCTGTCTGTGGTGCCTTTTATATATGGGAGGAGGGCTGTGCCATTTTCTTGCTCTCTGTCTTGGGTTTTAGTGGGGGTTCTTTTGGATTAGTTTGGTAATCTTATTTCTCTGGAATCCATTGGATGTTAGTACGTTTGTGAGAGTGTGTAGTTCGGTTTTAGGTGTTGTTCATCAGCTAAGCATTTTGTTCTAGAGATGAGTGTCTTGGCTACGGAGTTGATCTGTGCTGGGTGGTGGTGTGAGAGTGCATGCAGATAGCGGTTTGTGTGTGTTTTCTTCTGGTAGATGGTGTGTCCTAGGGAGCCATTGGGTTTCTTGTAGACTAAGACATCTAGGAATTGGTTGTTAACTTCTGTTTCCATGGTGAACTGTATTTTGGGGTGTAGGCTATTGAGGTGTGTGAGGAAGTTTTCAAGTTTTCTTTCCTGTGGCCAGATTATGAAGGTGTACGATCTGAGCCAGAGTTTGGGTTTGTGATCAGATTTTTCTAGTGCTTGGGTTTCAAAGTGTTCCATGTAGAGGTTGGCAATGACAGGTGAGAGGGTGATCCCATGGGTGCGCCTTCTATTTGTTTGTATTTTGTCCGTTATAGATGAAGTATGGATAGGCAGTGGTTGGTCAGATCTAGGATGTGCTTGGGGGTTATATTTGTTTTGGATAGCTGTCAAGGCTTCTTTGATTGGCACTTGGGTGAAGAGGATATGACATCAAAGCTCACGAGTAGGTCGCTGGGCTGTAAGTTTTGTTTCTTTATGATCTCTATGAACTGGAATGAGTTTTTACGTGAGGCGATGGATTCTGCATAGGGCTGTAGTTGTTTGGCGAAATTTGGCTAGGTTTTGTAGAGGTGAGCCTATGGAGCTGACTATGGGTCTGAGTGGGGTTCCTTCTTTGTGTATCTTGGGAGGCCGAGCTTAGGGCATCTGGATGATTTCTCTGGGAATGATTCTTTGTTGGATTTCGCTGATGGGGAGGCTTTTATTTTGGATCTAGTGGTTTTCTAGGTAGGTGGTGGGGTCTGTTTTAGGGCTTGTATGCAGGGTCTTGGAGTAGGTTAATTTGGTTTGGTAGTCAGATGTGTTCATAACCACCGTTGCTTGTCTGCCAGGATTATTATGCTGGTATCTTTTTCAGGTTAGTGCTGTCTGTTCCTCTTCAAGTTGCTTTTGGGTGGCTTGCTGCTGCAGAGGATGTTGGTGATTGAGTCTGATTTTGTTAGCGTCATCGGGGTTGATTTTGGTCAGGCTGGTTTCAACTCCGCATATAATGGTCTCAGTGGGGATGTATTTGGGAGTGACTGCAAAGTTGAATCCTTTGGAAAGGACATCGGTTTCAGCTTTGGTGAGGATCCTATCTGAGATGTTATGCACTGTTTGTTTCATGTGTTGCTGTGAGGGTGGAGGGTTTGTTTTCTGGCGTTCTTGTAGTCTTGAGTTTGTTGGTGTGTGTCTGTCTTGAGGGTGGTCTGTGTTTCGCCTCAGACCAGTTGTTTGGATTTGTCCCAAAGTGCAGGGTGGATCTTGTTGCTGAGTTTGAGGTGAAGTGTGAGGAGATCTTTGTTGATTTGATCTAGGAGGAATCTTTTGTGTGAAGTTCATTTCTGATTAAGGCCAATTCTGTTCTTTTTAGGATGCGTTTGGTGGCTGCAGAGTTGGAGTGAATTTCAATTGGAAGCATTTGGGGATTAAATTTTGATCTGCAGTTTTGTAGGAATGCAACACATAAAAAGTTTTGGACTTCTAGTTTTCATAGGTCCTGGTCAGATGGATTTCTTAGAGGTGCAATATTTGTTTTCTGAGGTTTTCACGGGTGTTTGTATATAGGTCTTTGGTTGTTGGGTTTTCTCCGTGTAAAATTGGAAGTGTCTTGGCGACGTTTGAAGTCTCATTCGTCATCTTCAGGCTTCAGTTTGTGTTTGGGAGAAATGTGTGATCGCAGCTGTTTCTTCCTTTTAACTGCTAGTGGGGTTTGAACTGATTGGGTGGGAGCTTGGCTGTGCTCTGATTGGATGGGGTTTTCTGTGCTCTGATTGGCTGGGGTGTGTCCTGTGTTGGTGGGGGCTTGGTTGTGCTCAGTCTAATCTGTGCTGCAGATTTGAGCTGGTGAGTTTCGCTGTTGTCCAGTCTACATATATTTCAGTCTGCTGCATGAATGGATTGGAGGGGTTTGAAATGGCTAATGTTGCAGCTGCGGTCTGGCTTCTGGTCCTTGGTCGTGCTGATGTTCTATTTATATACACTTTCTTTTCTATTTCTTTTCTATTTTTCTGATTTCACACATATCATCATAAATGTACATTTATATAATAACATTTTTTCCTTTCCCCCCTCCTTCCCTCTTTTCCATTTAGATGGGTGTCAACTGGGTTTCTATTCCTTTTTTGTCTTCTTTCTCATTTACTTTTATCCTATCTAATTTATTAATCTCTAATCTTTTATTCATATTTCTTTTCTAACTACTCATAAAAACGTCCTCATGTCTTGAAATACACTGATTCCTTTTTATCTTTTATTCTTAATGTTAGTCTGTTCATTTCTGCACATTCTAAAATTTTCTTTGTTATCTCTCCTTCTAATGGGATTTTTTCTGCTTTCCAGTTTTGTGCAAACACTGTTCTAGCCGCTGTCATTGTATGTATAATTAAATATGTATCTTCTTTACCATATTTCTCCAGTAAAATTCCCAATAAAAACGTCTCTGGTTTTAACTCTATACGCTGGTGTAGCATTCCTTCTAACCATGTTTGTATTTTAACCCAATAATTCCTTGCTTCCTTACATGACCAACACATATGATAACATGATCCCGGCAACTGATGACATAGGGGTAAATGCCACCTGTAAAACATCTTATACAAATTCTCTTTATATGCAGCTGACATTGTCATTTTATAGTTTAGTGACCAAGAAATAAGATTCTTGGTAATATGTTCATCATAATTAACACTATCCTTCCCATTAATGATAATTGCAAATTTCTCCATTTCTCCAAGTCCTTTTCAATTTGATTTCTCAATTTATAGTAGTTATCTTCTTTGATGGTTACACATCTTGAAGTTAGCTGAATGCCCAAATATTCACTTTTTTCACTATTTGAATACTTAGTTTCTCCATTATTTCCTTTTTTTGTTTTTCTATCATATTTTTAACTAAAATTTTCAGTCCCACTACTGCTCCATATTCCTCTATTTGTTCCAGGACCTTTGGGCCTGTTTCTATAGGATCTTCCATAATACAAGAAACACTAAATCATCCGCAAATGCTTGCAATTTATATTCTTCTTTTTAAACTTTCATTTCTTTTATTTCTTTATCTTGTCTTACCCTTCTGTTTACAATCTCTACTGTCAATATAAATAATAATGGAGATAATGGACATCCTTGTCTGGTTCCCTTTCTAATATCCACTTTTTCTGTCATTTTGCCATTTAAAATTACCTTTGTCGATTGTCCTTTGCATATAGTTTTGACCACATTTATAAACTTATCCCAAAGTCCGTCATTTGCAATTATGTTATCATAAATTGCCAATTCACATTATCTAATGCTTTTTGTGCATCCAAAAATAACAATGCCATTTGTTTCTCTGGATGCCCTTCATAATATTCAATATAATTCTCTTTTTTTTTTATTGAAAGAGTTTTAAAAAACAAAAACATTTCCCTTTTCCCCCTCCTAAAACCCTTCCCTTCCCCGGCTTCCCGGTCAATCACAAGGTATTGTTATACATAAACCAAACATAGAATAAAATTTTCCTTCAATCCAAAATAACCACATCCAAAGCTTTTCATCTCCCAACCCCTCCCATTACCTAAAATAACTTTCTAATTATTCAAAGGCAATCTGATATTTCTTAATCTGATATCTGTTTTGTAGATAATCAATCCATTTTTTCCATTCAATTAAATATCTTTCCTGCATATTGTCTTTTAAAAACGCTGAGATCTTAGCCATCTCAGCCAAATTAATGTCTTTCAATATCCATTCTTCTATTGTAGGTACCTCTTCTTCCAGTATTGTCCAATCAACAGTCTTGCTGCTGTTATTAAATCCAAAATCAATTTAGTCTCAATCCCTGTACAATCTGTTATAATTCCCAAAAGGAAAAATTGTGGCAGGAACTTTATCTTCTTCTTCAGTACATTTTGAATAATCCACCAAATTCTTATCCAAAAGACCTTAATTTTCTTGCAGGTCCACCAAATATGAAAATATGCATCATCACAATCACACCTCCAACATTTCGCTTGGATATTAGGATACATACATGATAATTTTTGGGATCTAAGTGCCATCTATAAAACATCTTATAAAATTTTCCTTAAATTCTGTGCTTGTGTAAACTTAACATTTCTAACCCAAATTTTCTTTTCCAACATTATTGGTTCCTGAATATTCTGTGCCCATTTTATCATACAATCCTTTACCAAATCCTTTTCCTAATCTATTTCAAGCAACACATTATACAATCTCTTTATATGCTCCTGGGTCTGATTTCTAATTTGTTTTATTAAATTTTCCTCCTTTGCATTATACCAATTTTTGATCTTCTTCCATCTAGCACATTTGCCCATATTGAAACCAAGTATAATTCCTCCCTTCTTCATTTAATACCTGTAATGATTTTAATTGCAATCTACCTCCTTCAGCATACAAAAGTTCTTTATAAGTAATCATTTCCTGTTTCTGTTCTATATTTATATTCTCTATTGCATGTCTAGGGCTCTATATAGGAATCTTGTATTCTAATTTATAGGAATATTTTTCCAGACCATAAAGAGACTTCTCAACAGATTCTTAAAAGCCCTATCCACTTTTTCATAAAATAAGTACGCATGCCATCCATATAACAAGTCATAACCTTCTATATTCAAAATTCTTTCCTCTGTTAAGTTAAACCAGTCACTTATTACTGAAAGGGCTACTGCTTCATAATATAATTTAAAGTTAAGCATTCTTTTTTTTTTTTGAATAATTTTTATTTCCATTTTCCAACATCATATTTATGTACAAACTATTATCCATCATTAATCATTAATTTTTATTTATAACTAATTCAGGCCTGCCCGATTGCCACTTCCTTTTTACAATCCTTCATTGCTGTTTTTAATCTACTACTTTCATCCTTCATCTCCTTCATTTACTATTTTTATTTTCTTATTCTTATATCTAACCTTCTTATTTCCTTTTTCTACTCTTTTACCTCCTTTTCTTCCTCTTTTTTTTTTCTTTGAAATGGCAGTAGATAATATCATTTAATTTTTTTTAATTTCATATCTTCAAAAATTACTGTACATTAATAATCAATCCATGTATCATTTTTTCCTTTAGACTTCTAGAGCAAATAGTATTATAACCAACAATCACAAGCTAAGTATGCAAAATATACATAACCTCCACCTTTATTTAAAACCTGTAATGATTTTAATTGCAATCTACCTCCTTCAGCATACAAAAGTTCTTTAGTAATCATTTCCTGTTTCTGTTCTATATTTATATTCTCTATTGCATGTCTAGGGCTCGCCCATATAGGAATCTTGTATTCTAATTTATAGGAATATTTTTCCAGACCATGAGCACTTCTCAACACATGATTCTTAAAAGCCCTATCCACTTTTTCATAAAAATAATGCATGCCATCCATATAACAAGTCATAACCTTCTATATTCAAAATTCTTTCCTCTGTTAAGTTAAACCAGTCACTTATTACTGAAAGGGCTACTGTTTCATAATATAATTTAAAGTTAGGCATTCTTTTTTTTTTGAATAATTTTATTTCATTTTAACATCATATTTATGTACAAACTATTATCCATCATTAATCATTAATTTTATTTATAACTAATTCAGGCCTGGGTCATTCCTTTTCACAATTCTCTATCTACTATTTTTCCCTCTCATCTACTTTCATCTTCATCTCCTTACTATTTTTCCTATTTTCTTAACTTCTTCCATCTAACCTTCTTATTCTTTTCTCTCTTTCCTACCTACTTTCTTCCCTCCTTCTTTCCTCTCTCCTTTTCTTCTGAAATGGCAGTAGCATTATCATTTATAATTTTTAATTTCATATCTTCAAAATTACTGTACATTAATAATCAATCCATGTATCATTTCTTTTTTAAGACTTCAGAGCAAATACAGGTATTATAACCAACAATCACAAGCTAAGTATAAAATATACAACCTCCACCTTTAAATTTAAAAACTTTAGATCCTCACATTAAGAATAAAAAGATAGGAAAGAATAATAAAAAGAAAAAAAAGAAGCAATACCAACTTCATATTACTTCTTCTTACAGTCCATTTTTAAAATTAATCCTTCTCAAATTCATTTTTTTTTCCACTTGTATATTCCTTCAAATTTCATAAGTCCATTTCTCAAATTACAGTCCATCTTCTAACTCAAATTTTTTATCCTTATATATTTCTTCATTTATAACATTTAATGTCCGTTCTTTACAGTCCATTTAATGTCCATCTTCTAAAGTTCAATTTTTTCACTTATATATTCCTTCAAATTTCATAAGTCCATTTCTTAAATTACAATCCAGCTTCTCAAATTCAAATTTTCATCACATATATTTCTTCAATTGTCTAAGATTTAATATCAATCTTAATACTATCATCAATCATATCATTTGAATAAAATCTCTCAAATATAATATTTCCAGCTAACTTCATATTTTTCTATAAGAATCAATTAAAATATAATCATTTAAATACATCCACAATATAACAGTAGCAGTTAAAATCATTACATCCATTATCTAAATTCATAAATTTTCCTTCCTTCCTTCACAATTGAATAATATCATCCATAGATTTATACCATACAAATAGCAAATAACAAAAATCCTATAATTTATATCCTAAACAAATCAATTCAAAATTAACCATAATCATCATATTCACATCTTAATTGTTCCTCCTCTCCCATTCTATTTTGCATCATTTCCAAACCAGTTAACTTAGCATCTAACAACAAATTCTCTTTAAACATTTATAAAATGTCTATTTCAACTGAATTAAGAAAATACTTTCTACCTCTAAAATTCAGTGACAAACCATTGGACTTCCATCTAAAATATATCTGATATTTCTTGCTCATCCACCAAAAGCAAATTTATTTATTTATTTATTTATTATTCAAATTTTATATCTATCTCCCAAGGACTTTTGCATAAAACATTTATATACAATTAAAATAACTATTAAAAACTTATTCTAATCAAATATTAAAATATAAATATAAATCTTAAAACCAAATTTAAACTGTGAATTTAAAATATAAATTTAAAATCTAAATTCAAACTGCCAGTCCTGCAAATGAATAAATTCTTTTAAATTCATCATTTATCTATTCTTAAATAACAGAATTCCTCATAAAATTTATCATGATCTCTGTAATTTAAATTTAGCAGAATCTAGATAATGCCATGCTTTAAATTTAACATTCAAACATAGCCAGTGCAGTCTCTTATTCATAAAGCCACGACTTCTATAACAGCTTTCTGAATAATGCAGCCTATTTACATAGAAATCAGTAATACTAGACTTATACATTCTAAAACAACTCCTAAAATTTAAAAATTTTGTAAATGATCTTCAAAAGACAATTCATCAGGAAATTGACTCAATATAACAGTCAAATAGCTGACTGTACTAATTCTCTTCTGTTTTCTTAACATTTTAAATTTTCCTTTCATTTTATATCTTGTCCAATATCTGAAATTTATTTTTATAAAAACACAAGATTTCATGCCTAACCTTTTAGTTGTAAAATATTCATCTCTATTTGTCTTACCAAGTTTGATAATTCTTTCAATATTAATCTCAAAATCTTCTGGCTTCAATTTATCTGTGCAAAGGCTTGTAAATCCTTTAAATTTTCCTTCCTATTTTGTTTCAATATTATAGCATATTCCTATATTGTAATATTACTCTTTCTTCATCTATATCTACCTTGCCTTTATATCTTCCATCTTATTATCTAAGTTCCAATTGTTTTGATTTTTTGAATATCTTCTATTTTCCTTTGCAGCTCTAAATTAATTTTATTAAATTCTGCAAGATGTCTGCATCTGAATACAAGAACTTATTTTAATTGCATCCTACCATTTTCATTTCTCTTCTGCTCTTACCAGTTATAAATCAACATCTTTCTATTTCATCAAATTTTGATCTATTTCTAAAAATGACTCTCCAAAAACTCCTGTAAAAATTTTCTTACTTCCTTTTTGATTTCTTCTTTTAATTTTGAATCTGAGCTGAAAAATTTCAGCTGAAATTCAGTTTTAATAACTTTTCACTATTTTGCTTCATTTAAAAAAAAAAGGATAGCTTAATAATAAACCAAAGAAAGAAAAAATTTTTAAAAATTTCAAAAAAACATCTTTTAAATCTATAATCCCAAGGAAGATGAAAATATAAATCATAAGATTCTTCTTCCAGTTAGTTATCTTCTATATCTTCTTTCAACACATTTTGGCACTATTTGCTTGCCATTTAAAATATATATAACAAGTCAAGCCCAAAAAGAGATAAATCATAAAATTCTCATATCTTCCTAGTCAGTATGTTTCTAATCTTCTTTCTTCTACTTCCTAGCTGTTAAATTTCTACTTTCTTTTCAAACACACATTCAAACCGCCATTTGCTTTCTTCTCTCTATTTAATAAATCCTCAGGTTTCACAATCTTCTTACAAGCAGATATTTAGAACTCCAGTTTTCTATCACGTTTAAATCCATCATTAAATCAATTTCTTGTCTCTTGGATGCTTCTTTGTTTGCCATGAAGGAAGTGCCTCTCTAGGAGCTTATCAGATTATAAGAACTTCCAGATTAGCATCAACCTCAAATCTATCACTTTTCTTCAAAAGAATACAAGCTGTTATCAGATTTCATGTCCAATAGCTTTTCAGACTTCAGCAGCTAAATCATAATGCTTTCTGAAAGAGCCAAACCAGTCTCAAGTTAGCATTCTTAAACCACCTCTTTCCCGTGAGTCCTGTATTTTCATTTTAACCTCGCCTTTTTACCCTGCCATATAAATTTATTAATCCCAATCTGCCAATCTTCCAAATTTTATCCTTTTAATTATTGGTATCATCTGGAACAGAAACAAAATCTAGGTAACACATTCATTTTAATAGCCGCAATCCTTCCCAATAGGGATAACTGCAATTTCTTCCAGACACTCATATCATTCTGAACTTTTTGCCATAGCAAGTCATAATTATTCTTATAAAGTTTCTTGTTCAAGAGCTAATATAGACCCCTAATATTAACCTTTTTACTACCTCAAATCCTGTCATTTCCTCTAGTTTTTGTTTCTGTTGTATAGACATATTTTTAATTATCACTTTTGTTTTATTCTGATTTATTTTAAATCCTGATACCTTTCCATATTTATCAATTACTTCCAACAAAATCTACTTGAATTTATAGGATTGTTAACGTAACCATCATCTGCAAAAGCTCTAACTTTATACTCATATTGTCTAATCTTAATTCCTCTATTTTCATTAATTCTCGTATTTTATCTAATAATGGTTCCAGAGTCAAAACAAACAATAATGGTGATAAGGACATCCCTGTCTGTTCCTTCATAATCTTAATAACTGTCAAGCTACCATTTACTGTGCTGTTTGCTCTCCATAAAATTTAATTATTCTAACAAAACAATCTCCAAATTGCATTTCTCTATTAATTTAAATAAAAATCCCAATGCAATCGATCAAAGGCTTCTCTGCATCCAAAAAATAGTGCTGCTGAAGTATTCTTTTCCAAATATTCCAATATATTAATAATCTGTCTAACATTATTCCTCATCTGCCTCCTTTTATAAAACCAGATTGATCAGTATGAATTCTTTGTTGTAAAACTAACATTAATCTATTTGCTATTATTTTTACAAAATCTTATAATCATTATTTAAAAGTGAAATCGGCCTGTAGTTACCAGGTTTAGAGCAATCTTGCTCCTCTTTGGTATCAGTGAAATAAAAGATGTTTTCCATGACGGGGTATTCTCCCTAATTGTATCTGATTAAATAATTCTTTAAGTGGGCCTAATATTTCATCCTGTGTTTTTATAATAAGTTGCTGTAAGACCATCTGTACCAGGGTTTTCCCATTTTAATTGTTTAATTGCTCCACTATTTCTCCAGTAGCTATCGGCCGATTCAGCTCCTCCTCTGTTCTAATGTTAGAATATTAACCTTATAATCTTTCAAATAATCATAAATGTCCCTATTCAATATTTTGTCTTTTGCATATAGTGCAGTATAAAATTCTGAGAATGCCTTTTAATTTTATCCTGTTGATATATCTCTTTACCTTTATATTCTATTTTTGTATGACACGTGCTTTCTGTTTTTCCTGTTATATGCCAACCATCTCCCAGGTTTATTTTTACAAAAGGTATTATGTTTAGCATATTGTATATTCGTTGCCACCTGGTCTGCCATTAACATATTAAATTGACTCTGTAATATTTTTATAGCCTCTTTAAGTTTGTGATCTTGTGGGTTTTGAATTAATAATTGTTGCTTCCTTTGAATTTCTTCTTCCAATACCTACGCTGCCTTTGTTTATTATTCCTTGCCTATTGTCCAAGTAAATCAATATCCTCTAATAAACGCTCGCCTCCCACACAGTTCCTATAGGTGTCCCTTTGTACATATTAAAATCAAAAAATTCTTTCAACTGTTTCTTACAATAAGTTACATTATCCTCATATCTAAACAGATTTTCATTCAACCTCCATGTTCTACCACCTTTTTTCCCTTGTAATAATTCCATCCATACTGGGCTATGGTCAGTTAAACACCTCGAAATATCTTCGTTTCTTCACCCTAGAAAGCAAGTCATTAGAAATTAAAATAAAATCAATACGTGAAAAGATTGATGCCTATGAAAAAAAGTAAAATCTCTCTCATCTGGATTCCGAACCTCCATATATCTCTAAACTCAAAGTCTTCCATCATTTCAAAAAAGGATTTTGGTAGTTTTGCATGTATAGGTATCTTCTTGGAGGAGGTTCTCTTATCCTTCTTGTATCAATTACTCCATTCCAGTCTCCTAATAAAATAAACGAACTATAATCCCAGAGGTCAACCTCTCATGTAACATTTTGTAAAACTTTTCTTGTTGCTGATTAGGTGCATAAATACCTATCAGCAAAGTCTTTTGCATCTATCACCAGTTCAATAGCAATAAATCTTCCTTGAATATCTGCCTCAATTAACTTAGCTGGTATATCCTTCCTGATATATACAACAATTCCATGCTTCTTTTCCAAAGCTGATGCAACAAAATGTTACCCAATTTTGAATTAATTAAATATTTTTGGTCTGATAATTTTATATGTGTCTCTTGCAAACAAATCACATCATTTTAAATTGTTTCAAGTAGTGAAATATTTTCCTTCTTTTCTGAGCTGAATTCAAGCCATTAACATTCCATGACAAAATTCTATTTGCCATTACTGGCCTCCTGAAGCTTTGAAGCAGACAACGGAAGCTCCTCCTCCGTATCTTCCGTCTAGCTCCTCCACAGCTTCCATACTGGGATCCTGACTTTTACTTTGAGACTGTTGCTCTTCACGCTTAAGAGCTCCTCTTGTCACCCTTTGCTCTTGTGGTTCCTCTAATACTGGCAGCAATAAGGCTCTTGGATCACCACGCCTTCTTGAATCTCTTGAAGTTTTCTATCACTTCTATTTCGACTTTCAAAACTGTAGAAAGAAAACCTTTGCCTTTAAAACAGTGTCAATTCTATATCTCCTTCCTTGATAGAATACTGTCAGTCCAACTGGCACCTCCCATCTGAATTGAATCTGATGTTTTTTAAGTTCTTGTGTAAAAAAAGCAAATTCCTTCCTATCTCTTAACATCTTTGAAGGAATCTCTTTCAACACCTTCAGCTCCTGTTCTCCAATTTTAAAGTTGTCTGATATGAAACTTGCAGAATCTGATTTCTCATAGTCCTTTTCACAAAATAAACCACAATGTCCCGAGGAAGCTTTCTCTGTCTTGCAATCCAGGAATTAACTCTATATATTTTATCAATTTGGTAAGCTATCTTGGGGTTATTTCAATAAATTCAGCCAATGCTTCTGATATAATTTTCTTAAGTCCTCCTCGCTCTTCTTGGATACCACGAATTCTAAGAGCTCCTTCCATAAGTTTATATTGTAATATCACAACCTGATCTTCATTTTGATCCACTTTTTCTGAACACCTTTCATTTTGTCTTCTAAGTGCTTATTTGACTGAGAGATCTGTTGCATTTCCAATTCCAATCTCAATTTTTACTCAGTCCTTGAACTGCCATGAGAATATCTTCTCTTATTTTTGCATTAAAATTTCCATCATCTCTTTTGCCTATCTTCAGAAAGTTTTAATTATTCTTTCAATATTTCCTCAAGACTTGGTTCAGATTCCTTCTTCCAGAAGGCTTTAAAGGTTTAGCTGCCATTCTGTCTTCAAAAAGGATCAGAATTCAAACTTAATAACTTTCCTTCCTCCTTTCAGTAGTATAAAAAGTTGTAACAATCCACAAATAAATACTTTATCGTACTAAAAATTTTACTTTCACTTTCAGGCAGCATTTTAAAAGTCAATTAATCAAAGACAAAGAAAGTTTCAAGTTTCAAAAAGGACTTACTTGCTGTTGATTCTACATCAAAGATCGAAGCTTGTGAAATTTCTGTAGAAAATCAATCAATTTAATAAGTCCTTTTGAGCAGAAGCGACTTCCACCTTTTCCTGATAAAAACAGGAGCGTGGAAGTTAGGAGTGGAATCGGTGGGTCATAAATCAGGAAATTTGCTCTTAAGCAAATGTCAGACCTGCCACTTTTCTACAACTCTGATAACCTCTTTCCAGAGGGTATGCTAAGATCAGTGAACAGTGATTTTTTTTCTGTTTCACTGACTTTTACAATCTTCTAACACGGAGTGCTCTGTTAGAGCACCCAGCAGGAGGGTGACGTCACTGGAGCCCATATTCAATATAATTCTCATATTGTCTCTAATCTGCCTTTTAGGTAAAAAACCATTCTGATTTGTGTGTATAAATTCATTTAGTAGTCTCTTTTGTCTTTCAGCCATGATTGATGCAAAAATTTTGTAAGCCACATTTAATAGGGAAATTGGTCTATTATTATTTGTTGAAGATCTGATTCTTCTTTCAGTATAAGAGTTATATATGCCTCCATCCACGAGTCCGGGATCTTAACTTCTAATAATAAGTCATTAAATATCTGCAACATTATGTTACTTAATACATTTTGCAACATTTTATATAGCTCTGCTGGTAATCCATCTGGTCCGGGTGTTTTACCATTCTTTTGTCTCTTAATGCCCTCTATTAGTTCCATCATTGATATTCTTTCAATATTTCCTCAAGACTTGGTTCAGATTCCTTCTTCCAGAAGGCTTTAAAGGTTTAGCTGCCATTCTGTCTTCAAAAGTTCAGGAATTCAAACTTAATAACTTTCCTTCCCTCCTTTCAGTATAAAAAACCTTGTAACAATCCACAAATAACGCTACTTTATCGTACTAAAATTTTACTTTCACTTTCAGACGCCATTTTAAAAGTCAATTAATCAAAGACAAAGAAAGGTTTCAAGTTTCAAAGGACTCGGTGCTTTGCGATTCTACATCAAAGATCGAGCTTTAAATTCCCGTCTGCTTAGAAAATCAATCAATTTAATAAGTCCTTTTGAGCAGAAGCGACTTTCCCACTCCTTTTTCCTGATAAAAACAGGAGCGTGTTGAAGTTGGAGGGAGTGGAATTCGGTGGGGTCATAAATCCAGGAAATTTCGCTCTTAAGAGCAAACCCCCTGTCAGACCTGCCACTTTTCTACAACTCTGATAACCCTCTTTCGCCCGGAGGGTATGCTAAGATCAGTGAACAGTGATTTTTTTTCTGTTTCACTGACTTTTACAATCTTCTAACACGGAGTGCTCTGTTAGAGCACCCAGCAGGAGGGTGACGTCACTGGAGCCCATATTCAATATAATTCTCATGTCTCATATTGGTAAACCATTCTGATTTGTGTATAAGACCATTGTTTTTGTGTTGTCTAGTATGCTCTTGACCTTTTTGAAGAACATTTAATAAAAATCAAATTCTATTATATTTGTTGAAGATCTGATTCTTCTTTCAGTATAAGAGTTATCCTCTCATGGTCGGGATCTTAACTACAATAATCATTAAATATCTGCAACATTATGTTACTTAATACATTTTGCAACATTTTATATAGCTCTGCTGGTAATCCATCTGGTCCGGGTGTTTTACCATTCTTTTGTCTCTTAATGCCCTCTATTAGTTCCATCATTGATATTCTTTCTTCAAATAACTTTTAAAGTTTTTCTGGACCTTTAGGTATTCCAGCTTTTTCTAAATATTGTTCTATCTTTCCCTCTGCAACTGTCTCTTGTGGTATAGTTGTTTGTAATATTTCTCAATTACCTTTTTCTTTTCCTCATTTTGGTAGCATATATTCCCATCTTGATCTACTAGTTGGTTCATTAATTTCTTTTCTTTCACTTTTTTCATTTTATATGCCAACCATTGTCCTGGTTTATTTGCATTTTCCAAAAAAAATTTGCTTTGTTGATTTTATTTTTTTCACTAAATCTTCATTTTCCATTAAATTCATTTTATGTTTTTGCAAATCCACCAAATTCTTAGTCTTTTTATCATAGAATAGAATAGAATAGAGTAGAATTTATTGGCCAAGTGTGATTGGACACACAAGGAATTTGTCTTGGTGCATATGCTCTCAGTGTACATAAAAGAAAAGATACGTTCATCAAGGTACAACATTTACAACACAATTGATAGTCAATATATCAATATAAATCATAAGGATTGCCAGCAACAAGTTATAGTCATACAGTCATAAGTGGAAAGAGATTGGTGATGGGAACTATGAAACGATTAATAGTAGTGCAGATTCAGTAAATAGTCTGACAGTGTTGAGGGAATTATTTGTTTAGCAGAGTGATGGCCTTTGGGAAAAAACTGTTCTTGTGTCTAGTTGTTTTGGTGTGCAGTGCTTTATAGCGTCGTTTTGAAGGTAGGAGTTGAAACATTTTATGTCCAGGATGCGAGGGATCTGCAAATATTTTCACGGCCCTCTTCTTGATTCGTGCAGTATACAGGTCCTCAATGGAAGGCAGGTTGGTAGCAATTATTTTTTCTGCAGTTCTAATTATCCTCTGAAGTCTGTTTTTCTTGTTGGGTTGCAGAACCGAACCAGACAGTTATAGAGGTGCAAATGACAGACTCAATAATTCCTCTGTAGAACTGGATCAGCAGCTCCTTGGGCAGTTTGAGCTTACTGAGTTGGCGCAGAAAGAACATTCTTTGTTGTCCTTTTTTAATGATGTTTTTGATGTTAGCTGTCCATTTTAGATCTTGCGATATGATAGAACCCAGAAATTTGAAGGTTTCTACTGTTGATACTGTGTTGTCTAGTATTGTGAGAGGTGGAAGTATGGAAGGGTTTCTCCTAAAGTCTACCACCATTTCTACGGTTTTGAGTGTGTTCAGTTCCAGATTGTTTTGGTTGCACCACAAGGCTAGTCATTCGACCTCTTGTCTATATGCGGATTCGTCATTGTCTCGAATGAGACCAATCACTGTTGTGTCATCTGCGAACTTCAGTAGCTTAACAGATGGATCATTGGAGATGCAGTCATTGGTATACAGAGAGAAGAGAAGTGGGGAGAGCACACAGCCTTGGGGGGGCCCTGTGCTAATTGTACAGGTATTTGATGTGATCTTGCTTAGCTTCACCTGCTGCTTCCTGTTTGTTAGGAAGCTTGTGATCCACTTACAAGTCTGTTCAGGTACTTGTAGCTGGTTTAGCTTAGTTAGAAGAATGTCTGGAATGATGGTATTGAATGCTGAACTAAAGTCTACAAAAAGGACCCTTGCATAGGTCTTTGGAGACTCAAGATGTTGTAGGATGTAGTGCAAAGCCATCCATCATGTGGATTTTCCTGTAGTTCCATCTCTAACTTCTTATACTCTTCCTCCTGTTTCTTTTGTATTTGTCTATTCTGTTTGTTCTGTTTTCCTAGATAAGTTATTGTCAGTTCTCTAATATAAGCTTTACTGGTATCCCACACATTTTGTAATGACATATATTCTTTTTTATTTTCTTTAAAGAACTTGGTCAATTCTTTTTCCTTATACTGCTGAAAATTCTTTTCATTTGATAGTTTTTGATTCAATATAAAGAGTGGAAATGTGGTGTAAAGGTTGAAATATGCTTAATAAAATTTTATTTTTTTAAAAAAGAAAATCCTAGACTCTAGATTGTTTAGAGGTGGATTACAATATCTAGTTCATTGGAAAGGGTATTCTTTGTCTGAAGCTACTCTGTTTTTCCCAAAATAAGACATCCACTGATAAAAGCCCAGTTGGGCTTTTGAACGCATGGCAATAAGGCCAAGCACTTATTTCAGGATTCAAAAAATATAAGACAGGGTCTTATTTTTGGGAAAACACGGTACTTGGGTTAAAAGCTGGGATGTAAAGGCAGAAAGATTAGTGAAACAATTCATGACAAATTCCCTGATAAGCCAAATGGTCCCCCTGGGGTAGTGGTAGTTAGGGAATATTGGATTAACCCCCTATGTTCATCTCGTTGCAGGACATGATCATCAGTTCATGTGGTGCAGCCTGTCAGCCCTGGAGGCCATATTTTTCTTTGAATCTTCAGGGCTGCCACACTTAGCGCTGTGGGAAACTGGGAGGGGGGATTGCATGGAGTTGGAGAAATATCTAGACATAATAACATTCTTTTCTCTGGGAGTCAAGGACATTCTGCCTGCATCTGGAGTGGCATGACTGGGAGGCATTTCCAATTGGGACGGTGCATTGATTGGACCATGTGATGGACATGTGGGTGCAGGGGAAGGTAAGGTATCACTCAAATTTACATAGTTCCATAGTTTTTATAGATTGCTATTCTATATATTATAATTTTACTTAATTATATAAATTTAATTATATTATGATTATATTTATATTATATTATGATTATTTATTTATGTACATACTTAATACCTTTTTAGAGTCTAGGATTTTCTTAACCTCATAATGGGTTTTCCCTTGCACCACTATAGGCTTGGGTGCCGGTCATGTCTGTGGTCTCAACCTTGATCCGACTGCTAGCTTTAGCAAACTGCAGTGAAAGACAGGATGCACTTTTCCTAGTATGCGTGGGAGGTTAAGCTGAACTGTCACTGGGTTAATTACTTTCACTATTGGGAAAGGTCATAAAAATTTAGGTCCAAGCTTTTTACTGAGCAACTTCAATTTAATGTATTTGGTTGATAGGTAAACCCAATCTCCCACATGGAAGGGTAGCTGGAGAAATCAGTGTTTGTCCGCTTGTTTTTTATATGTCTCAGTGGCTTCTGCCAGTACTTTTTTGGTGTCTTCCCATCCCTTCTTTAGCAATTTCATCCACTCTGTTAGAGTCATGGAGGAGGGTGGTTTTCTGGGCAGCTCGGGCATAGGGATAAAGTCCATGCGGCTGGTGACCTGAAAGGGGGTCATGCCAGTGCTGCTATGTACTGTCCAAATGACTGTATTTGGGAGCTCAACAATAAAGTCCATTGTGATTTCCTCCCACGGCTAGCTGGGGTTAGCCACTTTTTGGAGGAGCCCAGGAGGCTTCCCTGGTCTCATCTTTATGGTTGCACAGCTCTTTATGTAATCCTCTACATCGGCCTTCATCTTTGGTCACCAAAACTGTCTTCTGGCCAGGTGCAGAGTGTTCAAAAAACTGAAATGGCCTGCCAGTCGTGAGTCATGGTTGCGCTGTAAGACTTCCAGCCTCAAGCTGGTAGGGACATATAATTTGGACCCCTTCCAAGCTAGCCCATCTCTCATGGTCAAAACATCTTTGTTGTCAGTGAGCCATTAGTCGGCTGGGAGTGCTGCTTTTAGTGTGGCTGTCAGTTTGTCCCATACAGGATCAGGCTGGCATCTAGCTTGGCCCCTAGTGGTGACTTGCACTGCGTGTTGTGATGGGGGGATGATGGCATGGAAAACTTATTCTCTACAACTATCGAATTGCAGCTTTCTTGATAACATATCGGCCAGCATTAATTCCACAAAAATCCACACAGAGCCTCATCCCCCCATCTTTTTTCTCTTTAAATTGTACAGGGGCTGCCACTCTGGATTTGGTGGGCTTCATGAAACCCTGTGCTAATTTGGCATTGATGTGTTTTCTTAATTCAACCATTTCTTTTGGGGTCAGAGTACATTTTTGGTTTAGACAGCTTTGCTCCCGGCACGAACTCAATCATGCAATCTGTCAGGTGGTGAGTTGGGGAGAAAGTTGCAGCCCTGCTCGCTAAAGACATCTGACAGGTCTCAGTATTCCCTTGGCACCTATGGGCTGCCGGGAAGTCCATCTGCGGCAGCTGCCATACTTTCCAATTTGCTGGGGCTGTTGTGATTCATTGCCTTTTGGCACCTGTCTGGCTTGATGGGTGGCAGTGGGCTGATGCCTATTCTTAGCTTTCGGTAACCATCTTCCCATGTGATTGATTCAGTCATTTTGGAGGCTACTACAAATTGGATGAGCTCTCGGTGGCACCCCATCTCCAGTCTAATCAGTTTGGTGACTAAGGTGGCAGGGGTTCCACCTATTAGTGTCCCATCAACTTGCTCAAAATGGATGGGGCATGCTATGGATCTCATGCCTATCCCTAGCCATTGGACTATGGGGAGGCTGATCAGGCACCTGGTGCAGCCAGTATCTAGGATGGCCTCAACTTCCCCTTGGGCCCCCGTTTTTGGCGCTACAATCTGAGTTTTGATAGTGAAGGGGCAGATGGCTTCACTTACCATTGGTTCCTCTTTGCCGCTGCTCCCTTTGGTGGAGCCCAGAGGGCTTTCCTGGCTGGAGTTTTCTCATTCCCGGTTGGGAAGAGAGGAACCTCAACAGCCTGTTTGGCAATTCTCCCCTTATCTGGTGTTTCCTCAGGGTCCTTCTTCCCCGGGATGCTGAGGGAGTCTGGATCTGAAGGACTGGGGCAGGGACCAGGCACTCAGATGCCCTGTGCCCATGCTGACTGCATCGGTAATACTTGATCATCCCAGGCAGGGTAGGTTGCAGCACTTCAGTTGGTTTGACTGGGACTTGGTGGCCCAGAGTCCTCTTTGCTGGTTTCTCTGAAGTTGGTTTCCGATGGGGGTGGATCTCCAGATCCATGGCCATGGCTATGTGATACCAGGCTTGTATACGTTTCAGAACTCCTTGGATGCTGCAGGCTTGTCTGAGGTCCAGGTCCCCTTTGAAGTGGTAGATGAGGAGGCATTCAGACCAGTCTCTTAGTTTTCCAGCCAGCCTCCAGAATTCCCACAGTAAGTCTTTTGGTGGCCGGCCCGCTTGCTTCAATGCTTTGATCTGGGCTTTATTTATTTATTTATTAAATTTTTATACCGCCCTTCTCCCGAAGGACTCAGGGCAGTTTACAGCCATAATAAAAAAACAACAGCAATATACACATAAAACCATAATTAAAAAACTTATTATACAAATGGCCGAATTAAAACATTTAAAATAAAACCCCGAATTATAGAATGTTAAAATATTAAAACTAATTAAAATCCTATTAAAATCCTATGCCAGTCCTGCGCGAACAAACAAATAGGTCTTCAGCTCTCAGCGGAAAGTCCGAAGGTCCGGCAGTTGCCGAAGTCCAGGGGGAAGTTCGTTCCAAAGGGTGGGAGCCCCCACAGAGAAAGCCTTCCCCTGGGGGCCGCCAGCCAACATTGCTTGGCGGACAGCACCCTAAGGAGTCCCTCTCTGTGCGAGCGTACAGGTTAGTGGGAGGTATTCAGTAACAGCAGGCGGTCCCGTTAAGTACCCGGGCCCTAAGCCATGGAGCGCTTTAAAGGTAGTCACCAACACCTTGAAGTGCACCCGAAAGACCACAGGTAGCCAGTGCAGACTGCGCAGGAGAGGTGTTACATGAGAGCAACATGTGGCTCCCACTATCACCCGCGGAGCTGCATTCTGAACCAACTGGAGCCTCCGGGTACTCTTCAAGGGGAGCCCCATGTAGAGAGCATTACAGTAGTCCAAGCGAGAGGTAACCAGAGCATGAGTGACCGTGCATAAGGCATCCCGGTCAAGGAAGGGGCGCAACTGGCAGACCAGGTGAACCTGGTAAAAAGTCCTCCTGGCGACGGTCGTCAAATTATCTTCGAAAGACAACCGTCCATCCAGGAGGATGCCCAAGTTGCGCACCCTTTCCACTGGGGCCAATGATTCGCCCCCAACAGTCAGCCACGGCTGCAGCTGACTGTACCGGGGTGCCGGCATCCACAGTCACTCTGTCTTGGAGGGATTGAGTTTGAGCCTGTTTCTCCCCATCCAGACCCATACAGCTTCTAAACACCAGGACAGTACTTCGATGGCTTCGTTGGGATGGCCTGGGGTGGAAAAGTACAGCTGCGTATCGTCAGCGTACAGTTGGTACCTCACCCCAAAGCCATTGATGATCTCACCCAGCGGCTTCATATAGATGTTGAACAGGAGAGGCGAGAGAATCGACCCCTGTGGCACCCCACACATGTGAGGGGCCTCGCGGTCAATCTCTGCCCTCCTGCCAACACCGTCTGCGACCGGTCAGAGAGATAGGAGGAGAACCACCGGTAAACGGTGCCTCCCACTCCCAAACTCCCTAACCGGTGCAGCAGGATACCATGGCCGATGGTATCAAAAGCCGCTGAGAGATCTAATAGGACCAGGGCAGAGGAACAACCCCTGTCCCTCCAGAGATCATCCACCAACGCGACCAAAGCCATCTCCGTACTGTACCCAGGTCGGAAGCAGGACTGGAACGGGTCTAGATAGACAGATTCATCCAGGTATTGGGGTAACTGACATGCCACCACACTCTCAACAACCTTCGCCACAAAGCGAAGGTTGGAGACAGGACGATAATTTCCTAAAACAGCCGGGTCCAGGGAGGGCTTCTTGAGGAGGGGCTTCACCACCGCCTCTTTCAAGGTGGCGGGGAAAACACCCTCCATCAAAGAAGCATTTATAATCCCCTGGAGCCAGCCTCGTGTCACCTCCTGTGTGGCCAGCACCAACCAGGAGGGGCACGGGTCCAATAAACATGTGGTGGCATTCAACCGCCCCAACAACCTGTCCATCTCCTCGGGAGTCACAGGGTCAAATCCATCCCAAATAGTCTCAACAAGACGTGTCTCCAGCTCCTCACCTGGATCTACCCACTGTTGATCCAATCCGTCCCGAAGCTGAACGATTTTATCGTATAGATAACCACTAAACTCCTCGGCACGGCCCTGTAAGGGGTCATCCCGCACCTCCTGATGAAGGAGGGAGCGGATCACCCGAAACAGGGCCGCCGGGTGGTTATCTGCCGACGCAATGAGGGAGGAAACGTAAGAACGCTTCGCTTCCCTCAGTGCCACTAGGTAAGTCCTACTATAGGACCTAACTAGTGTCCGGTAAGCCTCGGAATGGCTGGATCTCCAGGCACTCTCTAGGCATCTTCTCCGGCATTTCATCTCCCTCAGCCCCTCGGAGAACCAAGGGGCTGGTTGAGATCTGCACCGGGTCAGAGGCCGCAAAGGCGCGACACGGTCTAAAGCGCCGGTCACGGCCCGTTCCCAGGCTGCAACTAACTCCTCAGCCGTGCCGTGGGCCAGATCCTCAGGAAGTGGCCCAAGCTCCATCAAGAACCTCTCCGGGTCCATCAGGTGCCTGGGACGGAACCAGCGTGTTGGTCCCGTCTCCCTGCGGTGTTGAGCGGCGGTCCGAAAGTCTAGACAAAGGAGAAAATGATCTGACCATGACAATGGCTCGGTAATTAAATCTCCTTTGGCTTCTTGCCAGTGGGCCATGTCCTTGAACCAGGCTTGGAGCAGTTGGACGAACTCATCAGCATCCTCTAGCTCCAGGGTTCCTTCATTGTGTAGTTCAGCTATCCATTCCCCTTCATTCATGCCATCCGCAATTGCTGAAATCATATCCCAATTGGCCTGATATTGGTTCCCATAGGGAACAATGTGGTACCAAATCCGATTGAGGAAATAAGCCAGCTTCCCTGGGGTCCCATCAAATATTGCTCTAAACTGTGAAGAAGGAATAGCTGGTGGGGCCAGTTGTGGGGCTGGTGACAGTGATGGGGCAACACTAGCATCCATTGGTATTGAACCCACCCCTGTCCAGGTAAAAGGCCCAGCCAGGGAGGATCTGGTCAGAAGGAGGCAATCTGAGGATTGGTGGGTGAGTGAGGGGTCGTTGGCTCTTGATGGTCCCAACAGTTGTTCTCATAGTGCCGGAGTGGACTGGCCTAGTGAGCCTTGCAGCAGCGCTGCTCCAATCCAAGAGGAACTGTCACCCCAGTGGACCGGGCCCAATGGAAAAGGCTAGGTTGTGATCTGCTTCGTGCCAAGTGAAATGAGGCTGATGCTCCACTCAGTGCCACTGTGGTCCCCTAGCCTGGGAAGGTGAATGTGGGCTGAGCCAGAGCCCAGCTGTGTGGGCCGGCACTAGGAGGTTGTGCGATGCTACCCATGCTGAGCTGGTCAAACTGTTCTGGTAGACCCACCAGTGACTGGCTTTGCATTGGCAGCAGAAAGCCCACTCTTGGGAATCACTGAGATCAGCTGGTCTCGGTGCTCTCCATTTGAGGGCCTGGGTCTGCTCTGTTCTGCTCACCCTCTTCTGCTGTTCCTGCAGTGTCACCTTGGTCAGCAACTCTTGGGATGGTGCGAATCCCACAGCCTTGCCCCATAGAGAAGGATCTGGTTGAGCAGCTTGTCAGAGCTCCAGCTCTTTGGGCCAGGCACCCAGTCAGCTTCAGCCGTCTCTGCTGCCTTCACCACAGATTCAGAAGGGCAGTAGAGGGTCTCAACATGGACCATCAAACCAGTCCTGGTGGTTCCCTCTGTGGTCACCGTTCTGTCCTCCATCTTCCCTGAGTCTAGTGTCGGGCCAGCACTCGGAGATCAGAACCCTAGACAGCACCTCAGAGGTTGTGGAGCTGGTTGAGGTTTTAAAGGAGATTCAGGTTAATGTCAGGGTTCCAAATAACATCCCCAACAAAAGAAGACTCTGAGGCTAGAAGTTCCTCAAAATTCCATTTTATTAGAGATGTCATATTGGCACATCTGGGAAGACCCAAATTTGGAAGCTTCCAGGTTTTCCCTACCCAAAAGAAAGTCCAAGTCTTTTCCCCTGCACCCACATGTCCATCACATGGTCCAATCAATGCACCGTCCCAACTGGAGATGCCTCCCAGTCATGCCATTCCAGGTGCAGGCAGAATGTCCTTGACTCCCAGAGAAAAGAATGTTATTATGATTAGATATCTCTCCATGCAATTCTCCCTCCCAGTTTCCCACAGCACTAAGTGTGGCAGTCCTGAAGATCCAAAGAAAAAGATGGCCTCCAGGGCTGACAATAACCATGGAAGGGACTGCAGTAGACTGGATGGTCACTCTTCACAATGATAAGCCCCCCCCCCAGCTAAGAGATTTTGACTAGTTTATGATGGTGCTCCATCAGCGGTTCACGGACCCCCTAGCAATGGTGGGATCAAATTTTTTTACTGCTGGTTCTATGGGCATGTCTTGGTGGGTGTGGCATGACTTGGTGGGCATGACTTGGTGGGCATGGCAGGGGAAGGATACTGTAAAATCTCCATTTCCTTCCCACTCCAGGGGAAGGTTACTGCAAAATCCTCATTTCCTCCTGATCAGCTGGGACTCAGGAGGCAGAGAATAGATGGGGGCTGGGCCAGCCAGAGGTAGTATTTACTGGTTCTCTGAACTACTCAAAATTTCTGCTAGGGTTCTCCAGAACTGGTCAGAACCTGCTGAATGCCACCTCTGCCCCCTAGCCAAATGCAAGTTTAGGACCAGGATGAAAACAATTACCCTGGGACAGAGGTCAGTGGCAGAATACACCCAGGAGTTTCATGAGCTGGCCTGCCACATGACTGGCTGGCCCCCAGAAGTCCTGATAGAATGCTACAAAGATAGGCTTAACAATGAAATCTATCAATGCTGTATCTCCTGGGGGCCCCTCGAGAACTCCAGTGCTGGTACGTGTTGGCAGATGAGGTTGAAATCAACCTGACTAGAGACCAGCACCATGGAAACCACACCTGGTTTCTCCCCTGCTCCTAAAGAAGTTACGAAAGCTGCCAAAGGTGGGCCAGGACCCAAACCAAGATCTACAGCATGCTTCAAGTGTGGGAAGGAGGGGTACCGAGCACTTGATTGCCTTGCCAAATCAAGCTCCAAGCCGGTAACTGCTCGGAGGCAGGAAGCCTGAGAAGCAGCCAGTGAAATAGCACTGAGGAGAGTGAGACTAATTTTGATGACAACCCCCTGGTAAGTCATCATGTGGCCCCATGACCATCCCAGTGGAGCTGCGGGTGCCTTTATCAGGTACTCAGGGGAAGATGGTAGCCCTTTTGGACTCAGGGTGCACCAGATGCATGATTAGCCATAAGGTGGTAGAGGAACTGGAATTGAGACTGAGAACACTGAGGGTGCCCATAGCATTTTGCCAGCTGGATGGGTCAGGGGCTGGTGGAGACCCAGCTCACTTTGTAACTGAACCTGTGGAAATATGGATGGGGGATCACAGAGAGAAATTTAGTTTCATTGTAGCCCATGGAATGGATAGAACCTTCCTGCTTGGATTAACCTGGCTCTGAAAACGGAACCCTTACATGAATTGGAGGAAGGGGCTTTTAAGAATCCATTCCACACAGGTGGAAGAGGGGGAGGCAAAACCCCACCCAGAGCCAAGATTGTGAGGGAGTTGGAGATGTATTGAGTGAGCGCCCAGATGGAGAGAAGAAAATCCCAAAGGAATACTGGGACCTCAGAGAGGTATTCAGCGAGTGGGACTCTGATGTGCTCCCACCCCATTGCCCCACAGACTGCAGCATAGAAATCCTGCCTGGGGCGAAACTCCCTAAGCCAAAAATCTACTCGATAACCCTGCAAGAGCTGAACAAGTTGTGGGCCTTTATTGACAAGAATCTAAAGTGGGGCTTCACCAGTGTTGTTTCATGAGAAAAAGGATGGGTGTCAGCCTCCACTCCACTCGTCATTTACTTTTAAATGATTATATCAGTAGATAGAATGTAAAATGTTTATTTCTGTATTATAAACTCTTAAGATCATGAGATGTATCATACTACCGTCCGGGGTAAGGGAAAGGAGCTTATTAAGAGTGTCGGCTGACATAACAGGCAGGAGGGATGATTAATGATTGAGTGTTATCAGCGCGCGCTTTTCTAACCGACACTGCATTCCTGAGTTGACTGACATCCAGAGACCTGTGGAAGAAGATTACCACGAGGGGCCGTGAAGGAGTTGGCATTGGACCAGACCAGCCTGACCTCCTGGAGGAGGAGGGACAATTGGGGGGATATGATATGTTTGCCATATTTTGTCTCAGTTCCAGCTTTGCTTGGCTGCTATCAAGACTGTAAAAGTAAAAGTACTTGTTTTCATTCCAAATGGAGTCAAGGTGAATTCTTTCCTATTTACCGTCGGAGGTAGCCTGACATTAAGCTGGAACTCACATCATGTCTACCAACCAGGATTGCAATCGCAATACCGGGGGGGAAGAAAACCCAAATGTGATAGAAGGCCTGCTGCCGGCTGAGCTGGGGGAGGCGTCCGGAGGTATTTCTTCTGTCAGTTTTAACCCTGAGCTGGAGATAATGCAGTTGGAAGAAGAGAGGAGGCAACCCGATTTCAAGGAACCTCCCTCTGGAGTAACTACAAGGAGAAAGGAGAAACTGCGCACTTTTTCCGAGTGGGCTGAGGAGCAGAAAGTCAGAGACAGCCTCCAATTGGAAGAAGCACTACGCCTATTTCGTGAAGTGAAAGTAAGGCAAGCTGCTCGCCAAAGGTATGAATCCCCTGTTCAGTCCTCCAAGGGGGGAGGGGAAGAGGAAGAAGAAATTACAAAGAGGCCCGTTAGAGGTGATTCCCAGGGCGTTGAGATTTCTGAAAAGCCGGGAACTCTCTCCCCAGAGGAAGCTGAATTGGCTGGGGGCTGGGCGCCACCTGCTGACCAAGCAAGGCCGCGCAGGGGAAGGAAAAAGCCCAAAATTCCCCCCATATCAGAGAAATTTGATGGAAATGCGAAGGAATTGGGACTGTTCCTGGCGAAAGTGAATGACCACATGATAGACTGGGGGGAAGATTATTGGTCACAGGCAGCACAAGTGAGAGCTGTGACCCACAATTTGACCGGAAGAGCAGCTGCGTGGTATGTGTCGCTATATACCAACCACTCCCCCTTACTGCAAAACTACGAGCATTTTATGACTGCACTGAGGAGGAGGTTTGAGGACCCCCTGGCAGAGCAAAAGGCCAAAGGTCGTATGAAAACCATCAGGCAAGGGAGGAGGCCGGTGGCTGATTATAACCAGGAGTTCAGTGATTTAGTTCCCTTGATGAGAGGGTGGTCGGAGGTGACCCTTGTGGACATTTTCAAAGATGGTCTGAATGGAGATCTCTACGAACTGTGTCGAGCCCGAGCCTCTCCAACTACGCTGTATGGCTGGTACACCCTGGCAGCAGAGATGGAAATCGAGCTAGTAAAGGACCGTGGCAGAAGACAGCGCACTGGAGGGCCATTCCTTGGCCGTTCTCCAGGAGGTACCTATAGGGACGCCCCTGGATTGGAGGGAGGAAGACCACGTTCGTCTGCGTGCTACAGATGTGGAAAAGAAGGCCACCGAGCAGCCGACTGTAGGGTTAAGTTGATACCAAGCGCGACCTCTGGTGGTGAAAAGGAACCAGTGAAACCAGCGGCTAAGGCGCGTAAACCGGCAAAAGTGGGGGAGGGCGGTGCCAAGAAGGGCACGCCCATCAAAGAGGATGGCGAAGCGTCGACCGATACTGACGACAGCAAAACCTCATCAGAGTCCGATGAAGACCTTCTGGTGAGTTGGGCACGGGGCCCCTTGGACATTCCAGTCAATATACATGTACCCTCTTCGGGTAATAAGGGGGAACTGCTAGCACTACTCGATTCTGGATGCACGAGATGTATGGTCAGTCCCGAACTAGTAGAAAAAATGGAACTAAGATTGAGAACCCTAAGTAGGCCCATAGCGTTTGCCCAGTTAGATGGCTCTGTGGCAGGGGGAGGGCCCGCCCATTTCGTAACAGAACCCATAGAAATGATAATAGGAGACCACCGCGAAATCCTGAACTTCATAGTAGCCCCAGGAATGGACCAACCCCTGTTGTTAGGCTTGTCATGGCTGCGGAAATGGAACCCCCATATTAACTGGAGAACGGGAGTCCTACGTTTCCGTTCCAAAACCTTAAAAGGGGAAAAGGGGAAACCCAAGAAGGGACCTACCGTGGCCTTGCACCAGGATAAGTTAGGGGCAATGATTGAACGGATAGACGGGGAAGAGAGAATACCAAAGGAATACTGGGACTTGCGAGAAGTCTTTAGTGAGAAAGCATCAGACGATTTCCTCCCCATAGGCCTATTGACTGTGCCATAGACATCCTTCCGGGGTAAAGCTTCCAAAGCCAAAAGCTTATCCCATGACCCAAAAGGAATTGGGAGAGCTACGAAATTCATAGACAAAACCTAGAGCGGGCTTTATCCAACCGGCTAGGCCTCGTGTGGCGCCAGTGATGTTCCGAGAAAAGAAAGATGGCTCCTTTCGTCTTATAGTTGACTATAGGAACCTAAACGCAGTGTGCGCCGAAAACATATACCCCATGCCACTCATGAAAGACATGTTAGCACATTTAGCGAAGGGAAAATTCTTCACCAAACTGGACCTAGAATCCTACTACAGAGTTCGTATAAAAGAGGGGGATGAATGGAAAACCGCTTTCAACTGTCCACTAGGATGTTTCCAGTTTCGAGTACTGCCATTTGGACTGCAGGGGGCGCCCGCAGTTTTTATGCAACTAATAAATGAAATACTCCATCAGCATTTGTTCAAAGGAGTTCTTGTCTACCTTGACGACATACTTATCTATACAGAAACAATGGAAGAACATATTAAACTAGTAAGAGCTGTACTCAAAAAGTTATTATCTGCAGAACTATATTGCAAGCTATCCAAATGTGATTTCCATCAAACCAAAATAGACTACCTAGGATATCGCATCTCGGCTGATGGGTTAGAAATGGATCCAGGAAAAGTGAAAGCTGTTTTGGAATGGGCCCCCCCACGCACACGCAAACAGCTCCAAAGTTTTTTGGGATTTGCAAATTTCTATCGTCAATTCATCCCCTCCTTTGCTCAAATTGCTTTACCAATCACTAACCTCTTAAAAACTAAAGGAGACACGAAACCCAAACCATCATTACCCCTCGAATGGACAATGGAATGTCAAGCAGCATTTGAAAAATTGAAACGACTCTTTGCCGCCGAACCTATTTTAAAGCACCCTGACATGGATGTTCCTTTTGTAATACAAGCTGATGCAAGTGATGTAGCAGTCGGAGCCGTCTTGCTCCAAAACAATACTGATGGTAATTTACAACCCTGTGCTTTCACTTCTCGAAAATTGACTGAAACCGAAAGACGATGGGCTATTTGGGAAAAAGAAGCGTTTGCAGTTCATTGGGCCCTACGGACATGGAGACAATTCTTAGAAGGTTCAAATCATCCTTTTGAAGTTTGGACTGATCACAAAAATCTAGAAGCGCTAAAGACTCCTAGAAAACTTTCGCCTAAACAAGCCCGTTGGGCTCAATATTTTAACCGCTTTAATTTTACTTTACATTATATTCCTGGAGGGAAAAACTTCTTAGCAGATGCTCTTTCACGTTTACCCCAATACAATTGCACTCGCTCCGAGGTGGTTCAACCAATACTTCCCGTGCAACAGTTGGCGGCCGCAGCAATAACTAGAAGCCACTCCAAAGCTGACCCCTCACTCCCAGATGAACTAACCAAATCGTTTAAAGAAGCTTTAAACACCGATGACTGGTACTTAACGCATTCCCATGAATGCACACTCCGTGATGGACTAGCTTGGATTGGAACAAAACTATATGTTCCTCTATCACTCAGAGAAACCATCCTACAACGTTGCCATGATGTCAAAATGGCAGGGCATTTTGGATTTGTGAAAACTTTGCATCTTCTTAAAAGACAATTTTGGTGGCCAAGTCTTAAAAAAGACATTCAAGCATATGTAGCAAGTTGCCCAGTCTGTGCATCATCCAAAAGGCCTCCGGGAAAACCTCCTGGACTACTTCAAACGGTAGCCAGACCAGGAACCCCATGGAAAGAAATATCCATGGATTTCATAGTGGAATTACCTGAAAGTTCAGGCAATACTGTTATATGGGTAGTGACTGACCTTTTCTCCAAACAAGTCCATTTTATTCCATGTTCAAAAATACCCTCCTCAAAGACTCTAGCAAAGTTGTTTGTACAACACATTTATAGACTTCACGGAGTGCCTGATCGCATCATTTCAGATCGAGGAGTTCAATTCACTTCTAAATTTTGGAAAGAATTTTTACGACTCATTGGTTCCGCCCAAGGATTAAGCTCCTCCCATCATCCTCAAACTAATGGAAGCTGTGAACGTCAACTCTGTACTAGAACAATATCTCCGATGTTATGTTAACTACCAGCAAGATAATTGGGCTGATCTCTTACCTTTTGCTGAAGTTGCCTACAACAACTCAATTCATAGTAGCACGGATTTACTCCTTTAAAATAGCTTCAGGCCAAGATTTTGTTCCTATCTCGGAACTCCCACAGGAAGAAACTACTGTTTCCTCTTTATCAGAATGGATAGATCAAATACAAAGCACATGGAAAATGACTCGCAAGGCGATCGACGACGCTCACCGTGCGCATAAAAAACAAGCAGATAAAAAAAGGTCCCCTGAGAACAAATATCAAGTGGGCGATAAAGTTTATCTTTCCACCAAATATCTTCAAACCACTCAGAAATCTAAGAAACTTGGACCCAAATATGTGGGACCTTTCCCCATAGTAAAAATCATCAACCCTGTGACGGTACAACTAGATTTACCAAAAACACTTAGGAGAATCCACCCCATTTTCCATGTGAGTTTGCTTAAACCTGAACACACGTCTACTTTCCGTCCTAACCATACACCCCTTCCTATACCAATTCTCATAGAGGGAGAACAACACTTTGAAATAAAAGAAATTTTAGATTCAAGAAAACATAGAAATAAAATTCAATATCTTATTTCCTGGAAACACTTCCCGTTATCCCAAGCTGAATGGGTGAACAAAGAAGATGTTCATGCATCGGAAAAAATAGCACAATTCTATAAAAAATATCCTGACAAACCCTAACTTCTCCTTTTTCTTTCTAGGACTGACGTCCTTGTTGCAGGAGGGCCGAATGTCAGCCTCCACTCCACTCGTCATTTACTTTTAAATGATTATATCAGTAGATAGAATGTAAAATGTTTATTTCTGTATTATAAACTCTTAAGATCATGAGATGTATCATACCACCGTCCGGGGTAAGGGAAAGGAGCTTATTAAGAGTGTCGGCTGACATAACAGGCAGGAGGGATGATTAATGATTGAGTGTTATCAGCGCGCGCTTTTCTAACCGACACTGCATTCCTGAGTTGACTGACATCCAGAGACCTGTGGAAGAAGATTACCACGAGGGGCCGTGAAGGAGTTGGCATTGGACCAGACCAGCCTGACCTCCTGGAGGAGGAGGGACAATTGGGGGGATATGATATGTTTGCCATATTTTGTCTCAGTTCCAGCTTTGCTTGGCTGCTATCAAGACTGTAAAAGTAAAAGTACTTGTTTTCATTCCAAATGGAGTCAAGGTGAATTCTTTCCTATTTACCGTCGGAGGTAGCCTGACAATGGGTCTCTTCATCTGTGTGTGGATTATAAAGGGTTCAACAAGGTGTTTGTGGAGAATGCTTACCCACTGCCCCTAATGAAGATGGCACATCTGGCCAAAGGAAAAATCTTTACTAAGCTGAGAGAAGCTTATTACAGAGTCCTCATTAAAGAGGGAGAAAAGTGGAAAACTACTTTTAAATGCCCTTTGGGCTGCTTTGAGTTCAGGGTCCTCCCATTTGGGTTACAAGGGGCACCTGCTGTGTTCATGCAACTGATCAATGAAGTGCTGCATGAGCATTTGTACAAGCAGGTTCTGGTTTACTTACCGTGTTTCTTTGAAAATACGACTGGGTCTTATTTTCTTTTGACCCCCGAAAAAATGGCTAGGCCTTCTTTTTGAGGGATATCTTAATCCCCCTCCCCGTGCCTTGCCTGGCAACCGGGCCACTTCTTTCATGGCCAAAAGAAGCACCCCACATGCCTGGCCTGGCTACCAGGCTACTTTTTTCACGGCCAAAAAGAGCAACCCACTCACCCCACATGCCTTGTCTGGCCACCGGTCTACTTTGTGGCTAAAAGGAGTGACCTGCTCACTCACATGCCTCACCTGGCCACCAGGCTGCTTCTTTTGTGGCAGAAAAAAGCGAGCAATGCAATCCACATGTCTTGTGCACCCTTGCCTACCTGTAACGGTCACTCCAGCTATCAATAGCCGTCACCAGAAAAAGCCTGGCCACCGGGCAACTTCTTTTGCAGATGAAGAGTGCGTGGGTAAGCGATGCACCCCATGCCACCTGAAGTACGTAACATTTTTTGAGTGTTTGTTTGTCCCGACCCACGTGGCCCAGCGCAGCAAGGAAGACCTTTTGCAAAAAAAGGTCCTATTGCAGATGGTTATAGCCCTGGGTGAAGTGATCCCCTTTTGTGACTTCCTGACAGGCAAAATCAATGGAGACATCTAGATTGATTACAATCTAGATTGATTGTAGACAACCCTTTTGTAACTTAATCCCAGCCACCCCCCCCCAGGTGGCTTAATGGATTGGGTTAATGGATTAATGGATTTAATGATCTTAGGTCTTAAGATCTTAATGATAAACAACCTTTTGTAATTTACTAACTGCATGCCAAATCCCAGCCCCCAGAGATGGACCTTGAGAAAGTATGGGCGGTCTTGGAATGGGCGTCCCCTTGCACCAGAAAGCAGTTGCAAAGTTTCCCAGGTTTTGCAAACTTTTATGGATAATTCATCCCTTCATTTGCTAAAATTGCATAACCCATTACCAATCTTCTGAAGACAAAGGAAGAGGCCATGTCCAAGCTTAGCTGTCCCCGTGAGTGGACAATGGAACGCCAAGCAGCCTTTGAGAAACTCAAGTGGTTGTTTGCGGCTGAACTTAAATATTCTGACATGGATGCCCTGTTTGTGGTCCAGGCCAATGCCAGTGATGTGGCTGCAGGTGCCATACTCTTGCAGACAAAGGGGGCCTACAACCCTGCACTTACACCTCCAGGAAATTAACAGAAACTGAGAGGTGATGGGCAATTTGAGATAAGGAAGTGTTTGCAGTCCAATAGGCACTATTAACTTGGAGACATTTCCTTGAAGGAGCAAAGCACCTTTTTGAGGTGTGGACTGATCATAAAAATCTGGAAGCTCTGAAAACTCCCCGAAAACTATCACCAAGCAAGTTCGTTGGACACAATACTTTAACTGTTTTAACTTTACTTTGCCCTGGGGGAAAGAACTTTATGGCTGATGCTTTGTCTAGATTACCCCAGTACAATAGTGCTAGGCCAGTCATCTCTTCTAAGCATCTAGTAACCTCAGTGGTTACCAGAGCCAGAAAAAGTTAGACCCCAACCTTACCAATGACATGTGAAAGGGAGGCTGAAAAGTGATGGTTGGTTTCTACCACACAAAGGAGTGCACCATGTGATGTGACCTGGTATGGATTAGTGCTAAATTATATGTACGCACCAGTCTAGGGGGGACTGTGCTGCAACAGGCCCACAATTCAAAAGCTGCTGGGCATTTTGGCTTCATGAAGACTTTACACCTGGTCAAACGCAGTTTTGGTGGCCCTTGTTGAAAAAGGACAAGGTCTACATGGCCAGCTGTCCTTGTGTGCTGCTGCTAAGAGGCCCCCAGGGAAGCCTGCTGGACTCCTCCAGAGCGTTGCCAATTCTAGTGCCCCATGGAAGGAAATATCTATGGATTTTATTGTTGAATTATTCAAGAGTGGGGGGGAATACAGTCATTTGTATTGTCCAAGCTGGTGTACTTTGTACGCTGCCCTAAAATACCTTCTGCTAAAACATTCACTAAACTATTTATCCAACATATGTATAGGTTACATGGCATTCCTGACTGCATTATTTTGGATAGGGAGGTACAGAATTGGGAATTCACCTCCCAATTCTGGTGGGAATTCCTGAAGTTGTTACACTCTGCCTAGGGTCTAAGCTCTGCCCACCCCTACCCAAACTAATGGAACCTGTGAACGCACTAACTCGGTTCTGGAACAGTACCTTAGATGCTGTGTAAATTACCAGCAGGACAATTGGGCTGACCTGCTGCCATTCGCAGAGGTCGCTTACAATAACTCAATACATAGTAGTACTGGCTTCACCCCATTTAAAGTTTCTTCTGGTCAGGATTTCGTCCCCATACCAGAACTGCTTCAGGAGAAGCCCCAGATCCCCTCCTTAGTGGAGTGGATTGAACAACTACAACACACTTGGCGGTCACACATAAGGCACTGGACGAGGCACATCAGGCCCATAAGAAACAGGCCAACAAGAAAAGGGCTAAACCCAAAGAATTCTAAGTGTGGGACAATCTTTTCCTGTCCATGAAGTACCTACAAACTACCCAGAAATCAAAGAAACTGAGCCCCAAGAATGCATGCCCTTTCCCCATTGTCAGAATCATCAACCCGGTCATGGTACAGTTAGAGCTGCCCAAAACTCTTAGGTGAATCCACCAAGTATTTCATGTTAGCTTGCTCAAGCCTGAGCAATCATTTCCCCTTCAACCTGCCCCCCTCCAGTTTCCCTCCCCATCTAAGGGGAACAACAACTTTGAAGTCAAGGAAATCCTGGATTCCAGGAAACGGGAAAACTACAATATTTGGTGGCCTGGAAATACTTCTCTCCCTCACAATCTGAATGGGTGGATGCTTAGAATATTTGGGATCCCAAACACCTTCAATTGTTTCCCAAAAAATATCCTTACTATCTTGTATTATATGTTAGTCTCTGTATTCTTTGTCCTTTTTTAAGAGCTAACACCTCTACTGCAGGAGGGCCAAATCTCAGCCAGATCTCCAGCATGGGATTTGTCTTTGTTGCATTCTTGCTATTGGCTGCCATGGTAATGGGGAGGTGGGCACGGCATTTGGGTGGGGGGAAGTGAGCTGGTGTGGTAAAGCCCCATGTGAACTGAAAGGGAGGTTTGCTCTCAAGAATCATTGCGCTGCTGAGTGGAGTTCTTTACACCCTGTCAAAGCCAACTGTCCTAGGACTCCAGGTGGATGAAATACCTGAAGATGAGCTTCATATAACATCATACTGGACATTGATTGGATCCTCAGTGCTGGATCCTGGGGGGAGGGATTTGGGGAAACTTTCACTTTTGCACATTTTGAATCAGATCTTGCCTTGCTTTCACTGGTATCATTTCAAACTCAGGAAAAGTACCTATTCTATATCTCAATGGAGTTGGGGGTTTTCTTTCTTGGATTTTGAATGGAGGCAGGGCAGGGCTGACAGATCTCAGTTTAGTTTTTCCTATGTTTAAAACAAGGCTATTTTTATTACACCAGTTCACCAAACCCTCTATGTCCTTGTGGTAAGCACCCTCATTGTCATTCTGAATAAGGTGCACTACTGTTGTATCTTCCGCATACTTCACAATATGGTTTGTGGCAAACCTTGCACAACATGTGAACAGCGAACTAAGGACACAGCCCTGAGGAGAGTCTATGCTCAAGAAAATGGTGTTAGAAATATTAGTCCCAACTTGCACATACTGGGGCCTATCAATAAGAAAATCAAGAATCCAGTTGCACAAAGGATTATTAAAGCCCAAGAGGCCCAGTTTGTCTACTAGATGCTGATGAATGAATGTATTAGATGCTGAACTGAAAAACAGCATTTGCACATGAATCTTTCTTCTAAGTGCGCCAAGCTCAGATGGAGAACAGAAGCATTAACAACTCTGTTACAGAAGTCATATTTTCTGCAATCAAGATTGAAGCGATTAACATTAAGTTTAAATCTATTGTTTGCTCTTGTATTGTTGTGATTGAAGCTGAAGTAGTCTTCAACAGGAAGGACATTGCAATAGATGATTCTATGAGTTAAACACAGGTCCTGTTGAAGGCGACGGAGTTCTAAGTTTTCTAAACCCAAGATTTCAAGTCTGGTGGCATAAAGTATTTTGTTGTATTCAGAGGAGTGGAGAACTCTTCTTGTAAAATATTTCTGGACACGGTCAATTGTATTGATATCTGAAATGTGGTATGGGTTCCAGATAGGCGAGCTGTATTCAAGAATTGTCTAGCAAATGTTTTATAAGCTCTGGTTAGTAGTGTAGTGTTTCTGGAGAAGAAGCTATGTAAGATTAGGTTTACAACTCTTAAAGCCTTTTTTGAGATGTAGTTGCAGTGGGCTTTGGCACTTAGATCATTGGATATGAAAACTCCAAGGTCTTTGACAGGGTGGGGGTCATCTGTAAGGTAATGTCCATCGAGTTTGTACTTAGTGTTTAGATTTTTTTTTCCAGTGCGTAAGACAGAGCATTTGCTGGTTGAGATTTGGAGTTGCCAAGTTTTTGACCATTCTGCCACAAAGTCAAGGTCTTTTTGAAGGGTAGCTATATTGTTGGTAGTGTTAAATAGTTTGACATCATCAGCGAAAAGAACACAATTATTTTTAATATGGTCACAGAGATCATTAATGTATAATATGAAGAGTGTTGGTCCAAGAACACTGCCTTGGGGAACGCCGCTATTGACAGATACAGGATTTGATAGGGCACTGCCTATTTTGACCACTTGTCTGTTTGACAGGAATATCCAATTGTGGAGGGGTCCGGAGATGCCGTAGGATTTTAGTTTTAGGAGAAGTGAGTCAAAAGCTTTACAGAAGTCTATGTAAATTGCATCTATTTTTTTTGCCTTGATCAAGATTTGTAGTCCATATGTTTTTGCAGTGAAGTTGTAAGTTACATGATAATTTTTTTTTTAAACCAAATTGTTTATTAGAGAGTAGATTGTTTGTTTCTAGGTGGAGGATAATGGGTTGGTTGATGATAGATTCCATAACTTTACAGGTGACACAGCATAGAGAGATTGGTCTGTAATTTTCAACTAAGATGGGGTCTCCTTTTTTGAAGAGAAGGATGACTGTGGCTAGTGACCAAAGTTTGGGAAGGGAACTGGTCGTGAAGGCTTTTCCAAAGATTATGCTTAGGGGTTCTGCCATATTAGTGGAAAGCTTTTTTTTTTTTAATTGAAAAAGTTTTAACAAACAAAAACATTTTCCCCCTTCCCCCCCCAAAAAAACCCCTTCCCCCCTCCCTTCCCCCCCACCCGGCTTCCCGGGTCAATCACAAGGGATTGTTATACATAAACCAAACATAGAGTAAAATTTTCCCTTCTAATCCAATTAACCTCATCCAAATCTTTTCATTTCCCAACCCCCCCATTACATAAAATAATACTTCCTAATTATTCAAAGGCAGTCTGATATTTCTTAATCTGATATCTGTTTTGTAAATAATCAATCCATTTTTTCCATTCAATTAAATATCTTTCCTGCATATTGTCTTTCAAAAAAGGTGAGATTTTAGCCATCTCAGCCAAATTAGTAACTTTCAATATCCATTCTTCTATTGTAGGTAACTCTTTTTTCTTCCAATATTGTCCAATCAACAGCCTTGCTGCTGTTATTAAATTCAGAATCAATTTAGTCTCAATCCCTGTACAATCCGTTATAATTCCCAAAAGGAAAAATTGCGGCAGGAACTTTATCTTCTTCTTCAGGACATTTTGAATAATCCACCAAATTCTTATCCAAAAGGCCTTAATTTTCTTGCAAGTCCACCAAATATGAAAATATGTAGCGTCATCACAGTCACATCTCCAACATTTCGCTTGGATATCAGGATACATACATGATAATTTTTTGGGATCTAAGTGCCATCTATAAAACATCTTATAAAAATTTTTCCTTAGATTCTGTGCTTGTGTAAACTTAACATTTCTAACCCAGATTTTCTCCCATGTTTCCAACATTATTGGTTCCTGAATATTCTGTGCCCATTTTATCATACAGTCCTTTACCAAATCCTTTTCCGAATCTATTTCAAGCAACACATTATACAATCTCTTTATATGCTCCTGGGTCTGATTTCTAATTTGCTTTATTAAATTTTCCTCCTTTGCATTATACCAATTTTTGATCTTCTTTCCATCTAGCACTTATTGCCCATATTGAAACCAAGTATAATTCCTCCCTTCTTCATTTAATACCTGTAATGATTTTAATTGCAATCTACCTCCTTCAGCATACAAAAGTTCTTTATAAGTAATCATTTCCTGTTTCTGTTCTATATTTATATTCTCTATTGCATGTCTGGGGCTCGCCCATATAGGAATCTTATAGTCTAGTTTATAAGAATATTTTTTCCAGACCCGCAAAAGAACACTTCTCAACACATGATTCTTAAAAGCCCTATCCACTTTTTTTTCATAAAATAAATATGCATGCCATCCATATAACAAGTCATAACCTTCTATATTCAAAATTCTTTCCTCCGTTAAATTAAACCAGTCATTTATTACTGAAAGGGCTACTGCTTCATAATATAGTTTAAAATTAGGCATTTTTAGGCCATCTCTTTCCCGTGAGTCCTGAATTATTTTCATTTTAACCCTCGCCTTTTTACCTTCCCATATAAATTTATTAATCCCAATTTGCCATTCTTCCAAATTTTTATCCTTCTTAATTATTGGTATCATCTGGAACAGAAACAAAAATCTAGGTAACACATTCATTTTGATAGCCGCAATCCTCCCCAATAGCGATAACTGCAATTTTTTCCAGACACTCATATCATTCTGAACTTTTTGCCATAGCAAGTCATAATTATTCTTATAAAGTTTCTTGTTCGATGAACTAATATAAACCCCTAAGTATTTAACCTTTTTTACCACCTCAAATCCTGTTATTTCCTCTAGTTTTTGTTTCTGTTGTGTAGACATATTTTTGATTATCACTTTTGTTTTATTCTGATTTATTTTAAATCCTGATACCTTTCCATATTTATCAATTGTTTCCAACAAAAATCGACTTGAATTTATAGGATTTGTTAAAGTAACCACTACGTCATCTGCAAAAGCTCTAACTTTGTACTCATATTGTCTAATTTTAATTCCCTCTATTTTCGTTAACTCTCGTATTTTATCCAATAATGGTTCCAGAGTCAAAACAAACAATAATGGTGATAAAGGACATCCCTGTCTCATTCCTTTCGCAATCTTAATAACTTCTGTCAGACTACCATTTATTATAATCTGAGCTGTTTGCTCTCCATAAATCGCTTTAATTATTCTAACAAAACAATCTTCAAATTGCATTTTCTCTATTAATTTAAATAATCTGGGTAAATAATCTCTATTAATTTAAATAATGGCTTTGGGGTGAGGTACCAACTGTACGCTGATGATACGCAGCTGTACTTTTCCACCCCGGGCCACCCCAACGAAGCTGTCGAAGTACTGTCCCGGTGCCTGGAAGCCATACAGGTCTGGATGGGGAGAAACAGGCTCAAGCTCAATCCCTCCAAGACGGAGTGGCTGTGGATGCAGGCACCCTGGTACAGTCAGCTGCAGCCTGACTGTTGGGGGCGAGTCACTGGCCCCAATGGAAAGGGTGCGCAACTTGGGTGTTCTCCTGGATGGACGGCTGTCGTTTGAAGATCACTTGATGGCCGTCTCCAGGAGAGCTTTTTACCAGGTCCGCCTGGTTCACCAGTTGCGCCCCTTTCTTGACCGGGATGCCTTATGCACAGTCACTCATGCTCTTGTTACCTCTCCCTTGGATTATTGCAATGCTCTTTACATGGGGGTCCCCTTGAAGTGCACCTGGAGGCTCCAGTTAGTTCAGAATGCAGCTGCGCGGGTGATAGAGGTAACACCACTCCTGCGCAGTCTGCACTGGCTGCCTGTGGTCTTTCGGGTGCACTTTAAGGTTTTGGTTACTACCTTTAAAGCGCTCCATGGCTTAGGGCCAGGGTACTTACGGGACTGCTTACTGTTACCCCACGCCTTCCACTGACCCATACGCTCACACAGAGAGGGACTTCTCAGGGTGCCGTCCGCCAAGCAATGTCGGCTGGCGGCCCCCAGGTGAAGGTCCTTCTCTGTGGGGGCTCCTACCCTCTGGAACGAACTTCCCCCTAGCTTGCGTCAATTGCCTGACCTCCGGACCTTTTGCCGCGAGCTGAAGACGTATTTGTTTATTTGCGCAGGACTGGCTTAAATTTTAAATTTTAATATTTTAATAGGGATTGAATTTTAATTTATATTTAATATAAATTTTAGGGGTTTTTAGGTCTAAATGTTTTAAATTTTGCCAATTATATAATAAGTTTTTTAATTTCTGTTTTAGTTGTAAATTGTCATTGTTTTATATTGGCTGTGAACCGCCCTGAGTCCTTCAGAAGAAGGGTGGTATAAAAATCTAATAAATAATAATAATAATAATAATAATAATAATAATAATAATAATAATAATAATAATAATAATAATAAATAAAAAATCCCAATGCAATTGATCAAAGGCCTTCTCCGCATCCAAAAAAATAAGTGCTGCTGAAGTATTCTTCTTTTCCAAATATTCCAATATATTAATAATCTGTCTAACATTATTCCTCATCTGCCTCCCTTTTATAAAACCAGATTGATCAGTATGAATTCTTTGTTGTAAAACTAACATTAATCTATTTGCTATTATTTTTACAAAAATCTTATAATCATTATTTAAAAGTGAGATCGGCCTGTAATTACCAGGTTTAGAGCAATCTTGCTCCTCTTTTGGTATCAGTGAAATAAAAGATGTTTTCCATGATGGAGGTATTCCCCCTCCTAGTTGTATCTGATTAAATAATTCTTTAAGTGGGCCTAGTATTTCATCCTGTAGTTTTTTATAATAACTTGCTGTAAGACCATCTGTACCGGGGGTTTTCCCGATTTTTAATTGTTTAATTGCCTCCACCATTTCTCCAGCAGCTATCGGCCGATTCAACTCCTCCCTTTGTTCTAATGTTAGACCCTTATAATCTTCCAAATAATCATAAATGTCCCTATTCAATATTTTATCTTTTGCATATAGAGTAGTGTAAAATTCTGAGAAGGCCTTTTTAATTTTATCCTGTTGATATATCTCTTTACCTTTATATTCTATTTTTTGTATGACACGTGCTTTCTGTTTTTTCCTTAAGTTATATACCAGCCATCTCCCAGGTTTATTTGCATTACAGAAGGTATTATGTTTAGTGTTGTGACCCAGGTCCTGGACCCGGACTCCTGGACTCGGATGATTCAGAAAGTGAGGGAGAAGACCTGGCAAGCCCTGCTTCTCTTGGGCCCTCTCCCTCCCTGGCACCCACTCAAAGGGAGGAGGAGGAGCTGGCAAGGCCTGATTCTCTCGAGCCTTCTTCTGATTTGGCAACGCCCCAAGAACAGTTTTGGAGTGATGCAAGACTGCGCAGACGTGACCGGCGCGCGCAGCAGAAGAAGCGTTGAGATACAGCCAAGGAATTATGGTCATGCAGTGACATCTGCAGAGACTATAAATAGGAGGCGGGACTTCCTGGTTTTTTGTCTTGGACAAAGCAATGAATTTGCGCGGGCAAACTGTATCAATGGAGGGAAGAATATATTCGTGAGTAATCCTGGCCTTATCTATAATTTCCTCGTTATCTCCAGAAACTTGGCAGGCCCATGAGTAGACGTGGCCAGGACATTTATCTATGTAAATAAAGTAGAAGAGGAGGCCTTTGACTGACTCTTTGTTGGGAGTATTGGGGGAGGGAAACAGAACATTTTGTCCAAGACCCCGACTAAACCATCTTCCACCAAAGATGGACCAGCAGCAGGTACAGCAGCAGTTACAGCAGCTACAAGCGGCTAATCAACAGCTACAGCAGCAAGTGGCTCACTTGGCAGGCCAACTTGCTGCCGGGAATGTGCCTGCAGCCCCCCCCATCCTCCCACTCCTCCTCCTAGTCGCAAGTGCCCGATAACCATGCCGGAAAAGTTTTCTGGGCAGCCTGAGATGTTCCTGACCTTCTTGGGACAGTGCCAGCTCTACATGGCTATGCGGCCAGAGGATTTCCCAGATGACCGGGCTAAGGTGGCCTTCGTGATTAACCTTCTTTCCGGCTCGGCTGCTCGATGGGCCACGCCCCTCTTGCTCCAGGACAGCCCCCTGCTGGCAGACCAACAGCGTTTTTGGCAGCACCTGCGCATCATGTACGAGGACCCCGTTCGGATGCTGATGGCAACCAGGCGCCTTAAGGAACTCCATCAAGGGAAATGCCCCCTGCAGGAGTACATCGCCGAATTTCGTCTTTTGTGCCAGGACTCTGTCTGGAATGATGCAGCGCTGGTGGACGCTTTCCAGGAGAGACTCTCAGAGGAACTGCAAGACGAGCTGGCCCGGGTGGAGGCGCCGCAGACCCTTGACAACTTGGTGCCCCTTTGTCTCCGCCTCAACGCCCATCTGCAATGGCGACCATCCCGTCGCACCCCCCAGGACCCGCCATCGACATCTGCATCCCCACTTCCTGCGCCAGCAGCACCCCGGGTCGCCCCACGTTTTGTAACCGCTGCGGAAGAGCCTATGGAGTTGGGAGCGGCCAGACCTCGCCTGACAGCCCAGGAGCAGAACCGGATTGTGCCTGTACTGTGGGGAGTACAAGGGGGATTGTGCCTGTACTGTGGGGAGCCCGGCCACTTCGCTGCTTCTTGCCCCAGAAAGAGAAGTGGGGCACGCACGCCAGTCCCCGAATCACAGCGTGACCAATCGGGAAATGGAGCAGGCCCAACCTCAGGGAAACCCTAGGTCGGGCACGTACTAAGCCCCCACTGGACGTTGCGGAAGTAGACTCTGGGCCCCCTCGGCATCTGATTCTGGACACACGGATATGGTTGGGGAACCAGTCAGACGGGCTCCAGGCGCATGCGCTGGTGGACTCAGGGGCCACAACAAACTTTATGGACCAGGCCTTTGTGACCCAGTTTGCGGTCCCCGTGGTTCCGGTGGACCCTCCGATGCGGGTAGAGACAATTGATGGACGAGAACTGGTGTCCGGCCCCATTAAATTTGCCACCCAGCCTTTGCGCCTGGCTATTGGGGACCATGAGGAGGCGATCCAGTTTTATGTCACGGCGGAACTTCATTTTCCCTTGGTCCTTGGGTTGGCCTGGCTTCGGACCCACGATCCTCAGGTGGCCTGGTCGCAGAACGCCATCTCTTTCCCGAGTCTGCAGTGCGTCGACCACATCCACCACACCTGTGCCAGCCAGAACATCCCCACCGCTGCCATCACCTTGCCTCCTGAGCTGACGGACTTCGCCGACGTGTTCAGTGAGAAGGAGGTGGACTGACTACCCCCGCATCGGCCCTACGATTGCCCCGTGGACCTTCTGCCCAATGCACCACTGCATGTGGGACGCCTGTATTCCATGTCGGAGCCCAAGTTGGCGGCCCTCAGGGACTTCCTGGACAAAAATCTGGCCCGAGGGTTCATCCGGCCTTCAAAGTTCCCTCTCTCAGCCCCGGTCCTCTTCGTGAAGAAGAAGACAGGGGACTTGCGCCTGTGCTGTGATTACCGCCAGCTAAACGCCATTACGGTGCGGAATCGCTACCCCCTGCCGCTCATCACGGAGCTGCTGGAGAGGTTGCGGGAGGCCACGATCTTCACCAATCTCGATCTCCGGGGGGCCTACAACCTGGTGCGGATGCGAGAAGGAGATGAATGGAAGATGGCATTCGGCACCCGATACAGACACTACGAATACACTGTCATGCCATTTGGGTTGACCAACGCTCCCACCGTTTTCCAGCACTTCATGAACGACGTGTTCCGAGACATGTTGGATCGGTTCATGGTGATCTACCTGGCAACATCCTGATTTACTCCCGGTCCAGGGAAAGCCACCTTCGACACGTCGGTCTGCTTCTGCAACGCTTGTGGGAGCAACAACTCAATGCGAAGCTGGAGAAATGCGTCTTCTTCCGGACTTCCATAGAATTCCTCGGGCATATCATCTCGCCCGAGGGCATAGCCATGGACCCACGCAAAGTAGAAGCTTTGTGTAGCTGGGAAGCCCCTCATCAGGTGAAGGATGCTCAGCGCCTGCTGGGCTTCGCCAACTACTATCGGACCTTCATCCTGGGATTCGCCCCACTGACGGCTCCACTTACCCAGCTCCTCAGGAAGAAGGTCGCGTTCCTGTGGGGTCCCCCGCAGCAAGAAGCATTCACAGCCCTCAAGAAAGCCTTCATCACGGAACCTGTCCTGAGGCATCCCAACCCGCTCCGGCCTTTTGTGGAGGAGACGGACGCGTCCAATGTGGCTCTGGGAGTGGTGCTGCTACAGGCTCCGACGAATGGTGGCACACTTTTCCCCTGCGCTTACTACTCCCGGAAACTCAATCCTTCCGAGCGCAACTACACCATCTGGGAAAAAGAGTTGCTGGCTATCAAGGCTGCATTCGAGGCTTGGCGACACCATCTGGAGGGGGCCCGACATCAGGTAGAGGTCCGAACGGACCATCGGAATCTCGAGCACCTCACCACAGCTCGGAAGTTGAACCAGTAGCAGATCCGGTGGTCGTTGTTTTTTGCCCGGTTCAACTTCCGCGTGACTTATATTCCCAGCGATCACAACTGGAGAGCGGATGCCCTGTCCCGCAAGCCAGAGTACCTCTGCGCCAAGGACCCCCTTCCTGCATGGACGGTGCTGCCGGCAGAAGCCTTGGCCGCAGCACGGGAACCAGTGGACTTGTGGGCCCAGGTGCGAGAGGCGCAGCGCCAGGATGCCTGGTCGCAGCAAAGGAGAGTGGAGGTGGGCCCCGCGTCTCCTTGGACCTTGGAGGAGGACTTACTCAAGTTTCGGGGGCGATTATATGTGCCCACAGGACCACTCCGAGCCATTGTCATGACCCAGTGCCACGACAACCCAGCAACAGGACATTTTGGGTTCTTCAAGACCCTCCACCTGGTGACATGGACCTTTTGGTGGCCCCGAGTGTGGCATGATGTACATGCCTACGTGACATCCTGCGTACCGTGCCGGCAAGCCAAGGCCGCCACGGGGGCCCTTCCCGGGCTCCTCCAGCCCTTGCCGACACCCGACAGACCCTGGGGGGCGATCTCCATGGACTTCCTGACGGACCTGCCACTGTCCTCTGGGTTCACCATGGTGCTGGTGGTGGTGGACATGCTCACCAAGATGGCACACTTCATCCCATGCCGTGGACTGCCCACAGCCGCAAAAATGGCCCGTCTCTTTCTGCAGCACATCTTCCACCTCCATGGTCTACCGGACAGGGTGGTTTCGGACCGTGGAGTTCAGTTCACAGCTCGCTTCTGGAAGAGCCTGATGGCCGCGTTGGAGGTACAGGTGTGTCTGTTGTCATCGCACCATCCGGAGACCGACGGGGGTATAGAGAAGGTCATCGGTATCCTGGAACAGTATCTCCGTTGCTTCATCAACCAGCAACAGGACAACTGGGCCGATTACCTGTCCCTGGTGGAGTTTGCTTTTAACAACTCTCAGCACACCTCTACTCAGATGACCCCGTTCTTTGCCAATGTGGGGTACCATCCGCGGCTCTTCCCTCTGGCACCACCGGACTCTCCTGTTCCCGAAACGCAGACCTTCCTGACGGAATTACATGCTGTCCAACAGTTGGTACGTCAGCAGCTGGATCGGGCGAAGGAGGACTACAAACGGTCCGCCGACCGCTCGCGAACAACGCCCGCTGGCGGTTGGAGACCGGTGTGGCTCTCCACCAAACACCTCCCGTCCGACCGCCCGGTAAAGTTGGACCACCGATTCATCGGCCCGTTCCCTGTCGAGGCAGTCATCAACCTGGTAGCCTACCGACTGACCCTGCCACGATCCATGCGGATCCACCCCGTCTTTCACAGGTCCCTTCTGGTTCCTGAGGCCACACCGAGTCCCCTTCGGTGCCCAACAGCACCCGTCACTGTCGCCGAGGACGGGTCAGAGGAATACGAATTCCACAGCGTACGAGACTCCTGCTGGCTGAAGGGTCGTTTCCAATATTTGATCACGTGGAAGGGATACGGGACTGATTTCTTCTGGGTAGATTCCTCCGACGTTCATGCCCCTGACCTGGTACAGGCCTTCCATGAGCAGAACCCAGCCCAACCGCATCCCGATCATCAGCCCCGGGGGAAGGGCCCTGCGGTGAGGGATAGTATTGTGACCCAGGTTCCTGGACCCGGACTCCTGGACTCGGATGATTCAGAAAGTGAGGGAGAAGACGTGGCAAGCCCTGCTTCTCTTGGGCCCTCTCCCTCCCTGGCACCCACTCAAAGGGAGGAGGAGGGGCCGGCAAGGCCTGATTCTCTGGAGCCTTCTTCTGATTTGGCAACGCCCCAAGAACAGTTTTGGAGTGAAGACAGACGCGCGCGCAGCAGAAGAAACATTGGGATACAGCCAAGGAATGATGGTCATGCAGTGACATCTGCAGAGACTATAAATAGGAGGCGGGACTTCCTGGTTTTTTGTCTTGGACAAAGCAATGAATTTGCTCGGGCAAACTATATCAATGGAGGGAAGAATATATTTGTGAGTAATTCTGGCCTTATCTATAATTTCCTCGTTATCTCCAGAAACTTGGCAGGCCTGTGGGTAGACATGGCCAGGACATTTATCTATGTAAATAAAGTAGAAGTGGAGGCCTTTGACTGACTCTTTGTTGGGAGTATTGGGGGAGGGAAACAGAACAGTTTAGCATATTGTATATTCGTTGCCACCTGGTCTGCCATTAACATATTAAATTGACTCTGTAATATTCTTATAGCCTCTTTAAGTTTGTGATCTTGTGGGTTTTGAATTAATAATTGTTGTTTCTTTTGAATTTCTTCTTCCAAGTACCTACGTTGCCTTTGTTTATTATTCCTCTGCCTATTGTCCAAATATATCAATATACCTCTAATAAAAGCTTTACTTGCCTCCCACACAGTTCCTATCGGTGTCCCCTTGTGCATATTAAAATCAAAAAATTCCTTCATCTGTTTCTTACAATGATTTACATTATCCTCATATCTAAACAGATTTTCATTCAGCCTCCATGTTCTACCACCTTTTTTCCCTTGTAATAATTCCATCCATACTGGGCTATGGTCAGTTAAACACCTCGGAAATATCTTCATTTTCTTCACCCTAGAAAGCAAGTCATTAGAAATTAAAATAAAGTCAATACGTGAAAAAGATTGATGCCTATCGGGGGAAAAAACACCTCTCTCATCTGGATTCCGTAACCTCCATATATCTCTAAACTCAAAGTCTTCCATCATTTCAAAGAAGGATTTTGGTAGTTTTGCATGTATAGGTATCTTCTTAGAAGAGGTTCTCTTATCATTTCTTGTATCAATTACTCCATTCCAGTCTCCTAATAAAATAAACGAACTGTAATCCTAGAGGATCAACCTCTCGTGTAACATTTTATAAAACTTTTCTTGTTGCTGATTAGGTGCATAAATACCTAATAAATATCAGCAAAGTCTTTTTTGCATCTATCACCAGTTCAATAGCAATAAATCTTCCTTGAATATCTGCCTCAATTAACTTAGCTGGTATATCCTTCCTGATATATACAACGATTCCATTTTGCTTCTTATCCAAAGCTGATGCAACAAAATGTTTATCTAATTTTGAGTTTATTAAGTATTTTTGGTCTGATAATTTGATATGTGTCTCTTGCAGGCAAATCACATCATTTTTAAATTGTTTCAAGTAGTGAAATATTTTCCTTCTTTTCTGAGCTGAATTCAAACCATTAACATTTCATGACAAAATTCTATTTGCCATTACTGGCCTCCTGAAGCTTTGAAGCAGACAACGGAAGATCCTCCTCCGGTATCTTCCGTCTAGCTCCTCCCACAGCTTCCATTCTGGGGTCCTGACTTTTACTTTGAAGCTGTTGCTCTTCTTTATGCTTAAGAGCTCCTCTTGTCACCCTTTGCTCTTGTGGTTCCTCTGATGCTGGCAGCAATGAAGCCTCTTGAATCACCACGCCTTCTTGGATCTCTTGAAGTTTTTCTATCACTTCTATTTCAACTTTCATAACTGTAGAAAGAAAATCCTTTGCCTTTAAAACAGTGTCAATTCTATATCTCCTTCCTTGATAAAATCCTGTCAGACCAACTGGCACCTCCCATCTGAATTGAATCTGGTTTTTTTTAAGTTCTTGTGTAAAAAAAACAAATTCCTTCCTATCTCTTAACATCTTGGAAGGAATCTCTTTCAGGACCTTCAGCTCCTGTTCTCCAATTTTCAAAGTTGTCTGATATGCAACTTGCAAAATCTGATTTCTCATAGTTCTTTTCACAAAATAAACCACAATGTCCCGAGGAAGCTTCCTCTGTCTTGCGATCCAGGAATTAACTCTATATATTTTATCAATTTGGTACGCTACCTCTTGAGGTTCCACTTCAATAAATTCAGCCAATGCTTCTGATATGATTTTTCTTAGGTCCTCTGCTTTCTGTTCTACGGATTCTAAGAGCTCCTTCCATAAGTTTGTATTGCAATATCACAACCTGATCTTCATTTTGATCCACTTTTTTCTGAACACCTTTCATTTTGTCTTCTAAGTGCTTATTTGACTGAGAGATCTGTTGCATCTCTTCTTCCAATCCCTCAATTTTTTTACTCAAACCTTGAACAGCCATCATAATATCTTCTCTTATTTTTGCATTAATTTTTCCATCATCTCTTTTTGCCTATCTTCAGAAAGTTTTAATTGTTCTTTCAATATATCCTCAAGATTTGCTTCAAGTGGAAAGCTTTTTTAAGAAGTATGCACATAGTCCATTAGGTCCTATAGATAGGGATGGTTTCAGTTTGCAAAGAGCTTTTTCAACATTTTCTTCAGTGAAATCTATATGTGTTTGGTGCGGTTGGGGAATGTCGGGTATGAGCCATTACTGTTAACAAAGACTGAGCCAAAGAATGTGTTAAACAGGTTTCTTTTAGTGGTGGGATAGATCTCAAGTCATTAAGATTGTTGTTCACAAAATTATAAAAAACACAATTGGGTCTCTGGTGGCTCAGCAGACTAACTCTGTCTGTTATTAACACAGCTGCTTGCAATTACTGCAAGTTTAAGTCCCACCAGGCCCAAGGTTGACTCAGCCTTCCATCCTTTATAAGGTAGGTAAAATGAGGACCCAGATTGTTGGGGGCAATAAAAGTTGACTTTGTATATAATATACAAATGGCTGAAGACTATTGCTTAACACAGTGTAAGCCACCCTGAGTCTTCGGAGAAGAGCAGAATATAAATTCAAATTAAAAAAAAATGGAATTTGTGCGCAGAAGGTCTTCTTCTTGTTTGGTGTGGTAATTGGTGCATTCAATTTTTATTTGGTTGCATATATCTCTGTATTGATTTTTGAAATTTGCTACATGTCCCTTTTTGTTTTTTCTCCAAAGGGATTTTTTTTGGATTGAAGCTTTTTTATTGATATGGGTAATTTGTTTTTCTTGATTTTTATGGTGGTTTGTAGTACATAGCGTTTAATGACTCTATTGATTTCAGGTAGGAAAACTCTGTAGTGGTCTTCAGCAGTGATACAGGATGAGAATAGATTTTGCCAGTCAAGAAATGAGAGGTAGGTGTTTATAAGGTCATAGTTGGCTTTTTTGAAATTGTATTATTATTTATTTATTTATTATTTATTTATTATTTAGATTTTTATACCGCCCTTCTCCTGAAGGACTCAGGGTGGTGTACAGCCAGATTAAAACAATACAATATACAATTTTAAAACAACAAATTAAAATAACATATTCTATAATGGCCGAGAAATTTAAAACTGTCAAATTTGACCCCATAAAACAGAATACCCCGATTTAAAATTATTAAAATTCAAAAAATTCAAAATTTAAAAAATTAGGAATTAAGCCAGTCCCGCTTGAATAAACAAGTATGTTTTCAATTCACGGCGAAAGGTCCGAAGGTCAGGTAGTTGACGCAAACCAGGGGGAAGTTCGTTCCAGAGGGTAGGTGCTCCTACAGAGAAGGCCCTTCCCCTGGGGGCCGCCCGCCAACATTGCTTGGCGGACGGCACCCTGAGAAGACTCTCTCTGTGTGAGCGTACGGGTCGGTGGGAGGCATAGGGTAACAGCAGGCGGTCCCGTAAGTACCCGGGCCCTAAGCCATGGAGCGCTTTAAAGGTGGTAACCAACACCTTGAAGCGCACCCGAAAGACCACAGGTAGCCAGTGCAAACTGCGCAGGAGCGGTGTTACCCGGGAGCAACGTGTGGCTCCCTCAATCACCCGCGCAGCTGCATTCTGGGCTAGCTGAAGCCTCCGAGTGCACTTCAGGGGTAGCCCCATGTAGAGAGCATTGCAATAATCCAGACGAGAGGTGACTAGAGCGTGAGTGACCATGCATAAGGCATCCCGGTCAAGGAAGGGGCGCAACTGGCGAACCAGGCAAACCTGGTAAAAAGCTCTCCTGGAGACGGCCGCCAGGTGGTCTTCAAACGACAGCCGTCCATCCAGGAGAACGATTTTTGTAAGGGCGTATAGTGAGACAAAAGTCTATCATGCTGTGGTCACTGTTGGAAAAGGATTCTTTTATTTGTAGTCCATAAATTGAGTTTGTGTTGTTGCAGAAGATGAGGTCAAGGTAGTTGTTGATTCTTGTATTGTTAGTTACTAGTTGTTCAAGACCTAGATTTGTGACAGCATTGTATAGGGTAGTATGGATGGGTTCAGTTGTAAATTCGTTTGTTATCCAGTTAATATGAGGTAGATTGAGGTCACCCAGGAAGATGAGAGGATATGGGCAAGAGGTAGCCCAAGTTAGTAGTGAGGTTAACATGCTTGCATGTGCGATGTCGTAGTCAGGGGCTCTGTAGCATAGTAGGAATCGAAGTGTGGTGTTAAGGGACAGGTCGCATACAATAGTTTCAAGAAGAGCGAGTTTATGTGCAACTTGAACATTTTTTAGATTCATTTTTTAGATTAACTATATAATGAAGGTTTTTTAGTATGGATAAGCTAATACTACTATTACTATGTGATTATTATTAATGATCTGTATATTATGATTACTATTATTTCTAATTTTTGTTGTTAAAAACTAATTGTACTCAGACAACACACTGTTCATATAGATATTGAATTTTTATGTTTATTAAAGAAAAATGTATTAAAAAAAAAGATAGAAAGATGGTGAATACCTCTAAATTTTAACTTTAAAGCCCAGGAAATTGAGACAAATGTTTGTATGCCTGTGGGTGAGAGTGAGAGGACCCTTCTCCCAATCACAGATGGATCCTTTCCTAATTGCAGAAAGTTCTGTTCTACCAAGAGATCCTGGAATCCTAGAGCCTGGAAAGTATGGGGGATTGGCAGAGCGCAGAACCTTCTGTTAGGGAAAAGGAAGAGGCTGTGTCTCGTCCGATCTCACCACGACAGCCGGGGTCTGCTTATCTGCTTCCGAATGCTGAAGAATGTCCTAGCATGCCTCCCGGCCCCAGCCCTGGCTCCATGCCCAGAAAGGCTGAGGAGGGGGCATCTCCCGGCCCCAGCCCTAGCTCCATGCCCAGACCAGCCCCCAGCTCTGGCTCCATGCCCAGGCAAACGGAACAACTAGACCCCTCCCCCTCCTCCACAGCATGTGAGCCTGAGGGAGGTCAATTACCAACAGCTGCCGACTGGAGTGACCCTCGCGTCAGAAGACTTGATAGGCGGAGGCAACAGAAGGAAGGGAGGGGCAGGCCTGGATAAGTGCTGAGTCATGGAGCCATACCCCATGGCCTATATAAAGGATCTGCTTTCTGGCAGTCTCTGAGTCAGGCAAAGTCTAAACATATCTTGCTGAAGTCACTTTCTGGTCTCCTGCCTGCCCTGAGGACTTTGCTAGGACTTTGGCAGAGCTGCAGAGGCACACCTGATTCGGATTTCCCTGACCCGGCCGTCAGCGGAGGTGTGGGACATGACAGGCTGTGTGAAAATGGAATGGAAAAGTGAATGAGAGAGTTGAACTTGGACAACCAGCTGGGAAGTCACTGAGCAAAGCCCTGTGTTAGGAGTGCCAGTACTTGACTGCTTAGGAAAAGCAGCAGGTCCTCCCAGACCTCTGAGGGTCTGAAAACTGATGACGGTGTTAGGAGGTGCCCGTACTCAACTGCGTAGGGGGCAGCAGGTCCTCTCATAAACCTTTTTGGTCTGAAAATTAATGGTGGTGTTCCCTGGAAAGGAGGTACCCATACACTGTGAGGGAACCAGAGTCCTCCCCAACTTTTTTTTTTTTGTCCAAAAACTGATGGCAGTGACCTGGCTAAGTCAAAGTGAGCCCCACATAGGAAGGGAAACATGGGAAGCTGTAGCTCAAGGGTTGTGACAGGAACCCCCTAGAAGATTTCCTGATGGCGTGGAATGAGAGATGACTGCCCATCCTGGCTGGTAAGAAGATGTGAGCAAGGAAATTGTGTAAAGAGTGGGCTTTGCTCAGGGATGAAGCTGGAAAACCAATTTGACTAAATAAAGGTACTTAAAAAGAAATGGGAAACACACACACACACACACACACACACACACACACACACTGATTTCCCCCCTCTGTCTTCTATGCAACCATGTAATATGTTTGTTAAGATTTGTGCCCTCCCTAATTTGAGTTAACTGAGATTTATGGTAGGAATGACCAGAGTGCAAAACCTTTGAGTTCTGTTTTCCTCTTTTTTTTTCTTTTTTCTTTTACATTTATACCCCGCCCTTCTCCGAAGACTCAGGGCGGCTTACATTGTTTAAGGCAATAGTCTCATCCTATTTGTATATTTATATACAAAGTCAACGTTTCTCTTTTCCTTGTCTTTGTGTGTGTGTCTTAGTATTTGTATGCTAGGTAATTGTAACTATTAAATGTCTAATCCAAAAAGACAAGAATTCTGAGAGAGAAAAAAAGAAGTTAAGCAATGAAAAGAAAAATACCTTTACCCTAGGTTGCCTGGCCAGCAAAACGGAGTGAAGAGAATTGTGTTCATTTTTTCCCTTTCCTCTCTGTACTTTTAGAATTGCCCAAGGTTATGAAGGAATGTTTCAAATTCATTTACAGGAAAAATTACATTCTTGCATTTATTGTATGTGTTTAAGTGGTTTTATCTGTCTATTTAACATCTACAATGTTAATCTTAATGTTTTTTTCAAACTCTGCCTGCAAGTGATCTATCCACCCCCACTCTATCTCTTATCTTCCAACAATTCCTTTCCTGGGAGAATAATCCACAAAGGATTATTATTTGACTTATTCTCAAAGCAAGCCCACTTCACAGCCTGCTCGGGGCTACCTCCAGCCAAGAAACTAGCTAAGATAGTGTTGGTGATCCTTTTTGGCATGAAGTGCCAAAATGGGAGTATACGCGCATGCATGCGCACGTGCCAGAAACCAGAAGAGCAGCCATCCAGCATGCATGCACATGCTGGGAAGATAATCTTCTGGTTTTCGGCACATGCATGTGCACCAGCCACCTGATCTTCTGGTTTCTGGTGCACCTGGTCTACGTGCGAAGACCAGGTGGCCAGTGTGCATGAGGTTGATGGTGATGTGGATTAACCTCCCTTTGATCTTCTCTTGCAGGAGGTCCTTCTCAACTATGGGGCAGCCTGTCAGTCATGAAGCCATTTTGGGAGCATCTTCCTGGGTTTTGCAAACTTTTACAGGCAATTCATCCCAGCATTCACAGAAGTTGCCTTGCCCTTTTAAAAACAGGGTCTCCTCCCATGAAACCAGGATTGAGTCAACCACTCGCCTGGTCAATAGACTGCCAAAAAGCCTTTGAGAAATTAAAACAGCTTTTTGCTGAGGAACCAATTGTCAGCCTCCGCTTTAATTTAGTGTATTTCTCCTACTAGATTATCTGCCTATTTTATTACCTTGTTAAAAGTTTGCTCTACTGATTGTCTTACATGCTTTATGGAGAAGGGGAGGGGGGAGGTTTTCACTGTTCCCAGCGTCGGCTGACATTGTATGTGGGGGAGAGGGGAAATGCCATTTTCAAAACCGGAGGTTTGAATTGTGTTGGCGCGTGAATGTAACGGCAGCTGCTGATTCCACATTCCATTCAGAAGATTGACAGTGGGAGAATATCGGAAGTGAAACTACACGTGGCTGAGGAGAAAGAAGACATTGGACTATTACTGTATGACCTCTAGTAGGGGGAGGGTTCAGGAGAGAATATGACTCTGGGGTTTTGATTTACTTCCAGTTCCAGCTTTGCTTTCACCGCATCCAGACTTGTATGATAAAGATTACCAAATTCTTCAACATGATGAAGTTGGGTTTTTATTTTCTCAAACACTGATCTGGGGCAGGCTGACACCAATCCTCCAACACCCAGACCCAGAGAGACAGTTCATTGTCCAAGCAGACACTAGTGACGTAGCGGTGGCAGCCATGCTGCTACAGAAGGACCCGTAAGGACAGCTTCTGCCTGGGCCTATTTGTCCAAGAAGCTCACCAACACTGAAAAAAGGTGGGAAATTTGGGAGAAGGGAAGTACTACAATACAGCCATGACTCACGACTGGCCAGCCATTTTGGGTTCTTGAAAACTCTGCACCTGGCCAGGAAACAGTTTTGGTGGCCAAAGATGAAAGCTGATGTGGAAGATTCATAAAAAGCTGTGCCACTTGTGCAGCCATGAAGATGAGACCAGAGAAACCTCCTGAGGTCCTCCAGCAAGTAGCCAACCTCAGCCAACCTTGGGAGGAAATCGCAATGGACTTTATAGTCCCAGAAAGTGGGAAAAATACAGTGATTTGGATGGTGATTGACCTATTTTCCAAGCAAGCCCACGTCACTGCGTGATAGGGATTGTCTTCAGCGAAGAAGCTGGCAATGATGTTTATTAAACAGATTTACCGGTTTATTAAACAGATTTACCGGTACTCCATGTACCCTGCAGGGTAATCTCAGATTGAGGGGTCCAATTCACTGCTAAGTTCTGGAGGGAGTTCCTGAGATTGGTTGGGTCCACACAAGGACTTAGCTCGGCTTTCCATCTGAGTATGGACGGAGCTGTAGAACAAGCAAACTCAATGGTGGAGCAATATATAAGATGTTATGTGGATTACCAAGAGAATTGGATGGACCTGTTGCCATTCACAGAAATGGCTTACAACAACCCTGTGCATAGCAGCACTGGATTGACCCCCTTCCAGGTCACCAGTGGCATGGACTTTGTCCCTATGCCTTAGCTGCCCAGAGAACCACCTTCCTCCATGACTCTGACCAAGTGGATGGAGTTGCTGAAGAAGGGGTGGGAAAGCACACACACACACACAAATGCTGGCAGAAGCCACTGAGGTGTATCAAGCTGAGAAAAACCAATCTTTTCAACCCCCCTTCCATGTAGGAGACTGGATTTTCCAAATACATAAAACTGAAGTTGCCCAGTAAAAAGCTGGGACCTAAGTTTTTAGATCCTTTCCCAATAGTGAAAGTAATTATCCAGTGACAGTTCAGCTTAACTTCCCATGCATTCCAGAGAAAGTGCATCCTGTCTTTCCTTGCAGTCTGCTAAAGCCAGCAGTCTGGTCAAGATTGAGACCACAGACCCAACTTGCACCTAAGCCTATAGTGGTCCAAGGGGAAACCCATTATGAAGTTAAAATAATTTTAGACTCTAGATTGTATAGAGGTTGATTGCAATATTTAGTTCATTGGAAAGGGTACCCTTTGTCTGAAGCTACTTGGGTTAAAAGCTGGGATGTAAAAGCAGACAGATTAGTGAAGCAATTCCATGATAAATACCCTGATAAATCCCCCGGGGGGCGGGAAGAGGTAGTTAAGGAATATTGTGTTAATCCCCCGTGTTCCTCTCATTGCAGAACATGATCATTGGGTGAGGGGGGGGGCAGCCTGTCCATCCTGGAAGCCATCTTTTACTTTGGATCTTCAGGGCTGCCACATTTAGTGCTGTGGGAAACTGGGAGCTGTGATTGTATGGAGTTGTAGAAATATCTAGCCATAATATTCTTTTCTCTGAGAAGGACATTCAGCCTGCACCTGGACTGGAAGGCATCTCCAGTTGGGATGGTGCATTGATTGGATCATGTGATGGACATGTGGGTACTGGGGCAGGGACCTGGACTTTCTTTTGGGTGGGAAAAACCTGGAAGTTTTCCGATTCAAGTTTTCCCAGATTGCCAATATGACACCTCTAATAAAATGGAACTTCTAGCCTCGGAGTTGTTACACTGGCTATTTCTGCTGTGTAGGCAGCTTTATTCCGAGATGCATTTCCTGCATCTCTAGGAGTTGCCTTCAGCTGCTCCTGTGAGATATTTCCAGTTCCTGTCATATATATTTATATATGTACTCCTAATGATGGCTTATCACTGTTAACTGCATTTTGATTAAACTTCTTGAAACATGGTGTCAGGAGTCTGAATGATATATTTGAGGCATACTCCTGGAAGCCAAGCAGTTGAAGCATGGCAGCTGCTAACAGCTACCACTTCGTGAGGCCATGAGGGTGAGCAGTAACTGGGATACATTCAGGGCAGAGTTTGAAGATTGTGGAAACCATGATGTCACATGAGATACCATCACATCCTTGGCAGATTGTTAGTATGGACTTGTTCAACTATGCAGGAAAAAAGTATCTAATATTAGTTGATCATTACTCCGACTTTTGGGAAATCGAACCCCTTCCAGACTGTTTGGCTGAGACTACCATTAAGAGATGCAAGATTCAGTTTGCATGTTATGGCCAACCAGATAAAGTGATCTCGGATAATGGTTCTCAGTTTACGAGCTTACAATTTAGGAAATTTGCCGCTGAGTGGGAGTTCAAGCATATGACCTCTTCACCATGTCATCCACAAGCTAACGACAAAGCTAAATCAGCTGTGACAATTGCTAAGAATCTATGTAGGAAAGCTCAAAGTGAAGGTAAAGACCCATGGAAAGCCATTCTACATTGAAGAAATACCCCAACTGAGGGCATGGATAGTAGTCCGGCACAGAGACTGATGTCAAGGAGACTAAAGACATCCTTACCAGTAGCAGACAAGCTGCTTGAGCCCTCTGTGATACAAGGGGACCCAGAAAAGTTACAGCTGACGAGACAAATGGTGAAGGCAAGATGTGACAAATCAGCTAGAGATTTGCCAGAATTGAAGATTGGGGAATGGATTTGGATGAGACTGCTGCCTGGAGATCAAACAGGTTGCTGAAAAATGGGTAGTTGCTTACAACAAGTGGCTCCATGCTCCTATTTAGTGGATGTTGAAGGAACTCCATATCATCACAATCAGGTAGATTTGCGCATAGCTGAGCAGCCAGATTTTACATATCCTGTGGACAGGCCAGATGCATTTGGTTACCATTACCATGCTGCACTTACCCATTGACAATAAGGAAAGCACAGGGATGGGGCCTCAGGCCAATGTTGATGGGAGCTTGGAGCAAGTGGGTATACCTGATAGCAGTCGAACACCGGACACTCCAGTAAGTGGCGAGAAGAGCCCTACGGACTCAGTGAGGTTGGAGAAACCCGTAGTGCAAAGAGAGCCAGTTGGTGCAAGAGGGCCAATCGTCACCCATAGCGACAGATGTTTGCGACTACCTGACAGATTTAATCTATAGAAAGTGTTGATATCGTTCTCTTTTACAATCTGCAATGTGCACACTGGAAACCCGAAGCTCAGCTTCCCGATGCGCGCATGTGCACTGGGGAACTGCTCTTCCAGTTTCCAGCACTCCCATGCATGCATGCTAGGAACTGGTCTTCCAGTTTCTGGTGTTCCTTTGTGCATGCCTGCATGCTCCCATTTCAGCACTCGGTGCCAAAAAGATTTGCCAACACTGAACTAGAATGTTACTGTGGTGTTGCTGGGGCTCTGCTGAGGTCCTGAGATTTGCGCCCATGGCACCAGCTGATTGGCACTTTTGGGGTACCTTGGCTGCATGCAGCAGCAGTATGCAGGCTTGGGGGGAAGAGTCAGTTTGGAGCTGCGGGGCTGCTGTGGCTCGGCAGACACCCCAGATTCAGTGTACACAGCTCCGGCTAATGAGCACTGTATGCAAAGGCCAGCTGGGTAGTCGGTGATTGCATGGGGGGTGGTGAGGGTGAGGCTGGAACAGTGGCTGATGCTGGAGCTCTACCTGAGCCCTAGAGAGTGGCACACCTGGAAGAGAAAAAGAAAAGGAGGTGGGGAGACAGGATATAAAAGGAGGGGGGTATGGCAGGAAAGAGGAGGAGTGAGAGGGACAGAAGGTGATAGGAAAAATAGAGGTTCTGTGAGGAAAGTCTAAGGGAGAGAAGGGGATAGAACAGGAGAGGTTTCTGTGGGGCAAGCCTGAGGGAGAGGAGAGTTTGAATGAAAGGGAGGCAAGCAGAGGAATCAACGAACTAGCAGAAGCTGTGAAACAAAAGCCCAGTGCGAGAGAGAATAAGAAGGGCTGACAACCACCTGAATACCATCTTATCATGTGACCTGCCTGCTGGGAAAAGACTGACCATCACCCCATCATGTGACTTGCCTGCTGGAAGAGACTGACCACCACTCCACCACATGACCCAGGCCTGAGTGAGGGACCAGTGTGGACAGGCAACCATACCAAGAGAGCCAGAAAAACCTGGACTCCAGTGTCCTTATAATAAATAATGGTAAAACAATAATCTCATGTTTTACCATTTCCAATTTATCACTGTAGTGGTTATGATTCATGTTTGTTTATGACAGCTCAGAGCACTTGCTTGTCCTAATTCAGCTGTGTTAAATCATAAAGGACATTTGATTCACAACATTAGCAGCGGCATGCTTGGCAAGGCTTAGTGGAACACTCTCAACTAAAGAGTGGCACTGGAGTCAGATGGTAAAAATAGAGGTGAACAATTATCATTTAAAAAGGAATAGGTGGTTCAGATATCACTTCCACTAAGAAAAGGAGAACATTTTAAATGAAACAGATGTTAGCTTGAATCCTGTTAGAATACATATCTCAGGTAAACTATCTGTTCACCCTGTGTCTTTACTAGGAATTAACTTTATTTAGATGACCAGGAGGTAGCTGTAATACTGAATATATACTCAAACATTATTAGCACAAAGTCTCTCAAGTCAACTTTGGGTATGGTGTTATGTCCAGGGAGGTGTGAGCAGAGGCTTTTCTTTCTGCTGCACAAGTGCAAGACATATTTTAAAGTTATTGGTTAAAGGCTGACAGTTTCCTATAAAAAGGAGCTTTCAGCAGGGAACTGCATGTTGGTTTATAATGAATCCTTCTCTTAAATAAACATAGCTGCTGGAAGTCTGGCTCCTCATCTGTGTTCCCACCCACAACATTCCATTGGCGATGAAGGTTGGATTGCTGGGCTCTGAGCCAACACAGATTAAACACAATTAAAGATACAGTTAACACAACACAATTAAAGATACAGTACCCCTTTCCAATGCCTAGCACTAAAGACAGCAATAAACCAATTAACTGAGCAACACAACCATAAAACAATAAAAGCAGCATGCGGAGGTTGACAGAAGTGCTGATTGAGAGGTCGTAGAGATAAAAGGGGCAGGTGTGAGTGACAACTGTTTGTTTTGGAAAGAGAATGGTAACCATCACAGTTTGCACCATTTGATCCATCCTCTTTATTCACCCATTCTGCTTGGGACAAAGGGAAATGTTTTCACACCACCAAATATTGGACTCTACCCCTATGTTTTCTAGAATCTAGAATCTCTTTAATTTCAAAACGTTGTTCCAAAACAGAATTGGATCTCTCACAAGCCCCATTAGTTTGAGGATGGTGGGCAGAGCTTAACCCCTGGGCGGAGCCTAGTAGTCTTAAAAACTCCTTCCAGAATTGGGAAGTGAACTGGATCCCATGGTCCGAGATTATGCGTTCAGGCACCCCATGTAGTCTGTAAATGTGTTGGACAAATAGTTTAGCTAAAGCTAAAGCTAGACAAATAGTTTAGCTAAGGGTATTTTTGAACGTGGGATGAAATGGACTTGTTTGGAGAATAAATCGGTTACTACCCAAATTACTGTATTGCCACCACTTTCGGGCAATTCCACTATAAAGTCCATAGATATTTCTCTCCATGGGGCCACAGGGCAAGCAACAGTTTGCAATAGGTCTGGTGGTTTACTGGGTGGTCTCTTAGCTGCTGCACATACGGGGCAGCTTGCTATGTAAGATTCAATGTCTTTCTTCAAACCTGACCACCAGAACTGTCTTTTCAATAGATGTAGGGTTTTTACAAATCCAAAATATCCAGCCATCTTGGCATCATGGCAACTCTGTAGTATGGTCTCCCTCATGCAAGCAGGGCTATACAATTTAGCCCCCACCCAGGCCAGGCCATCGCGGAGGGTACATTCATTTGAATGGGCTAGAAACCAGTCATCTGTTTTTAATGCTTCATTCAACAACTTGGTTAGGTCATCTGGCAAGGACGCATCAGTCTTTAGTTGGCCCCGGGTAACTGCTGGGGCTGCAAGTTGTTGCACTGGGATAATAACCACGTCCGTATGGGCACTATTGTATTGTGGCAGCCGTGAAAGAGCATCTGCTAGGAAATTCTTTCCTTCTGGAATGTAATGCAAGGAGAAGTTAAAATGGTTAAAGTATTGGGTCCATTGGGCTTGTTTCGGTGACAGTTTTCTGGGCATTTTTAAGGCTTCTAAATTCTTGTGATCAGTCCATACTTCAAACGGGTGTTTAGCTCCTTCCAAAAACTGTCTCCACATTAAAAGAGCCCAGCAAACAGTGAACGTCTCCTTCTCCCATATAGCCCACCTCCTTTCAGTATCTGTTAGTTTCCGAGATGTATATGCACAAGGTTGTAACTTTCCCTCAGCATTCGCTTGGCGCAGGACTGCTCCCACGGCTACGTCACTGGCATCTGCTTGAACCACAAATGGGACCTCCATGTCGGGGTGCTTGAGGAGCGGTTCGGAAACAAACAGCCATTTCAGTTTCTCAAATGCCACTTGTCATTCCATTGACCATTCTAGTGGTAGGGACAGTTTAGGCTTCCCATTCCCTTTGGTTTTTAAGAGATTTATGATTGGTAGGGCAATCTTTGCAAAAGAGGGAATGAACTGGCGATAAAAATTGGCAAATCCCAAAAAACTCTGCAACTGTTTGCGAGTGCGCGGAGGTGCCCATTCCAACACGGCGCGGACCTTTCCTGGATCCATTTCCAGTCCCTCCGGAGATATATGGTATCCCAAGTAGTCAATTTTGGTTGATGAAATTCGCATTTAGACAGTTTTGCATATAGTTCTGCAGCCAATAATTTTTTGAGAACTGCTCTTACTAGTTTCACATGTTCGTCCATGGTCTCCGTGCAGATAAGGCTGTCATTAAGGTAAACCAGGACTCCATTGAACAGATGCTCATGGAGTACTTCATTTATCAATTGCATGAACACCAACGGGGCTCCTTGTAATCTAAACGGGAGCACTCGAAATTGGAAATCCACCAGATCCTTATCCAAAAAGCCTTAATCTTCTTACAAGTCCACCCAATATGAAAATATGTAGCATCATCACAATTACATCTCCAACATTTCGCTTGCATATCTGGATACATACATGATAATTTCTTAGGGTCTAAGTGCCACGTATAAAACATTTTATAAAAATTTTCCCTCAAGTTCTGTGCTTGCATAAATTTAACATTTCTAACCCAATTTTTTTCCCAAGTTTCCAAAAATATTGGTTCTTGAATATTTTGTGCCCATTTTATCATACAATCCTTTATTAAATCCCTTTCAGAGTCTATTTCTATCAACACATTATATGCGCATTATATATATCTTTATATGCGCCTGAGTTTGATTTATAATTTGTTTACCAAGTTTTCTTCATTCTGTGTGATACCAATTTTCTGGTCTTCTTTCCACTTAGCTCGTAATTACCCATATTGGAACCAAGTATAGTTCCTCCCTTCTTCTTTTAATTGTTGCAAGGATTTTAATTGTAAATTACCTCTCTCAAAATATAAAAGTTCTTTATAAATAATCATTTCCTGTTTCTGTTCCATATTTATATTCTCTATTGCATGCCTGGGGTTTGCCCAAATAGGAATTTTATAATTCAACTTGTAATAGTATTTCTTCCAGACACGCAGAAGAGCAATTCTTAACACATGATTCTTAAAGGCTCTATCCAGTTTTTTATCATACAATAGATATGCATGCCATCCATATAGTAAATCATAACCTTCTATATTCAAAATCCTTTCCTCCGTTAAGTTAAACCAATCACTTATTACCGAAAGAACAGCTGCTTCATAATATAATTTAAAATTGGGCATTTTTAAACCTCCCCTTTCCCGTATGTCTTGAATTATTTTCATTTTAACTCTCGCTTTTTTACCTTCCCATATAAATTTATTAATTCCAATTTGCCATTCTTCCAAATTTTTATCTTTCTTAATTATTGGTATCATCTGAAACAAAAATAAAAATCTAGGTAAAACATTCATTTTAATGGCTGCCACCCCCGGAAGAATTTCAATGCTGCAGTCTGTGGGTCTATGAGGGGGCAACACATCAAAGGCCTTCTCACTAAATACCTCTCGAAGGTCCCAGTATTCCTTGGGAATTCTTTCCTCCCCTTCCAAGTGTTCTAGTACTGACCCCAGTACTTCGGTTGGTATGGCTTCCTCTCTTTTGGTGACTCCCTTCTCCCCCTTGCATGGTTTGGAGTGAAACCGTAATGCACCCATTCTCCAATTTATTCGTGGGTCCATTAAGGGTAATCTGGGTTCACAACCAAGGTTGTGGACCGTTGAGCAGAGTAGCCTATGCATGAAAACGACTGAGACTGGTTGTATACAATAACAGTCACTTGCAGACAAACTGGGGTTTGATATTCCTTTAGTTTTAGGGAAAAGGCAAAGACATAATCAAAAAACAATTCTAGGTCACATATAAAGTCAGTCAGTCAGTCTTCTTACCAATGGAGACTTGCACAACAAACAAGCAAGGTCTTCTTTCAGTTTGACAAAACACAGTTCAATTCACAACAGTTAGTATCTTGAGGAATCAGTAACTAGCGATGATCAAGCAACGATCATAAAGCTCAAATATACGGGTGTAGCATGCTATCAGGTTACAATGCTGTAGTGTCCCTGTAGATTCCCAGCAAGCCATAATTTAGTAGTCCTTTTATACATTGGCTACAGAGCTCAACCAATTAGGATGCTTGCATGATGCAGCACAGCCTTAAAGCAATATCATGCCTTTTTAGAACATACATAGTTAATTTATATATTGCCTGGCCAACTAGTTAGGCAAATAACAATTTCCTGACACACCCATTCTCCAATTTATTTGTGGGTCCATTTCCGGAGCCAGGGCAATCCCAACAAGACAGGTTGGTCCATCCCCGGTGTCATGATAAATTTCAAGGTTTCTCGGTGATCTCCCATGATCATCTCTATTGGTTCAGTTATAAAATGGGCTGGACCTCCCCCTGCTACTGACCCATCTAGCTGGCAAAAGGCTATGGGCCTACTTAGAGTTTTTAGTTTGAGTTCCATTTTCTCCACCACCTCGGGGCTGATGACACACCTGGTGCACCCCGAGTCCAAAAAGTCTAGCATCTCCCCCTGGGCTCCAGTAGAAGGGACATGCAATTTAACTGGCATGGTCAGGGGTCCCCTTTTCCAACTCACCAAAAGGTCTTCATCGGAATCGGACCCAGATCCGCTGTCATCAGAGCTAGTCGGAGTTCCCAACTCCTCCTTGGTGGGAGGAGCAACTTCGACGACATCAGCTCCCTTCTTAGCAGCCTCTCGAGCCTTGGCAAGTGGCATCACAACTCCTTTTCCACTACCAGGGGTCGTCTTGGGGTCTAGCTTGACTACACAGTCGACTGCCAGATGGCCTTCCTTTCCACATCTGAAACATGCCATAGGTCTCTGCTTCCCACTGGCAGTGACTCCAGGGCCTTTTGGAGCTCCTTTCTGAGGCTGGAGAGGGGTCTGCTTTCAGGTTCGATCGCCTGGGATGCGGTCTCTTGCCAGATCAATCTCCATCTCCGCCGCCAGAGTATACCAACCGTGCAGGGTATACCAACCGTGCAGGGTAGGGGGGCCTCGCACGCCTGACAAAGGGCATACATGTCTTCATTCAGGCCATCTTTATAGTTCTCCAACAAAGCAATTTCTGACCACCCTGTCATGTGGGGCACCAGCTCACGAAATTCTTGGTTGTATTCAGCTACTGGCCTTCTCCCCTGTTTGATGTATTTCATACGGATCTTTGCTTTCCGCTAAGCCAAAGGATCCTCAAATCTCGCCCTTAGGGCTGCCATGAATTGATCATAATTTCTTAGCACTGGGGAGTCCTCATTATGAAGGGTTACAAACCAATCTGCTGCCACCCCTTCCAGGACTCTGGTCACGCACTTCACACAGGCTGCATCAGATAGAAAATCCTCTCCCCAATCTTCCATGTGATTCCACACTTGAACTAAGAACCGTCCAAGTTCCTTTGGCTCCCCATTATATTTTCCAGGGAGAGGGGGGATCTTGGGCTTTTTCTGCCTGAGTGGCAGCACCTGTCCAGGAGGGGGAGCCAGGCCCCTACTAGATGCTAAAATCCCAGGGGATCGAATTGATGGCTCCTGGCCTCCAGCTGCCTCTTCCTCTTCATCATAAGCCACCTCTCCAGCACCTCCCAGGTCTGGCTCTTTTCCTCCCTTCCCAGATATAATCTGCGTAGATGATTCATACCTCTCACGGGCCTGTTGTCTTTGGATGGTGTCTTTATAGTCTTACTGCCTCTGTGAATTGCAGGTCTTCCTTCTTTTTTTCCTGCTGCCAATCAGAGTACTCTCCCAAGTGTCTTCTTACTTAACTCCTGAGAGATGTTCCCCCAGTTCTGGTAACCTGCCAACTCCCACGGACCATTTTGGCTTCTCACGTTGTCCCTGTAATTGCAGTTTTTCCAGCCAATTTGCAGTTTCTCTTTCAGCCGGTGGTTCGGGTGAAGTGCCAGCAGCCTCCATCTCCCCCTGATTGCTCGCAAGGTCTGACATACCTTTCCGGTATTTTATTTCTCAGTCCTCACGGCAGGTTCCTGGATGGCTGATAATGTGAACTTGCTTAATGTCAGATGTGCCTCCTTTCAAAATTCAAGAAAGAAAACCCCCAACTCCATTGTTTGTAGAGAAAGGTATCTTTTACTAAGAATGAACTGAATGCAACGAAGTAAAGTAAGTTCTGAATAATAGGCATGTCTTACACATACATGTCCCCACATAAATCCCACCTCTCTCCAAAGGTCAGACATTTGGGTCCAATCCACTTCTCCCTCAAGCGTCATGTAGAGGTCAACTTCAGATGATGTCATCTCTCTGCTATGTACAACCATTGGCTGCGAGGGTTATCAGTCCACTTCTTAGGTTTGAATTCATCAGTTTCGTTTCTGGATCAGTCTCCTCCTCCTCCCACCTATGGCAGCCGAAGCAGCTGGCCCACAATTAAAGATACAGTACCCCTTTCCAATGCCTAGCACTAAAGACAGCAATAAACCAATTAGTGACAGAACCGGTGTCATGGTCAGATCATTTTCTCCTTCGCCTAGACTTTCGGACCGCCGCTCACCACCGCAGGGAGACGGAGCCAATGCGTTGGTTCCGTCCCAGGCGCCTGATGGACCCGGAGAGGTTCCAGACGGAGCTTGGGCCATTTCCTGAGGATCTTGCCCACGGCACGACTGAAGAACTAGTTGCGGCCTGGGAACGGGCCGCGGCTGGGGCTTTGGACCGTGTCGTGCCTTTGCGGCCTCTGACCCGGCGTAGATCTCACTTGGCTCCATGGTTCTCTGAGGAGCTGAGGGAGATGAAACGCCGGAGAAGACGCCTAGAGAGCACCTGGAGGTCTAGCCGTTCCGAGGCTGATCGGACACTAGTGAGGTCTTTACTAAGACCTATCTAGTGGCAATGAGGAGACGGCGTTCCTCGTTTCCTCCCTCATTGCATCGGCAGATAACCGCCCAGCCGCCCTGTTCGGTGACCCGTTCCTCCTTCGCCAGGAGGCGGGATGACCCCTGCAGGACGGGCTGAGGAGTTTAACGGTTATCTATACGATAAAATCGTTCAGCTTCGGGATAGTTTAGACCAAAATTGCAATGGTCCAGATGGGATGGAGGAGGCACGTCTTGTTGAGGTAGTTTGGGATGAGTTTGAGTCTGTGGCTCGAGGACGTGGACAGGTTGCTGGGAAGGTTACATGGACCACATGTTTACTGGACCCGTGTCCTTCCTGGCTGGTGCTGGCTACTCAGGAAGTGACACGAGGCTGGCTCCAGGAATTATAAATGCTTCGTTGATGGAAGGGTTTTCCTGCCGCCTTGAAAGAGGCGGTGGTGAGACCCTCCTCAAGAAGCCTTCCTGGACCCAGCTATTTTGGGTAACTATCGCCCAGTTCCAACCTTCGCTTTGTGGCGAAGGTTGTAGAGAGTGTGGTTGCGTGGCAGCTTCCCAGTACCTGGATGAAGCTGTCTATCTAGACCTGCTCCAGTCCGCTTCCGTCCGTCACAGCACGGAGACAGCTTTGGTCGTGTTGGTGGATGACCTCTGGAGGCCAGGGACAGGGGTGTTCCTCTGCCTTGGTCCTATTAGATCTCTCAGCGGCTTTCGATACCATCGATCATGGTATCCTGCTGCGCGGTTGGAGGATTGGGAGTGGGAGGCACCGTTTATCGGTGGTTCTCCTCCTATCTCTCCGACCGGTCGCAGACGGTGTTGACAGGGGGCAGAGGTCGATTGCAGGCGCCTCACTTGTGGGGTGCCTCAGGGTCGATTCTATCGCCTCCTGTTCAACATCTATATGAAGCCGCTGGGCGAGGTCATCAGTGGTTTTGGGGTGAGTTATCATCTGTACGCTGACGATACGCAGCTGTACTTTTCCACCCCGGACCACCCCAACGGTTGTCAAGTGCTGTCCCGTGTTTGGAAGCCGTGCGGGTCTGGATGGGGAGAAACAGACTCAAGCTCAATCCTCCAAGACGGAGTGGCTGTGGATGCGGCACCCGGTTCAGTCAGCTGCAGCTGCAGCTGGCTGTGGGGGCAGTTATTGGCCCCAACGGAGAGGTGCGCAACTTGGGAGTCCTCTTGGATGGGCGGCTGTCGTTGACGATCATTTGGCGGCCGTCTCCAAGAGGGCCTTCCACCAAGTTCACTTGGTGCGCCAGTTGCGCCTTCCTTGACCGGGATGCCTTATGCACGGTCACCATGCCCTCGTAACTTCCCGCCTGGATTATTGCAATGCTCTCTACATGGGGCTGCCCTTGAAGTGCACCCGGAGGCTGCAGTTAGTCCAGAATGCAGCTGCGCGGGTAATAGTGGGAGCAACTCGTTGCTCCCATGTAACACCACTCCTGCGCAGTCTGCACTGGCTTCCTGTGGTCTTCCGGGTGCGCTTTAAGATTTTGGTCACCACCTTTAAAGCGCCCATGGCTTAGGACCCGGTACTTACGGGACCGCCTGCTGTTACCGTTGCCTCCCACCGATCCAGACGCTCACAGAGAGGCCTTCTCAGGTGCCGCCCGCCAAACAATGCGGGCTGGCGCCCCCCAGGAGTAGGGCCTCCTCTGTGGGAGCTCCCACGCTCTGGAATGAGCTTCCCCCTGGTTTACGTCAAGTACCTGATCTTCGGACCTTTCGCCGTGAGCTGAAAACGCACTTATTTATTCAAGCGGGACTGGCTTAAAATTTTATTGGGTTAAAATTTTATTGGGTTATTTATATTTTAATATTTTAATTCGTTTTAAATTTGGCCATTTTATAATATGCTTGTTTTAATTTCTTTTAATATTGATATTGTGATTTTTTACTTGGCTGTACACCGCCCTGAGTCCTTCGGGAGAAGGGCGGTATAGAAATTGAATAAAATAAATAAATAAATAAATAAAATACAGCATCCCTGGGGTTGTTCCCTATTTTGACGACATGCTACCAGTAAAATTGAATTATTTGAATGACTACGTCTAATGTTACAAAGATTTCAAGAGGCTGGGCTAAAGGTAAAGGAAGAAAAGTGTAAAGTAGCAGTAAATCAAGTTGAATTCCTGGGATATCTGGTTGATGCATTCAGATTGCACCCCACCAAGGAGGAAGTACAAGCAATACATGCTGTGCCAACACAAAGGATAAGATGGAACTTCAGGCCTTTTTAGGGCTCTTCAATTTCTATAGTGTGTTTTTGCGACAAAAGGCATCTATCGCTGAACCACTACATCAGGGGAAAAGGTGCCATGGGTATGGGGGTGCAGAGAAGCAGCTGCATTTGTGGAGGTGAAGAAATTAATTTCCTCAGATAGCATCCTAATTCAGTTTAATGAACACCTGCTGTTAGTCCTGATGTGTGATGCATCCCCATTTGGAGTTGGGGAAGTCTTAAGTCACTGCCTTCCAGACAATCATGAGGCCCCAGTAGCATTCTTTTCTAGGATGCTATCATCAGCTGAAAGGAACTATAGCCAACTTGATAAAGAGGCATTGGTTGCAGTTGCTGGGATAAAGAGATTCCACAAATACATTTATGGAAGGAAATTTGATTTAGTGACAGATCATAAGCCACTGTTGGGATCAGCAAACACCACAGGTCCTGTCCCCAAGAATGACACATTGGACAGAGATTTTAGCAGCATATGGTTATTGACTTATACATTGACCCAGCACAGAATTGGGCCAAGCTGATGGCCTAAGCCGATGTCCATTACTTGATCTAGTGGTGGATCTGGCTCCAGCAACATCAGTACTGCTGATTGAGACCATGCCATCCATACCAGTTATGGCTGCAGAAGTGGCAATCCAGTTGAGAAAAGGTCAAACAATCATGCAAGTATTAAACTTGGTGTGGAGGGGATGGCCTAAAAAGACAGGGACTGAAGAGTTTAAGCCATTCCGTGCAAGGCAATACAAATTTTCAGTGCAGAAAGGTTGCCTATTGTGGGGGAATCAGGTAGTGATTCCCTCAAGCAGGGTTGAAATCTAAAAATTTTCACTACCGGTTCTGTGGGTGTGACTTAATTGGTGGGTGTGACTTGGTGGTCAGGTGACTGAATGGGCATGGCCAATAATAATAAATAATAAATAATAAAGTATATAAAACTTGGGAGCATAGCAATCTACCTTCTTTAAAAATAGAGGCACCAGTCTACTAATTGCCTTTTTTTGGGAGGCACCGGTCTACTAGCCCCCTACAGTGCTGATCAGCTGTAGTGAAAGTTTGAAGCACCATGGCAGTCATTTAAGGCTGTTTGCAGCTATATCACCACCTAGAGCTTCAGGGACAGAGAAGAGGAACAGCAAGGTGTGGGCAGTAAGGGGGGGGCATGGATTTTTGCTACCGTTTCTCCCAACTTCCTGCCCCCATCGCTATTGGATCTTGTGATCTGGTCCTAAATGGAAGCATTTCACCCTGCCCTCAAGGCTAAGGAAATTAAAAGGGCATGGTGGTACAGCGTGGATTCCAGGGCTCCGGGAAAACACCAATATCCCAGCCAAATAGGGGATCCCTAGTGGATCATAGCTGTCCCATAAAGACAGTGAAGAGGGGAGGCACAGGCTGGTGCAAACAGGGAAGTTGTAAGTTCCCTGGAGTGCAGGCGTTAGCCTCTGACCCAGAGGCAAGGGAAGACAACCATTAGGAGCTGTCAAAAGCCAGGGTGGACACACAGAAAAATTGAGCAGGAGCAGTGATTGAACCAAGTATTGATACTGGGTGAGTGATTGGCCAACTCACAGGTAAGAAGAAAGCATTTTAAAGTTTAGAAGAAATCCCAACTTGAAATTAGCAGCTAATTGGCAAGTGGAAATTTAAAGTGAAGGGGGAAAAAAGCAAAGAAGAACTTTAAGATCAAAGCCATAAAAAGAAAACCTACCATCAAGGAGGTGGAAAGAACAAAGATTTAAATTGGAACAGCTTGAATGAACATTAGAACTGGATATGATTTGGAAATAAAAAGAAAAAGAGACATTTCATGGACTTGAATTGAACTATACATAAGCTAAAATAATAAAGTATATAAAACTTGGGAGCATAGCAATCTACCTTCTTTAAATTGATAACATGGAGTTGGGGAAGTCTTAAGTCACTGCCTTCCAGACAATCATGAGGCCCCAGTAGCATTCTTTTCTAGGATGCTATCATCAGCTGAAAGGAACTATAGCCAACTTGATAAAGAGGCATTGGCTGCAGTTGCTGGGATAAAGAGATTCCACAAATACATTTATGGAAGGAAATTTGATTTAGTGACAGATCATAAGCCACTGTTGGGATCAGCAAACACCACAGGTCCTGTCCCCAAGAATGACACATTGGACAGAGATTTTAGCAGCATATGGTTATTGACTTATACATTGACCCAGCACAGAATTGGGCCAAGCTGATGGCCTAAGCCGATGTCCATTACTTGATCTAGTGGTGGATCTGGCTCCAGCAACATCAGTACTGCTGATTGAGACCATGCCATCCATACCAGTTATGGCTGCAGAAGTGGCAATCCAGTTGAGAAAAGGTCAAACAATCATGCAAGTATTAAACTTGGTGTGGAGGGGATGGCCTAAAAAGACAGGGACTGAAGAGTTTAAGCCATTCCGTGCAAGGCAATACAAATTTTCAGTGCAGAAAGGTTGCCTATTGTGGGGGAATCAGGTAGTGATTCCCTCAAGCAGGGTTGAAATCTAAAAATTTTCACTACCGGTTCTGTGGGTGTGACTTAATTGGTGGGTGTGACTTGGTGGTCAGGTGACTGAATGGGCATGGCCAATAATAATAAATAATAAAAATAATAAAGTATATAAAACTTGGGAGCATAGCAATCTACCTTCTTTAAAAATAGAGGCACCAGTCTACTAATTGCCTTTTTTTGGGAGGCACCGGTCTACTAGCCCCCTACAGTGCTGATCAGCTGTAGTGAAAGTTTGAAGCACCATGGCAGTCATTTAAGGCTGTTTGCAGCTATATCACCACCTAGAGCTTCAGGGACAGAGAAGAGGAACAGCAAGGTGTGGGCAGTAAGGGGGGGGCATGGATTTTTGCTACCGTTTCTCCGAACTACCTGCCCCCATCGCTATTGGATCATGTGATCTGGTCCAAACTGGAAGCATTTCACCCCTGCCCTCAAGGCTAAGGAAATTAAAAGGGCATGGTGGTACAGCATGGATTCCAGGGCTCCGGGAAAACACCAATATCCCAGCCAAATAGGGGATCCCTAGTGGATCATAGCTGTCCCATAAAGACAGTGAAGAGGGGAGGCACAGGCTGGTGCAAACAGGGAAGTTGTAAGTTCCCTGGAGTGCAGGCGTTAGCCTCTGACCCAGAGGCAAGGGAAGACAACCATTAGGAGCTGTCAAAAGCCAGGGTGGACACACAGAAAAATTGAGCAGGAGCAGTGATTGAACCAAGTATTGATACTGGGTGAGTGATTGGCCAACTCACAGGTAAGAAGAAAGCATTTTAAAGTTTAGAAGAAATCCCAACTTGAAATTAGCAGCTAATTGGCAAGTGGAAATTTAAAGTGAAGGGGGAAAAAAGCAAAGAAGAACTTTAAGATCAAAGCCATAAAAAGAAAACCTACCATCAAGGAGGAGTGGAAAGAACAAAGATTTAAATTGGAACAGCTTGAATGAACATTAGAACTGGATATGATTTGGAAATAAAAAAGAAAAAAGAGACATTTCATGGACTTGAATTCGAACTATACATAAGCTAAAATAATAAATTCAAAAATCCTTTTTCTTTAAATTGATAACATGGAGAGTTGGGAGTATGAGTATGAGGAATTAAAGGAGATGCTTCAAATGGTTTGAGAATCATTGAAGGGTAATAAAGAAGCGGAAAACTGGTTAAAACAAAAAAAGGATAGAAAATAAGAGTGAGAAACAAGAGGAACAAGCACATAATGTGGAAGAAATAATTGAAGATAAAAATATAGATGATCACACTGGGATTGACAGTGACAGAATAAAAATGGACAGGGGGAAATATCTTTCAAAAAAGAAGAGAAAAGGAGCAAATGGGAAAAGATTGAGGAAGAAAATTAAAAGAGTAAAAATTAGAGAAAGGAGGTGGAAAGGAAGATATAAGAAAGAAGAAAAAAAAAGAAAAGAGAATGGGAGAAAGGGAGGAAAATATTAAGAAATGGAATTTTGGAGAGGCCGAAAGAAAATGGCTAAAAGGGAAAGAAGAATGGATAGCAGAAAGAAAATTAAAATATTAATAATAGGAAAGGATATTAGTAGTAGAATCTGTATGTAAAAAGTAAATTAGAAGAAATATGTAGATTATTGTAAAAGAGAAGTAAGGATGAAATGAGATGTATGTAAGAAGCAAAAAAAGAAGAAATATACTGTTTAATGTAAAATGGAGAAGTAGATGAAATATGAAAGATAAAATGGGTTATATATTTTGTTGTCTGAGAATGCATGGATTGGAGAGAATTATAGTGGATGGTAAAGAAATATGTTTTGGAAGAAGTACATTGTTTAAGAAAAATAGACGAGCAGACGAAATGTGAAAGATAGAATGATTAGATGAAAATAATTGAAAGTGAGATATAAAATTGAACAAAATTGAAATGTTAGTAAATGTGTATACTAATGAAAGAACAAAATAACTATTGAACTGGGAATAAGAATTAAAAAAAAAAAGAGGTGGAAGGATGAATTAACTAAAAATTGTAAGGTAAAAATGGAATAAGTTGAAAGACAATGTCAATAATTAAAAATATATGAGGGGAATTCTGAGAAATATACTCACTAAATGGAAAAATCGGGGTTGTCTGGATACAGAGTGAAAAACATTGAATTGAAAATGAATACAGCGATAGAGAGAGATAAGAAGGAAGAGAAAGATGGAAGAAAGGGAGAAGGAGAGAGAGGAAAAGAAGAAAGGGAAGAGGAGAGGAAGAAAGGGAGGGTAAATAAGAGTAGGAGAGAAGGTTAAATAGGGAGGAAGAAAGGAGGAGAGGGAGAAAGGAAGGGGAAGTAGAGAAGGAGTAGGCGAGGAGAGAAGAAAGTAGGAAGGATAAAAGAAGGGAGGGAGAGAAATGAGAAAGAGAAGAAAGATTGCTGTAAAACTGAAAAAAATGAAATGGAAGAAAGGCAACCTTGAACATGTTTGAATATATCAGGATAAAAATTGAATTATTTAAAAAATAATAAAAGAGAATAAATATTAGTAAAAATGGAGAAATTGTTTTTTATTTATTTGTCAAACAACAGTATATATAAGTATAAGCATGAAATAACCATACGAATTGGATACAGTCAAAGGGAACATTAGGACAGGAATGGTAGGCATGCTGGTGCTTTATGCACGCCCCTTACAGACCTCTTAGGAATGGGGTGAAGTCAATAGTAAATAGTCTTTGGTTAAAGCTTTGGGGATTTTGGGAAGAGGCCACAGAGTCAGGTAGTGCATTCCAGGCATTAACAACTCTGTTACTGAAGTCATATTTTCTACAATCAAGATTGGAGTGGTTCACATTAAGTTTAAATCTATTGTGTGCTCATATATTGTTGCGATTGAAGCTGAAGTCTGAAGCTACGTGGGGGAAAAGTTGGGATGTGAATGCTGATACTCTAGTAAAGCAGTTTCATGATAAATTCCCTGAGAAACCAAAGAGTCCTTCTGGAGGGGGAAGAGGGGGTTAAGAGATTATGTACAAGGCATTAACACAATATTTTGTGTTTTGTCTGTTTTATTTTTGAGGATGTGTTTTTTTCTGCAGGGGGGGATGCCTGTCAGCTTTGGAAGCCATATTAGACCGGAAGCTTCCATGCTGCTACTTTCTCATGTGTGGGAAAGTAGGAGGGGGGATTTAGTAGAGCGGTTGTCTTTAGACATAATAGCATTCTTCCTGTCGGTCAAGGTCAGGCCAATCCTGCATCTGGAGAAGGAGTGGTTGGAGTGCTGTCTCGAGATGGGACGGTTGACGATTGGAGCATGTGATCGACTGCAGAATCAGGGCATGGTTTTGGGGGTTTTGATTTACTGAGGGAAAACCCGGACCTCTCGGATTCAGGTTTTCTCAGATGTGCCAGTTTATTTATCCCAGTAAATAGAACTTTGAAAGATGCTTGCTTCAGAGTTTTTTCTTGGAGTGGGGTTTTTTTCTGGAATGCTAACACCAACCTTTGTTGGTGTTGGGCATGTCTTGGTTGCTTGGGGAGATGCGCAACCTGCTCTCCACCCTGAGACACTGCCCTAACCTGGCCATGACTGATGCCGGCATCACTAATATGAGGGCTGGCATGGCAGGAATGGGATCCAGGAGGAGGGGGACAATGGAAAGGGGGATGGGCCCACAGCATCCAAGTGTGACTTTAAGGAGCTCAAGGCAGTCAGAAAAGGAGGCTGGCCCTGCCAAACCTTGCACTCCCATCCCAGGGATCAGGAAACTGAGGTTGGGTTAAGCTGGTGAGATCTCCTTGGGGCTCTTCACTACTCCTTTTGTTTCTTCTTTTTGGAAATCTGGGCTGGCTGAGGAACAAGCACGAACTGCAGTGGAGGCTTCACTTTGGATCCCCTCCTCCTCCTCCTCCTCCTTTTCTCACAACACCCTGGCCAGTTATGGCAGGGCCGGGAGTGTGCGCATTAGCAGAGAGACCCTCCTTAAGCAAGCGGCTGGCCGCCCCACGTGTGCCTTTGCTGTGCTTTGGTCAAGCCCACCTGCTTGCTTCAGGAGGGTCTCCCCACTTGTGCACACACTCCTGGCACATTCCCACCACAACCAATGCAAGAGGAGAAGGAGGAGAAGGTCGCCCAAAGGGAAGCCTCCGCTGCGGTTCACACTCCTTCATAAATGATGAAAGAGTGTTTTCCATGCCTCTTTATGTAGTTGCTACACCATTTGTTCCCATACACTGCAACCTGGAGAAATAGATCAGCCCATCCCCAAAAGTCAAAATGCAATTCTCTTTCTCCTCCTCACATTGATTCACCTGGATTCCTAAGAAGTTTTATTGCTGTAGCCAGAGGCTGAATGCTAAGCTATAGTATTGATTTTGATTCTGTACTGGCAGTTCGTATTGCATAACTTTAACCCAATCCTCAGGGTAATTGTGTTCTTCCATAAATCTTATTCTTTCTGAGCTTGCAAAAAGAGGTTTGTGATATATTATGGCCTCCCTATATTTCATTTAAAAAGGTTCATTAGTATTTTTACTCCTTTATTGTTATATTAATAAAATATCATTATATAGAAAATATGTGAATGGTGAATAACTGTTCAATAATTTAAAAAACTGTCAGCTAGTTGAAATGTTCATACCCTGATGTGACAAATTCTACTTGCCACATCCTATTTACGCTCATTTATAAAGGGCATAGGAGGGCTCTCTGCATTATGGAACTTATAGCTATCTTTTTAAGTTATTGAATATTGGTATCCATGGGTCACCAAAAAGATTTGACCCTTTCCCATTTGCATTGATGCACCACAAAGTTGCACAAAATCCAGCAGCTCAGCAAATGACAGAAATGAAGTTGTTTTCTTCCTAGATACTGTATTAAGAGGAACAGGCCAAATTACTTTTCTCCAACTGAAAAACTGAAATGTTGCGATGATCCCAGCCTTTCAGTGATTGGATCACACAATTTGGCAGAAAGAATGATTAAGGGACCAAAGAGATTGCATTGTCACTGGGGACATTTGAGCTGTCATTTGTTCATAATATGGTAGAAATCAATATTGACACATGCCACCTATAGATGAAGGAAAGGAGAGCATGGATAAGTGTATTAGTGCTCTCTGCCCTGTAGCATGATTTTAAACTGTTAAATCAAGGCTATTCCAATTGGTATAGGCCAGGGGTCTGCAACCTTAAACACTCAAAGAGCCATTTGGACCCATTTCCCACAGAAAAGAAAACACCGGGAACCAATAATTTAACAACTGGTATGACTGGGTGGGCGTGGCCAACTCGATGTCACTCAATTCCACCCAGTCACACCTACCCAGCTGGTCATTAGGGCAGAGAACTGGTTGTTAAATTATTTGCCCTGCCTGGCCCCACCTCACCCCTCCCCTCCCAGCCACTTCTTGCCACATCTGGCCTTGGGTGTGTTGTTCACCTCTCTCTGTCTTTCTCTCTCTTTCTCTCTTTCTCTCTCTCTCTCTCTGTGTCTATGTGACTCTCTTTTTCTCTTTGTCTCTCTGTGTGTCTCTGTCTCTGTCTGTCTGTCTGTCTCTGTCTCTCTCTCTCTCTCTCTCTCTGTCTTTCTCTCTCTCTCTCTCTCTGTCTCTCTCTCTCTCTCTCTATTTGTCTCTCATTCTCTCTCTCTGTGATTCTGATTCTCTGGCACCTCATCTCTTGCTGGGCCTCATGGGTGCTTCTTCTGGCCTTTGTTGGTGCTGTGCATGCCTCGGTCTCTTGAGGAGATGCATGACCTGCTCTCTGCCCCAAAACACTGGCTTGTCCTGTGGCTGATGCCACTGCTGTTGCCAGGGATGAGTGGGATAGAGTTACATTGTGGCTCCACATTGTTATGGGCTCCAAGAAGAGGAGGGGACCCTGTCTCCCCCATTGTGAAGCATGCTAAATTTAACTGTGCTGCGCAAGGTGATGTGAAAGCAATGGGAAGGCCATGGAGGCAGCAACAGCAGTGGTGTTGGCCACTTCTCTCCATAGAAGAGGGATAAAAGAGCCACATGCAGTTCTGGAGTGCAGGTTGCCGACCCCTGGTACCTGTAGTTACAGGAGGTTACAGGAGGTTTTCCTCAGCAGAAGTTATTTCTTGAATATTAAAGGCTGTATGAACACATCTCTAGATGTATTCATTCCTTCTTCCCCTCTCATTTCCAGTCAACAGAAAAATCTACAATCTATATAGATCAATGATGGGAAACCTGTGGCTTGTAGGTCATTTCTGCAACCCTACATTTCCATGAGAGCCTAGTACCTGAACACGATGGCAAAAACACCAGTTTTAGCAATATAATTTTAATTTTTTAAAAAAAAGGAAATACGTGACTCACAATAGCAGTAGCAATAGCACTTAGACTTATATACCACTTCACAGTGCTTTACAGCCCTCTCTAAGCTTTTTACAGAGTCAACATATTGTCCCCAACAATCTGAGTCCTCATTTTACTGACTTTGGGGTTGGATCTGATGATGGAAGAGACAGACACAGCTCTTTCAGTAACAACAGCTCTTTATTAGTAGACCAGTAAAACCCAACAGAGGGCTAGTCTGGCAGTGTCCTCTTTTATAGAGGGCTGCCAGACAGCTTAACCAATGAGATTCTTTCCTGTACTTTCCTGCCTTTTTGGAGGATCTGAGTGAAAACTATAGCATACTCCTTATATGGTATATAACACCCCTCCCCTCCTAGAATAAAATTACTTTGAATAATTATGTACATATTTACAGACATAATCATGCAGGTAGGCGGGGCTGGTGCAAGCCCTAGTAGACCTGCGCAGTTCAGTTTGCTCCTGGGCATCGACTCGAGTGGGTGGATTGCAGTCTCTGAACCCGCCAATGAAACCTCCTGGAACATGTCACTGGGCATGGTAGGAGGTTGAAGGCCCAATCCTTCTGGAAGTCTGCGCTGGAGTCTTGGTTCCACAGGTGGGCAATCAAGCTGCACAATCAGGTTTGAGCTAGTATTAGACATTGGATTTAAAAGTTTTGGATAGTCAGGGTCTGGCCGCTTGTTGGATTGAATTTGGTCTGGTGTGCAAAGCGGAGAGTTTGCAATTCGGTCCCAGAGTTGATCCAAGTGCCGATGCCACAGTCTCCCATTCTCAACTTTGTAGGAGCGAGGACCATATTTTTCCACAACCAGGCCAGGAATCCAGAAGGTGCCACCAGCATAATTGTGGGCATAGACCCTGTTCCCAATTTCAAATTGTCAAATTTTTCCTGTCAAATTGGGGGGAGTGTCAGCAATATAATTTGGATGCAATTGGTCTAATTGCGATCAGAGTCTCTAACCCATGAGGAGCTCCAAGGGACTTCTATTGGTGGCAGCACAAGGGGTGATATGCTGAATTAGCAATAATTTATCAGTTCGGGTTTGCCAATCCCCTGGGCCCATTCTGGCCAAAGCCTCCTTAGTAAATCTTACTAATCTTTCAGCCTGCTCATTACTGGCTAGATAAAATGGTGCCACCAATGCGTGTCTGATTCCCAATTCGGCCAAAAAGGCCTCAAAGGGCATGGCCGTTGTCTGAAACTAGTATGTCAGGGAGGCAGTTCATGTCATGTCCCACTCCTCCGCTGACGGCCGGGTCGGGGAAGTCCGTATCAAGCGTGCCTCTGCAGCTCTGCCAAAGTCCTATCAGAGTTCTCAAGGCAGGCAGGAGACCAGGAAGTGACTTCAGCAATCCAAGTTAGACTTTGCCTGACTCAGAGAATGCCAGAAAGCAGATCCTTTATATAGGCCATGGGGTGTGGCTCCATGATTCAGCACTTATCCAGGCCTGCCCCTCCCTTCCTTTTGCTGACGTCACCTCTCAACTCTCCGGAAGGGCCGTGGTAGCTCAGGCTGGTAAGAAGCCTGTTATTAGAACACAGCAGCCTGCAATTATTGCAGGTTCAAGCCCGGCCCAAGGTTGACTCAGCCTTCTATCCTTTATAAGGTAGGTAAAATGAGGACCCAGATTGTTGGGGGGGCAATAAGTTGACTTTGTAAAAAATATACAAATAGAATGAGACTATTGCCTTATACACTGTAAGCCACCCTGAGTCTTCAGAGAAGGGCGGGATATAAATGTAAATAATAAAAAAAAAAGTGAGGATCTCTCCAGCCTCCAGCTGTTGGCAATCCTAGCTCATGACTGGCCTCACATTCTTCAGGCTCACATGCTGGGGGAGAGGGGTTTAGTTGCTCCGTTTGCCTGGGCATGGTGCCAGGACTGAGGGCTGAAGGCACGTCAGGCCCTTCATCTTGCTCGGCCTGTCCGGGCATGGTGCCAGGGCTGGGGGCTGGAGGCATGCCAGGACATTCTTCCGAACTATCAGCATCCGGCAGGAGATAAGAGGGGCCCGGCTGCGGCAGGGGGAGCGGGCGAGACACAACAGTTCATAGCGAACAGTTTCCTAAATACCTTAATGACCACTTCAGCAGTGGTTGAAGTCATTAGGACTATCTCTAATGACTTAGAGTAAGCGTCGACCAACATGCACCCTGGCCCAAGGTGCCTGGGGTGTTTCCCATGTTTTGGCCAAGGCAATGGGTGGAGCCAATTGGGATTCCTGGCACAGAGAGCATGTGGCATTCCACAATGTCTTGGTCCATCTTGGGCCACCAGATGTAGCTCCTGACCAGCCCTTTCATCCTGACAATGCCAGGATGCCTCTCTTGCAAAATCTCCAGCACTTTCCTCCGTAAATTAGAGGGAATGACTACCCTTCCCCCCATAACAGACAACCCTTTAAAACAGACAGTTCATTGTGGCACAAGAAATACGGGCGAGCAGAGTCCGAAACTGGGCCATTGGGCCAACCATGCCACACATAGTTCATGATTTGCATGAGTTCAGAGTCTCTAGTGGTATGCCAAGCAATCTCAGCAGCAGTGATAGGCCTGAAGTGATGTCCTCAAGCAAAAGGACTTGGCAGGGTTGTCCACCAGGGCAGGCAGGGGGTAATGGCTCAGCGTGTCGGCATGGCCCAAAGACTTTCTGGGCCGGTGAATTAGCCAGTAGTTGTAGGCTTCCAGGAATAGCGACCACTGCACTATTTGAGGTGACATGACGGTCAGAGTCAAACGGTTGCCTGCTAACAACCCCAGCAAGGGCTTGTGGTCCGTAACTAGGGTGAAATGTCTGCCATACAAATAGTCATGGAACCGCCAGACCCCAGCGACTTCAGCCAGCGCCTCTCTGTCCAATTAGCTGTAGTTGCGCTCAGCAGCAGACAAAGTGCAGGAATAAAAAGCGAGAGGAGCCTCCTGGCCATTAGGAAGCTAATGGCTGAGGACAGCCCCCACCCCGAATGGCGAGGCATCACAAGTCAGGACTAGGGGCAAGGAGTCACTGTAATGGACCAACATGCTGTCAGATGTCAACAACTCTCAAACACAGCTGCTTCAGCCGGGCCCCAGATCCAGGAAGCCTTCTTTCCAAGCAGCCTACGTAAGGGTTCGGCCACGGTGGCCTTTTACCTCAAGAATATACTATAGAAATTTAGTAAGCTGAGAAAGGCTTGAAGCTGCTGTTTATTCTTAGGGGTTGGAGCATTTTGAACGGCGGCAATTTTGGATTTCATTGGATGGATCCCTGATCCATCAATCATGTACCCAAGGAACTCCACGTGGGGCACAGTGATTTGGCATTTTTCATGCTTTACTTTAAGGCCCACCTCCCTGAACCTGGTCAGGACAGTTCTGAGCCAGGCAAATAGGGTAGGTTTATCTATAGCAGACACTAGGGTGTCATCAAAATAGGGCATCACCTCAGGGATGCCCTATAGCAACCATTCCATTAAGCTTTGGAACAGTCCTGGTGCCATGCGGACCATGATTTGTAAGCGGCAGCATTTAAAAGCACCCCTGTGAGTGAAAATTGTCTGTGCCTCAGCTGTGTGGTCATCGACCGGTAGTTGATGGTATGCTTGTGCACGGTCTAATTTGGCAAAAGTTGTTCCAGTTCCCAATGAATGCAGTAAATGCTGAACGATGGGAACAGAATAAGCATTCTGCTGCAAGGCCTTGTGGATTGTACACTTATAGTCTGTGCAGATGCAGACCGAGCAGTCTGCTTTGACAGGCATGACTATAGGGGTCTCCCAATGGGCATGGTCAACCGGCTCAAAGATTCCCTGGCCAATCAGTTTGTCTAACACTTTGTCAATTTTTGGCCTGATTGCAAGGGGAGCTTTGCGAGGCTTGATTCTAATGGGCGTTATTTGGGGATCTAGGCTGAAGGAAATAGGTATTCCTTTGTACTTGCCTAGGCCACTGCTGAATATGTCCTCGAACTCCTTCATGAGGTCCTCAGTGCCATCGTCTGCCAGTCACACCCATGTCCAGGGCCTCGAATCAGTCCAAGCCAAGCAAGCTTGGCAATGCCCCTTCGACCATGGTGATCTTCAAGGGCCTGGAAAACCCCTGAAATTGTACTTGGAATGTCCCGCTGCCTAAAACGGGAATGCAGTTTCCTTGGTAGTCTTTGAGCTGCAGCTGCGGTTTCAAGTCTCTTTTCCAGATGCCTAGGAACAGTGTTCTTCATAGTGTTCCAATAGTCAGGGACGATCCCGTGTTGATTTCAATCTCGCACTCTGTCCACTCGATCAGTACGGTTAGGTGGATCTTCTTGGCTGACGAGTGGATCTGTCTAATATTCATCTGGTACGCCTCTCTGTCAGCAGTGGGAGATTTTTCTCTGTGCTTGGGTTTCCATGACCTGGGTTTCCTCTTGTCCGGCACGGCAGCAGCAACAGGTTGCTGCTTGGCTCTGAATGTAGACAGCATGATGGCACGGCAGACTCTAGCCAGGTGCCCTTTCCGGTTGCACCTCTGGCACACAGTGTCTTTGTGTCTGCATGTTGCTCTGGAGTGTGGTCCTCCGCAGCCTGCACACAAGGGTTGCCTCCTTTCAGCATCAAGGTAGGCTTTTTCCTTGTCATCTTGGAACTAGTACATTAATTTTTGTCTTCCGATGACTTGATCAGCTCGGCGCTCTCCTGATGCACTGCGACGGTTTGGCGTGAAGTCAGCACATTTCCCGCTCTTTGCAGGGCTGTGGCTGATTTCTGTGAGTTTTATGCAGTGGCTTTTCTGAGTGCCGCTACATAGTGGTTCACAGATTTGCCTTCCTCCTGCACTCTGTGGTGAAACTCGCGTCTCCGGACGAACTTTTTATTTATTTATTTATTTATTATTTTGTCACAACAGTATATATAAGCATAAGCATGAAAATAACTATATAATATATAAGCATATATATAAGCATAAGTATGTAATAACTATATTAATTGGATATAATGAAAGGAAACAATAGGACAGGAATGGTAGGCACGTTTGTGCTCTTATGCACGACCCTTATTGTTATTATTATGCACTGGGGCATAATGTTCCTGAAGTGTGTTCTGTAGCATGGCCCACGGTACTGCTTATTCATGGGTCTTAGTTGCTTAGCTGGGATGCCACCTGCTGCTCTGGATAGCAAATTATTATGGGTTGGTCTTTATATGTGTCAGTTAAAGCCTAATTCCTTTATATGTCCCAGGAGTTTTGCCTGGACAATATAAATGATAATTTGTGGATTAGATTCTGTGGGTAATAAAGCAATTCATTTAATCTATGTATACCAGGGCAGAAAAAAATTGAGTACAAATTGAATTCTGGCTATGGGTGGCACCTCTCCTCATTTTGTTTTTTTCCTTATCTAGATCCAGGAGATAAAAAAACCTGTTAGGGAGAGAGGAAATTAAGATAGCTTGGAGCTCAAATTGAGATATTTTATTAGTTGGAATAACTTAGTTGGAATAATAATAATCCTGCACCTGTTATAGTGGTATCCCCCAAGGCAGCATTCTAGGACCAACACTCTTCATACTATAGATAAATGACCTTTGTGATCATATTATAAGTAACTGTGTTCTCTTTGATGATGATTTTAAACTATTTAACACTACCAACAATGCTGCTACCCTTCAAAAAGACATTGACTTTGTGTCCGAATGGTCAAAAAATTGGCAACTCAAAATCTCAACCATGGGAAAATGGATGATGCTGTCTTCAGTCCAGCTCCATCATAAATAGAACCTGTGTCTGGGCTTTCTTGCTTTTTGAAAGGAGATTTTCTGGATTGTGCTGATCCAGGTTTCCAGCTGATCTGTTGGGGTTTACTTTGGTCTGGACAACCTCCTGCCCTTTGGTTTCTCCACACAGGCAGGGATGGCCCTTTATCTATTTTTTCCAGCTTTTCCACAATAAGCCTGCTGCAGCTTCTGTCATTAATATTTTCTAACACATGCCCAGTGTGCATAATATACTGCTTCAAAATCTGGCAGTTTTCTCCCCTTTTCTCTGAAAGATATACTATTTTCACTATTTTCATTTTCCTTTAAAAATACATAAATAAATCCAGTGACATTTAGACACTAGAGGCTGTCTGAGTCACTGGTGTAATGTAGGAGCTAGAGGTGAATTTTTTTGGCCTCAGGTTACCAGAAAAATAATGATGAAATGGTGCCCTGGTTTATTTATAAAACAAAAACAAAAAGTCCATTGAAAAATGAGGTACTTTGAAGGAATAAGAAAGGAACATGGACAAAAATTCCACAGACATAGTACAGGGTCTAGGATTGACATGGCATGGGTATCATTAGAACTGGATTCAGAAATTAAAGAAATTAAAATTGATATAAATTCATGGGCAGACCACAATCCTACTGGAATTAAATGGAGAGGACAAAAAAGACAAAAAGATGGACTTTGAAAAAAGCAATCCTAAACCAAAATGAGTTTAAACAGAGAATGGATGAACAAATGAGTTTATTCTTCCAAGACAACAAAAAAGAAGACACAAATAACCAAAATCTCTGGGATACTGCAAAAGTTTTCATGAGAGGAATTGCGATAGAGTACACGGCCAAGGAGAATAAACAAAAAAATGAAAAAAGCAAAAGAAAGAAAGTTTAGAAAGAGAATTGAGTAGAGCAGAAAAGGGATTACAAAAAGAGCCAAATAAATAAGAGTTCAAACAGCAAATAGGGGAAATTAAACATAAATTAAATATTATTGAAAAAAAGGGGCTAGTTCAGCAAATAAACGGTGTTAAACAGAATGTTTTTGAAAGCGCAAACAAGCCAGGGCAGTGGCTAGCGTATAGATTGCAGAAACAGAGGGATATTAGATGGAGTAACAAATTATATAATGATGAGGGCAAATTAATGTATCAAAATGAAGAGAAGAAAACTGTAGCGTATGAGTTCTTTAAAAAATATGAAGATAAAGAAAAGATTGGGGAAGATAAAATTTGGCAATATTTTCAGAAAACAAGATTGCCTAAAGTCCTGATAGAATACAAGGATATATTAAACAAAGAGGTAACATTATTAGAATTAATGGAAGCAATCAAAAAGCAAAAGATAAATAAAGCACCAGGTCTTGATGGGCTGCCACCAGAAATATACAAGAACCACCAGGGAATACTGAGTCCCATCTTGTTAGATGTCTACAATGATGCTTTAAGTGAGGCAAAAATTCCAACTTCTTGGAAAGAAGTGAAAATCACATTGATCCCAAAGGAAAATTCTGACCTGACACACACTAAAAATTATAGACCAATATCCCTATTAAATTCAGACTACAAAATTTTTATGACGATTATGGCCGAAAGACTTAAAAAATTTTTAGAAAATTTTATCCACGCAGATCAAAATGGTTTTCTGCCCAGATGATACATTAGAAATAATATTAGAATTATATTAGACACCATAGAATATTGTGAGTCTCACAATGAAAAACAGATGGTACTAATATTTGCAGACGCGCAAAAGGTATTTGATAATGTAAAATGGGAATTCATTCTAAACCAGTTAAAATATATGGATTTCAGGGAAAAATTTATAAAGATGTGTGGAGCAATTTATTCGGAACAAGAAGCAAAAGTCGTAATCAATGGAGAAACAACAATGAATTTTCAAATTCAGAAAGGCATGAAACAGGGTTGTCCGCTGTTGCTGTTATTGTTTATTTTATCACTAGGAACGCTAAATAGAGTAATTCGTGAGGATAATCAAATTAGGGGCTTGAAGATCAGAAATGAAACTTTCAAGGTGCAAGTGTTTGTAGACGACTTTGTTTTTATTATTGAGGAGCCATTGCAGTCTGATGTATGGCTGATGGAAGTACTGGAGGAATATGGGGAGGTAGCTGGCATAAAGATAAATAAGGATAAAACAAAAATGTTAGTCAAAAATATGACAGAGGAGCTGTCGAGCCCTGGATTGCCCTAGTGCTTCATTATATAAGTTTAGCAATAGTACTTCCAGTGGCCCCTGTAATTTCTTACAGAACTCGAAGGGGATGCCATTGGGTCCTGGTGCTTTGTTATTTTTTTTGTTTCTGAATAGCCGCCTTCAATTCCAACATAGTAATTCTATTGTTCAATATTTCCTTTCTCCTCCTGGAGTTTATCTTTACTATCAACCCTTAAATGTTGAATATTCCCACAATTACAATTTTTAAATTTCATTAACTAGAATAATCAGATACTTAAATATTTAGATAGTATAATTAGTTAATAATATAGTAATATATTAATATAGTATAATTAATTAATATAGTATAATTCTATAATAATGTAATAATATAGTTAATAATAAAGAAATAATCTTATCAATATCTATTTCCACTATAAATTAAATTAACAATTCATAAGTCAACCTGAGTATATTATTTCAGATAAAAAAGGAGTATATAGGCAAAGATACAAAACTAAAAAAGGCAATAATAATAATTAGTCCAAATCTAAATTATTTACCCCTATTTTCAATTAAATTTATCTATTTATATACACTAATTTATAATATATCACTATTTTCAATTAAACAATAAATGATAACAATAATAAAAATAAAGAAAATCTAGACATATACTATATTATTTACTTCTAAATGGACACTATACACAATATACACCTCTGACTTCTGATCTCCCCAGCCTAAAGTTTCTTGGTGGTTCTTAACAAGTTCTCCACTCTCCTACTTCCTTGCACTGTCAGATCCTCTTTCGTTCACTACTTTCCAGTTCCTTCGTCCAAGATGTCTGTTCCTCTTAATATGCACTCTATTTACTGTCACTCTAATTCACACTCCAAGCCTCTTCATTTAAGTTGTTTATCCACACTCAACTTTTTTTCACATTCAAATCTCAATCCAATTAGTCCCAATCTTTACCAAAGTCCAAATTCCTTCCTTTCTCTTCCTTTCAACTCCTCCAATTGCCCTATTTTCTCTCTTTTCATGCTGTTCCACTCCACCACTCAGCACACTACTTTTCCTCCTTTTAGAGACTCCCTTGTCACACCATGTAAATTCTACCAAGTGGGGGTAGTGGCCGAGTAGCTCACTCTGTCCCATCTCTGATCACTGATGTTTTGGCTGTTTTTCCATTTCTTGCTTCCTTCTCTATAAATGGGCCATCACGCCTCTGGATCCGACCATTACAGCTGGTCTCTTCCATGCTGAAATTCAAGGGGTTCTTCTTTTTGTAATGGGGGATCGCGCACCTCCGTTACCCTGAGAATTTTCCCTCTACAGATCCGACCTCTCCACGGTCAGTTCCTGCCGTTACCAGGTTCCAAGCGCAGAAAATCAATCCAAGAAGATGGAGCTCTGTTTCTTAGATCACAACATCATGATGTCACCCCAAAAGGCTCTCCAAACCAGAATTTTTCTTATTGGGCATGATGGATGGCAAATATGATAAAAATGTAACCTACTTAACATTACATATATTAACCGTGGCAAGATTAGCATTTGCTCAAAAATGGAAGTGTAAAGAAATACCCTCAGAAGAAGTAGTAATAAGCAAAATCTACAACTGTGCAGAGATAGACAGACTTACTTTAGAACTCAAAGACAAAAGCGAATCAAGGTACTATGGAGTAAATTCTACGACTGGCTTGATAGGAGGAAGAATGCCAAAAACAAGAGATAATGAATGTCTTGAAATGTATATATCAACATATATTGTACTTGTGAGGGTATAATAGATTTATTAAATATGTATATAGTTGTAGGGGTAATAGTAATATAGTATATACTTGATATATAAGGAATTAGGAGATATAGAAATTTGTATATAGACTGAAGTATATATGATATAGTAACTTGAACTTGACGTAAATGTTAGAAACCAGAGATGTAGAGCAATGTCCATTGTTTTTGTTTGTTTTAAAAACCAATAAAATTTTTCTATTAAAAAAAAAAATTCTACAGCTGAAGGTGCACCAGACTTTTCTTTGGGGAAAAGCCAACAAAGTGAAGAAAGACGATTCTTAATTGTAAAGCTGGTTGTGGTGCTTACATATATGTGTACTTCGAAGTTTTAACCGAGTATATATACCTATAATTTAACTTGGTATAAAAATATCTTTAAATTTTGGGTGTCCATGCATGTTTGGATGTACACACACACACACACACACACACACACACACACACACACACACACACACACACACACACGAATTTTCTCCCCATTGGAAAGAAAACAATTGGGCTTCTTGGAATAGCAATTTAGAAAAGTATAGTAATGAGAATTTTCCAAAGGGCATTGTGGAAGGTTGTGATTGCCTGCAATTTTGACTAAATTCCTTATAACTTGCTACTGTTGTCCCCAGTTCAGATCTGAGCCTGGTGCCGAAGCCAATGATGGACGCCAGACATGAGGTGCAGGTTTTCTGATTGCTTTTCATTGGAGTACTCCAAGGAAAAGGGCTCCTGGCCAAAATGCCAAGCACCAAGAACAAAGGATTAAGAAAGTTTTATACATTTTCAATAAAAGAGAAGGCGGGACAAGGCGAGATAATAAGAAATATCATCTAATAAACATTTTAGTAATAATTCTACAATTTGTTCTATTGGTCTCTAGCTGTCCGTATTCCTAAGCCTTGGCTAATGAATGCCCCAGGGTTATCTAATACACATTTAATTGGCTGCAGGCCATCTCTATTCCTAATGTTTAGGTAAGGCCTGCAAATTGTCTAACTGTTGTTACTTTTATCAGCTTTCTAACCAGAATTGTTACAAGATTTACACATGTATATTTCCTATAGATAAGCATTCTTTGTTCTTACCAGACAGACTCCACAATTACAGTCTTCCTGATTTACTTTCAAATGCGTATCATGACCTGGCTTTATTTTAGCATACAGCCCATCACTACCAAAATGGACAGACCAGCATTTTCTGTTTAGTGAATTACTAGTATGGGCCACTCCCCACTCCCTAATCTCATCTTCCCACTTTCAACTCTTTGCAAATGCACTCCTCACTTCTGTTTTGTAGCTTTGATTCTTTAGGAAGTTAGCACCCACCCCTCTCCTAGAAGAATGAAATATTCTAGGAAATATTAAAAAGGCAGAATATTATACCTTCCTGGATAAGAAAAGGGGAAACATGCTCTTGGAAAGCAGCCTCCACTTTTGCTAATAACCCCAGAAACGCTGGGCCAGCTTATCTACAGCACAAAAGACCTTCACCCTCAGGACATAATAGGATTAGCCCTCTACCCATCTCATCACATGGCACCTGAGAAAATTACATCACCCAGCAAGATTCAACCAAGCATGGAGTCTGACAAGAATCAGGATACATTTCTTGACACAGGAACTGGAAGCAAGTTCAAAGCCCAACAGAGGGTATAAATCTCTCTCCCTCTCTCACCCATGTGCTCATTTTGCCCAGGATCTCAAACCATGTGGTCCTGTCCACCATTAAACCATCTTTCCAGATAGCCTCCATGTTTCCAGTGTCTTTCTCCTCACTTGGAACTGAACCCAGATGGACATTTCTTCCAACAATTCAAAACCAAATTTTCTTATTTCAACTTCAGAGTTTTAGAAGCTTTGCCTAGCAGGCCCTTTCCTTTTATCCCTTCCCCTCACCTACAATATTGCTTCCCTACTTTTACTTTTTGAAAGCATCTTCGAGTTACAATGTTAGTTGGTTTCTGTAAAGCTTGGACTATCTGCTTTTCCTTGTTAAATACCTTCCAGGGACACATAGAAGAAGGTAGGACCCAAATGACAGAGCAACAAAAGAAGGAAATGTGAAGGCCTCCATGTATGCAAAAGTCTGGGAAAAACACAGAGACAAGTGAAGAAGGAAAAGTTCCACAAGACCTGGTCTCTGCCTTTCTTGTAGGATGGGAAAGTAAGAAGCAGGAACAGATTTTGTATGGCCCTAATCTAGACTGAGCATTAGCCCTTCCTGGTTGCCAATCTACTGCATCCTGGAGTGGTATTAATGTAGATGGCTTAAGAACCAATTACAAACAACAGGAGAGAAGCAGCTTTGGATGAAATGGGGTATTGTCCTCAGTCTGGATATGTTTTTTTAAGCTGATTTAGAATTAAGCCAGCATTAGCACAGAACAGAAACAGTATTAAAGATACAGTGCTCTCAAACTTGGGCTACCAGACTGTGTGGGGTAAAGTTCCTTTTCATCTCTTGTTCACTTTTAAAACTCAAATTGCATGGCTTCATTTGTTTTGTGATGTAAAATCTAAAATATGGTATTTGGGGCTTAGAACCCCTTATTTAGTCTGAGGTCAAGTTATCAATTTTGTGATAAAGCAAGTAGTCACCACATTCATCTTGTGATAGTGTCCCCCATGTTTTAAAAAGTATCTTCAAGCTTGAAGATTTGAATAGCTGTGTTTTATGTGAAGCAAATATCTAAAAACTCTCCGTAGAGAGAAAGGGCCCATGATTAGTTAGAATTGAGATATAAGATTGGATGAGTCATTTGCTTGCAGGCTCAAATTTCCTTTATAATGAAATATTTTACATTTTGCAATATTTAGCTATGCATGCTTCTCTTCCACCCTCCCCCCATCCAATCTCAGAACGCATCCCTTATTTTACATAAGGGTTTTCTGGAATTTAATAGCAATATGCAACAACTAGAAGCTTCAAATAATAATATTCAGCTGATCTATTGTATATTTATAGAGCAGGGTATCAAACTCAATTTCATTGAGGGCTGCCTCAGGGTTGTGTTTGACTTCGGGGGGGGGCAGGGGAGGCGTGGCTAGCTCAATGTCACTTGTGTTGGGGTATCTGTGGTGGCCTGAACTCTCTGCCAGTGAGAGCAGGCTCCCAAATTCTGTTTTTGGCTGCAATGGCTTCCTGCAACCCTCTGCCAGTAAAAACAGAGTTTGGGATGACTTTCCCGCAGCCCTCCTGAGTTCCGTTTTCACTGGCAGAGGCACCACAGGCCAGTCCTTCGTTGTTTCCAGGGTGGCCCTAGGGGACAGACCCCAGGGGTGAAATCTAAAATTTTTTGCTACCTACTCTGTGGGTGTGGCTTGGTGGGTGGGTGTGTCCTGTGACTGAGTGGGCGTGGCCAACTCAATGTCACTCACAGCCATGCCCATTCAGTCACAACCCCCCACCAAGCCACACCCACAGAACCCAGTAGGGAAAAAAATTAATTTCTATTCTGCCTTTTCCCTTTCCCTCACCACCTGTTCTCCCTTCACCTAGGACCCGGAGCTGCCACCTGCCTCAACGGGGTCGGGGAATGCACCATTCCCCAACTCCAGCCTTTCTCCAGAGCTGCCGCCCACTCACCGCCCGCTTGCCGCCTGCTTGCTCTTTGCCTTTGGTCAGGGGCTGGGGCCCAGGGACGCTCCATTCCCTGAGGCCCCAGAGTCACCCCCTGCTTGCCACTTCCTCAACCGGGTCGGGGAATGCACCATTTCCCGACACCAGACTTGTCCTGGAGCCGCTGCCCACTCTTCCTTCGCCACGCAGCATATACCTACTTTCTTCCAGCGGCTGGCTGCCAGGAAAGGCAAGCATCCAAAAGTTACCAGAGTTCATCTCCTTGAATATGCCACCTTGTTCTATGCGCTGGCTGCGCAAGCGCACACTCAACCTAAATAAATGAAATAAACGGGTGTGCACTTGCGCAGTCGGTGCATGGAACACACAGCAATGGTGGTGGCAGATTCAAGGAGAGGGACTCTAACTTTTGGACTCTTGCTTTTCCTGGCAGCCAGCCGCTGGAAGAAAGTAAGTATATGCTGCGTGGTGAAGGAAGAGCGGGCGGCGGCTCCGGGACAAGGCTGGTGTCAGGGAAAGGTGCATTCCCTGACCCGGTTGAGGCAGGCAGCAAGCAGGGGGTGGTTCCGGGGTCTCAGGGGAATGAGCTATCCCTGGGCCCTGACCAAATGCGAAGGGGGAACAGGCAGCGAGAGGGCAGCAAGTGGGCGAAGGAAGAGCTTAATTCATGTCTTGTAATAATTTAAGATATTTATTTGTCATTTTGGTCATTAATATTTAACACTACTTTATTAAGAATTTAATAGCTGAACAGCTTGTCAGCTGTGGTGTGCCAGCCAGCTTGGAGCTGCCGTTTGGAGCAGAGGCAGCCAACTGCTTTCCCTGGCTGTCCTGAAATGTCCTGGATGACTGGCCAGGAAGGGTCCTCCTGTAAAGGCTGACTGGCAGTAAAGGCTGACTGACAGCAAAGGAAGAAGATCAGTCCTCCTTAAAAACTTACTGGCAGCAGAGGAGGAGGAAAAGAAAGGCTGGACTTAAGGCAGATGCTGGCTTCTTCACATGTATTATCTCCTGCTCATTTAAGGTCATGTGGGAAGGAGCTGAGTGTGGGTGGTGCTTATAGTTTAAATGTTGGTGGGGAGCATGGGCGGTTAGCCCTAACAAGAAGTTCCTTTTGCGATTGTCAGTACGTGCCCCCCAAAAAAAGAAGTAAAACTGGCAGCAACAAACCAGGTTGGTATTTGGCTGTTTCTTTCTTTTTGTTTGGAACCTGAAACAACTGCTGTAAGGCTATAATACTGAAATGATGATGTAACTTTATCAATACTGTACTATAGCAGTAGCACTTAGACTTATATACTGCTTCATAGTGCTTTTATTGCTCTCTAAGCAGTTTACAGAGTCAGCATATTGCCCCCAACAATCTGGGTCCTCATTTTACCAACCTTGGAATAATGGAAGGCTGAGTCAACCTTGAGTTGGTGAGATTTGAACTGCCGAACTGCAGCTAGCAATCAGCTGAAGTAGCCTGCAGTGCTGCACTCCATCAGCCTCCGCTTTATTTTAAGTGTATATTTATCTATTGGAGTGTTTTACTGTTTTATTACTTCATTAAAAGTTTTCTTCTTACTGAATGTCTTTCATGATTTATGGGGGAGGGGGGAGGTTTATACTGTTGCCAGCCTTCTGCTGTCATTTCAGGTGGAGGAGGAGATAGTCTTTCAAACAGATGTTTGAACTGATTTGGTGCGTGAATGTAACAGGAGTTTCCTGCTTCTCATTCCATCCAGAAGATTGACAGAGGGAGAACATGAAGTGAAACAACATGTGGCCAAGGAGGAAGAGGACATTGGACTATGACTGTTTGAACTCTGGAGGGAGGAGGGTTCAAGAGAGGAAATACTTTTGTACTGTTATAATTACTTTCAGTTCTGGCTTTTCATTCCTTGCTATCGGACATGTTTAGTAAAAATTACCAATATCTATAATCTTATGGAGTTGGGTTTTTATTTTCCTAAGCAGGCAAGCTGACATTAAGCCAGAACTCAATTATAAATGTAAACAAAAAAAAAAATTATGTCAGCCAGGGAAATTCTGAGGGGGCTGAAGAAAAAATTTTCCTAAGGGAAAAGCCAACCCCTAATAATGAAGTGGAGGAGCAGGAATGCTTGGCTGTAAAATCACACCCTCCCAAGTATTCAGGATTCTCTGCAGAGTGGCTGGAGAAATTACAATTAGAGGAGAGATGGGAGAAGGCCAAAGTGGATATTGGAAGACTTCCAGACCCGGGGGAGCTACCATTCGGAGTCACTAAATGTAAGCAGAAAAAGAAACTCTCTGACTGGCAGCATTTATTATTATTTATTTATTTTATTTGATTTTTATACCGCCCTTCTCCCGAAGGACTCAGGGCGGTGTACAGGCATAATAAAAACGACAATACAATATATAAGTTTAAAATACGATTTAAAAAACTTATTTTAAATTAGCCCAATGATTAAAATTTCCCATACTAAAAACCCCGTTTAAAATAAATAAATTTAAACATTAAAATCCCAATTTAAGCCAGCCCCGCGTGGATAAAAAGATGAGTCTTGAGTTCGTGACGAAATGTCCGAAGGTCGGGTATTTGGCATGAGCAGCTAATTAAGGATGAGTTACAAATTGCTGAAGCAATTGTATCGAGAAGTGATTGAAAGACAGGAAGATTGTGAGAGGTATGAGTTCCCTACTCAGATTTGCTGGAGGGAGGGGGAAGAAGAAGAAGGAACAGTATTGGGAGCCATTGGAGAGGCGGCAGGTGGAGGACGAGATCTGGAGGAATGAGAGCTTGGAATTCATTCTCCAGGGCCGGCAGATTTCGATAGAGGCCGAGGGACCCCTGCTGGACAAATGTTGCCTCGCAGAAGGCAAAGGCCTAAGATTCCCTCAATCCCCGGAAAGTTTGATGGGGACCCTAAGGAACTAGGGTTATTTCTAGCCATGGTGAACAGCTCAGTGGGGTGAAGATTATCTGTCAGAAGCATCTAAAGTCAGAAGCGTGACCCAAGTCTTAAGTGAAAGGGCAGCTACTTGGTACGTGTCCTTGTACAATGAGAATTCCCCACTCCTGAGGAACTATCACCACTTCATGGCGGCCCTGAGAATGAGATTTGAGGACCCGCTGGCAGAGCAGAAAGCCAAAATCCGCATGAGATCCATCAGACAAGGGAGGAGACCAGTGGCTGACTACAACCAAGAGTTTAGCGATCTGGTGCCTCTCATGAGAGGGTGGTCGGAAGTGGCTCTTTTGGACATATATAAAGATGGATTAAACAGTGACTTATATAAGTTGTGCAGAGCCCAAGCTTCCCTGACTACCTTGCATGGCTGGTACACCCTGGCAGCAGAGATGGAGATCGACTTAGCCAAGGACCGCCTCCGAAGTGATCGCACTTGGAAGCAGACCCCCACTCAGTTCCAGAGAGGACCACCCAAATACTTTGCCGCAACTGAGGTTGGGAAGAAGAAAAACACGGGCTGTTTCAGATGTGGAAAGGAAAGCCACCATGTGGCTGATGGTTGGGCAAAGTTGGCGCCAAAGACAACGCCTAGTGGCAGGGAAGCAACAGTGCAGGCAGAAACTAAGACGCGAGAGGCCGCAAAGCGAGGAGCAGATGTCGCCAAAACCACTCCTCCCACCAAGGAGGAACTAGGAACTCCATCTGGTCCAGATGACAGCGAGCCATCTGCCAAATCAGATGAGGATCTCCTGGTGAGTTGGAAAGGGGGGCCCCTTACCATTCCAGTGAAACTGTGCATCCAATCCTCGGGAATGCAGGGGGAAATGCTAACACTCTTAGACTCTGGGTGTACCCAGTGTATCATCAGCCTGGAGGTGGTGGAGAAAATGGAACTAAAGCTAAAAACTTTGAGCAGGCTCATAGCATTTTGCCAGCTAGATGGGTCAGTGGCAGGGGGAGGCTCAGCCCACTTTGTGACAGAACCCATAGAGATGACCATAGGAGAAACCATAAACTTTATTGTGGCACCAGGAATGGATCAGCCACTAGTACTGGGTCTCTCATGGCTTCCGAAATGGAACCCATAGATAAATTGGAGAACGGGGGTGTTGCGACTCTGCTCAAGGGTGCAAAAGAAGGAGAAGATAACCTCAAAAACCCCTGACCCCGAACCCACTGAGATGCTAGGGTTGATGTTGGAACAGCTGCAGGGGGAGGAAAAAATTCTAAAGAGTATTGGGATCTACGAGAGGTTTTTAGTGAAAAGGCCTCTGACGTGTTACCTCCCCATAGACTTACAGACTGTGCTATAGGCATCCTTCCAGGGGTGAAACTCCCAAAACCGAAATCTTATCCCATGACGCAGAAAGAATTGGGAGAATTGCAAAACTTCATAGATAAAAATTTGGAGCGAGGATTCATTCAACCAGCCAGGCCTTGCGTCACAGCGCCAGTCATGTTCTGGGAAAAGAAAGATGGCACTTACCATTTAATTGTGGACTATAGAAACCTAAACTGTGTGTGCATGGAGAATGTGTACCCCATGCCTCTTATGAAGGATATGCTTGCCCACTTAGCCAAAGGGAAGTTCTTCACCAAGCTGGATTTACGGGAAGTGTATTACAGAGTGCACATAAAAGAAGGAGATGAATGGAAAACGGTGTTCAATTGTCCACTTGGTTGCTTCCAATTCCGAATCCTTCCATTTGGATTGCAAGGGGCCCCTGCAGTTTTCATGCAACTGATAAATGAAGTACTTCATGAACATTTGTTTAAAGGGGTTTTTGTTTATCTTAATGACATACTTATCTACACAGAGACCATGGAGGAGCATGTGAAGCTAGTAAGAGCAGTACTCAAAAAATTACTGGCCGCAGAACTGTATGCAAAATTGTGTAAGTGTGAATTTCATAAAACGAAAATCGATTACCTGGTATACCGTATTTCCTCTGATGGGTTGGAGATGGACCCAGAAAAAGTCCACACAGTACTAGACTGGCCAGCCCCTCGCACCCGCAAACAGTTACAAAGTTTCCTGGGTTTTGCTAACTTCTATTGCCAGTTCATTCCTGCATTTGCTGATATTGCCCTGCCAATCACCAATCTCCTCAAAACAAATGGGAATACTAAGCCCAAAACTTCCTTACCACTAAAGTGGTCAATGGAGTGTCAGGCCGCTTTTGAAAAGCTGAAGCGATTGTTTGCCACCAAGCTGGTCCTCAAGCATCCTGACATGGAGTCCCCATTCGTGGTTCAAGCAGACACTAGTGATGGAGCAGTCGGAGCGATCTTACTCCAAAACAATGCTAAAGGTGAGCTTCAACCTTGTGCGTACACATCTCGTAAGCTCACTGAAACAGAGAAAAGATGGGCCATTTGGGAGAAAGAAGCTTTTGCAGTGCACTGGGCTTTCTGAACATGGAGACAATTCTTGGAGGGGGCCAAACATCCTCTCAAGGTGTGGACTGATCATAAAAACTTAGAAGCCCTCAAAACTCCCAGGAAACTATCGCCAAAGCAAGTTCGATGGGCCCAATACTTTAACTGTTTTAATTTTTCCTTGCAATACATTCCTGGGGGAAAGAACTTCCTGGCTGATGCCCTTTCCCGTTTACCTCAGTACAATAGTGCTCATAAGGAAGTGGCACACCCTATACTCCCGGTTCAACAACTAGCTGCCCTGGCAATTACCTGTAGCCAAGCACAAACCAATGCAGCCTACCAGATGATCTCACCAAGTTGCTGAAGGAAGCCTTAAACAAGAACGACTGGTTCTTGGCTCATTCACATGAGTGCACTCTTCGCGATGGACTGGCTTGGGTGGGGGCAAAGTTGTATGTCCCTGCACCTCTGAGGGAGACCATACTTCTACGCTGCCATGATGCTAAAATGGCTGGACATTTTGGGTTCTTGAAAACATTACACCTCCTGAAAAGGCAATTTTGGTGGCCAGAGCTTAAAAAAGACATTGAATCTTATATAGCGAGTTGCACTGTTTGCGCAGCAGCTAAGAGACCACCAGGGAAGCCTCCTGGTTTGCTTTAAACAGTAGCCCAGCCAGGAGCCCCATGGATAGAAATATCCATGGATTTCATAGTGGAGTTGCCCGAAAGTGGAGGCAATACAGTGATCTGGGTAGTTATGGACCTGTTCTCCAAACAAGCGCACTTCATCCCATGTTTTAAAATACCTTCTTCAAAAACTTTGGCAAAGCTGTTTGTGCAACACATCTACAAACTACATGGAGTTCCGGAACGGATAATCACTAATCGAGGTGTGCAATTCACTTCCCAATTTTGGAAAGAGTTTTTGCGGCTGATAGGCTCCGCCCAAGGACTAAGCTCCGCCCACCATCTTCAAATTAATGGGGCTTGTGAACACTCGAACTCGGTACTGGAACAATATCTAAGATGTTACATTAATTATCAACAAGATAATTGGGCGGACTTACTACCTTTTGCTGAAGTAGCCTACAATAATTCTGTTCATAGCAGCACTGGGTTCACCCCATTCAAAGTGGCTTCAGGTCAAGAATTTGTCCCCATTCCTGAACTCCCCAAAGAAAAACCATCGATTCCATCACTGGCTGAATGGATAGAGCAATTGCAAAGTACATGGAAAATTACATTCAAAGCAATAGATGATGCACATCAGGCACACAAGAAACAAGCAGATAAAAAGAGAGCTCCAGAGAAAAAAATCCAAGTAGGAGATAAAGTTTTCTTGTCCACTAAATATTTGCAAACTACGCAGAAATCAAAAAAGCTTGGACTCAAATATGTGGGACCGTTCCCCATTGTGAAAATCATTAATCCAGTGACTGTCCAACTCGAACTAACAAAAACTTGAGAAGAATTAACCCGGTTATCCACGTTAGCTTGGTGAAACCTGAACACACATCCCCTCTTAGAGAAAACCCTACTAAGCTCCCAGTACCGATCCTCATAGAAGGGGAACAACATTTTGAAATTAAGGAAATCCTATACTCTAGAAAATATAGAAATAAAATCCAATATTTGGTAGCTTGGAAACACTTTTGTCTATTACAAGCAGAATGGGTTAACAAAGAAGATGTTCGCGCCCCCAAAAAACTAGCACAATTTTATAACAAATATCCTGATAAACCCTAACATTTCTCTTTTTCTTTTCCAGGACTAACGTCCTTTTTTCAAAGGAGGGCCGAATGTCAGCCTCTGCTTTATTTGAAGTGTATATTTATCTATTGGAGTGTTTTACTGTTTTATTACTTCGTTAAAAGATTTCTTCTTACTGAATGTCTTACATGATTTATGGGGGAGCGGGGAGATTTATACTGTTGCCAGCGTTCGGCTGTCATTTCAGGTGGAGGAGGAGATAGTCTTTCAAACAGATGTTTGAACTGATTTGGCAGGTGAATGTAACAGGAGTTGCCTGCTTCACATTCTTTCTTTTCTTTATTTACATTTATATCCCGCCCTTCTCCGAAGACTCAGGGCGGCTTACAGTGTGTAAGGCAATAGTCTCATTCTATTTGTATATTTACAAAGTCAACTTATTGCCCCCCCCAACAATCTGGGTCCTCATTTTACCTACCTTATAAAGGATGGAAGGCTGAGTCAACCTTGGGCCTGGTAGGATTCGAGCCTGCAGTAATTGCAGGCTGCTGTTTTTTTTTTTTTTTTATTATTCAAAAAGTTTTACAAAAAATTTCCCCCCCCCTTTCCCCCCAACCCCTCTCCCTTCACAAACCCCCTCCCCCCTCCCCCCCTGGCTTCCCGGAACAAACACAAGGTATAGTTAAAAATAAAACAAACATATGCTAAAAAAATTTTTTCCCAAAACTATTATACCAATTCTCCCTCTCTAGCTCTGACTTCCTCCTTACATAACCAAATCCTTCAAAAAATTAACAATAAACAGTAATAAAATATATAAATCAGTAGAACAAATTAATCCTAAAATATTTAAAACCAGCTAAAGCATAAAAATCCAATCCAGTTCAAAGAATATCTCCCTTATAGCTTCTATAACCATATAACCATATAATTTCCCCCCCAAGTCTTTCTTACATAAGATCTTTCAAGAATATTCTATTTAAAATTCAATACAACAGATTATAAAATTTATAAAATTTCAATAGAGAAAATTACAATATTATTTAATTAATTACAATATCTATTCAACTTTAGTCCTTCCTCATCAAAATCCAGTATATCCAAATATCTAGTCTCTTATAATCACAAATTGTCTTTCGGGGACACTAATATTTTTGTCTATTAATATTTTAAAAACCTTGTTTCAAAATAATACTTTTGTCTCTTGCCATTTTTTGGTGCATTAATCTCTGTCTTTCCTTCGTTGCTCCTTTAAAAAGTCAATCACAATATTTCCTAGTAATTCCTTATGTCCAGAAATCCAAAAATTACTGCCGTATATTCCATCAGTCCAAAAAGAGAACTCTTGGGAAACATTAAGCTTGTGGGTCTTTTCCATTTGAGGGACAATCTCCTGTAGCACAAATTCAGGCAGCTCATCCAAACTATTTAAAGAAAACTTCTTTAGATCACCTTGTTTCTTCACGATCAAATCTTCATATTTATCCACTTTTATTTGTATGTCCTCCATTCCATTTTCCGAATAATTGCACTGGTTAATTTGCTCCAAACTCTCATCCAAAACGTCCCCATTTTTTATCAATTCGTATTTTTGAATAATTAAATACATACTTTCTGTGTAGTCCTGTATAAAGTCACGAATCCATTCTTCTGAAAGAACCCCCATAACAAAATTCCTGCTGAGAATCCCCTTGTAAAGTACTTAAACAGCATAATATAATCCAACAGTCCACAGTCAAACACAATAAGATAAAATCTCCATTCAGTTTCGATTCAACAGCAAAGCTCCCTTTGATGTATCGCTCTGCTTTCAGTTTCTCCAAAACGAAACTGAAGGGGGGGCGGAAATTCCTTTTTTTTTTTTTTTTAAAGGGTAGAAGTCAGAAAATCAAAAATACTTGCAAACCAATAATTGTTCCTCACACTCGTTCCGCCTGCTTTTCGTATCCACAAAAAGAAATCAATTGCTAGCAGAAGTGGACACCTTCCTCTTTTCCTGCTTTTTCAGGAGCGCAGAGAATACTGGAGGTTGGGGGAGGGATAAATAAGGGGATTCGACCGTTCAGGACTTTGTATTACAAAAACAAAGCCCCTAGGGGAATCTACCCAATTCCACCCCCTTGCTCTGTCTCTCTCTTTCAACCAGAGAGAGAAATGAAGCCGGGATCAGTTGTTAAATCCGGCTTTTACCATATTCAATGCGGAGTGCCATAAATTAGCACCCAGCGAGAAAGGTGGCGCCACCCAGAAGCCTCCAGGCTGCTGTGTTTTAATAACAGGCTATTTTACAGACTGAGCCACCACGGCACATTCCATCCAGAAGATTGACAGAGGGAGAACATCGGAAGTGAAACAACACGTGGCCAAGGAGGAAGAGGACATTGGACTATGACTGTTTGAACTCTGGAGGGAGGAGGGTTCAAGAGGGGAAATACTTTTGTACTTTTATAATTACTTTCAGTTCTGGCTTTTCATTCCTTGCTATCGGACATGTTTAGTAAAAATTACCAATATCTATAATCTTATGGAGTTGAGTTTTTATTTTCTTAAGCAGTGATCGGAGGCAAGCTGACACTAACCATTGTGCCACCTCGGCTCGGAAGAGAACAACATGCATCAAATATACTTTTTCAATGTTCAAAGAGCAATGACCTATTTACCTGAAGAATTCCTTGTCTTGTGATTATTATCTCACAGACAGAATTAAGAATATAACCTGTTATTACAAGTTCACAGGAATTTCTCCCTTTGATTCAAAGATGTAAAACTCACAACAGAGGAAAGAAGCCTAACAAATACATTCATGATTATGAATAAATTGGAAAAAATGTGTCAGCATTTAGCAGTTTCTGACAGTCTCTGGCAAATTAGAAAGGATTATCTATTCAAGTAATTCATAGGTGTTCTAGATGTGTGGTCCTCCTGTCACACTCATAGGATTATGTTGGAAGTTTAGATATTAATTTTCAGGTGCAACATTTTTGTGTTTTCCATCACTTGCCCGTTCCTTTTTTTCTTACTTATAACAATAATTAATGAGAAAATAGCTGCATGATGTCTTCTGTCCAGTAATCTGATGTGCTCTCTGACTAGAACCATACCATATTACATATGCTGCAAATACACAAAACTTGTCTAATTTTTCTGTACCTAAAACTACAATCATGATGTTATGTACCATATAAGGAGGCAGAAAAGTACTTGAATCTCATTGGTTAAGCTGTCTGGCAGCCCTCTATATAAGAGGACACTGCCAGACTAGCACTCTGTTGGCTTGTACTGGTCTACTAATAAAGAGCTGTTGTTACTGAAAGAGCTGTGTCTGTCTCTTCCATCATTGGATCTAACACTGGTGACGAAGGTGGGTGCTTGGCTTGGACTGGGTTCGAGGCCCTGGGCATGGGTGTGACCGGCATCAACAGCATCGCAGACAACTGCGCTGAGACCTCATGAAGGAGTTTGAGGACATATTCAGCAGCAGCCTAGGCAAGTATAAAGAAATGCCTATTTCCCTCAGCCTAGATCCCCAAGTAGCATCCATTAGGATTAAGACAAGAAACAAGAGGAACAAGAATACAATGCTGAAAAGGAAATAATTGAAGATAAAAACATAGATGATTACACTGGGATTGACAGTGATGGAATAGAAATGGAGAGGGGGAAGGATATTTCAAAAAAGAAAAGAAGGAAATGGGAAAAGATCAAGGGGAAAATTTAAATTAAATTAAATTAAAAGAGTAAAAAAAATAGATGATTACACTGGGATTGGCAGTGACAGACTAAAGAGAAGAGGAGGAAATGGGAAAAGATTGAGGGGGGGAATCAAAAGAGTGAAAATTAGAGAAAGGAGGTGGAAAGGAAGAAATAAGAAAGAGAAAAAGAAGAAGATAAGAGAATGGGAGAAAGGGAGAAGAATATTAAGAAATGGAATTTTGGAGAGATTGAAAGAAAATGGTTAAAAGGAGTAGAAAAATGAATAGCAGAAAAGAAATTAAAATAGTTGTATAAATTTTAGGCAAGATGTAATTCAGAAGAACTATATAGATTATTGTAAAAGGGAAGTAAGAAAGGTTGAAATGAAGTGAATGTAAGAAGTAAAAAAGAAGAAATATGCTGTTTAATGCAAAATGGAGAAGTAGATGAAATGTGAAAGATATAATGGGATATATGTTTTACTATCTGAGAACGCATGGAATGTGAGAGAATTATAGTGGGTGGTAAAGAAATATATTTTAAATATAGAAAAGAATAAAGAAATTGATTGAAATTAAGATATAAAACTGAGAAGAAGTAAAAAAAGAAGTATATTGTTTAAGAAAAATAGTTGAGTAGATGAAATGTGAAAGACAATATGGTGCATAAGTGAAAATAATTGAAACTGAGACGTAAAATGGAATAAAACTGAAATGTTAGTAAATGATGTATCCTATTGGAAGAGAAAAATAATTATTGAATTGTGAATAAAAATTTAAGAATAAGAGATGGAAGGTTGTACTAATTAAAAGGTTGTAAGATAAAAATGGAATAAGATGAAGACAATGTTAATAATTAAAACATATGAGGGGAATGCTGAGAAATATATTTGATAAATGGGAAAATCGGGGTTGTCTGGACACCATAGTTAAAAATATTGAAATGAAAATGAATACAGCAATAGAGAGAGAGATAAGAAGAAGGAGAGAGATGTAAAGAGGGAAAGAGGGAGAGAGAAAGAAGAAAGGGAAGAGGAGAGGAAGAAAAGGAGGGGAAATAAGAGTAGGAGAGAAGGTTAGATAGGGAGGAAGAAGGGGGAAGGGGAGAAAGGAAGGGGAAGTAGAGAAGGAGTAGGAGAGGAGAGAAGAAAGTAGAAAGGATAAAAGAAGGGAGGGAGAGGAAGGAGAAGGAGAAGAAAGATTGGTGTAAAATGGAAAATATGAAATGGAAGAAAGACAATCCCGAATATGTTTGAATATATCAGAACAAAAAATTGAAATAGCTAAAAAATAACAAAAGAGAATAAATATTAGTAAAAATGGAGAAATTAGAACTGGAGGGCGAAGGAAGATGTAATTTATATAAATGAGCATGGAAATATTAAGACATGATTAAAATATGGAAAAAGAATACTTTGGCAGAAATTGAAAGAAAGTAAAATGTATTTGGATATATTAAATTGTATAAGATATGATATGGCCAATACTCTGTTCATAAACTATGTATGTGTGTGGGGGGGACATTAAAAAATCAATAAAAACCTGTTTTAAAAAAGTATCTTCCAGGTTATCTGATTCCATTTTTTAATCTCTTAAAGTACTTTCCCCTTGATTTATTTCATCAGTCGTCATTATTTTTATCATCTTCTCCTTCTCATCTTCTTGCTTTGTTTGCTGGTTTGACTGTTCTATCTTTTCCTCCATTCCTTCTGCTTTCTCCTCTCTTTCCTGGACTCTTTAATCTTCATTCATTATCAGTTGTAGGATATTTTCTATTTTCCCATTTATGCCTTGCAATAGGTTCTTTATCTCTCTGTGATTCTTTGTCGTAGTATCACTAATGCTTTGAAACATCAACACTCATGCTTTTGAAGTCTCACTCATTTCCTTTAGATGGAACATTTTGTCTTATTTTAATAAGTCCCGCTCTTACTCAATAGTCCAAAAACAATATATTCAAGTCCAATGTTGCTCCTCAGAAAGTTCAATAAGCATAATTCTTTACATCTCAGGATTATTAATCAGTTCCATTTAAGTAGTCCAGGCAACTTCTACAAATCAAAAGTCACTTTACTTTACTTAAGAGTCTTATTCTCACAATAGAATTTCCAGTAATCATAAAGTAGATAGTTAGAGAACAGTATCACCACAGTACTCCAGATGAATGTTGTTTATTTATCTTATCAGGAATTTTCCCAGGCTTGGACTTCTGGTTGACATCACTGCATTTTCAGACACAGGGAATGGGTCTCCACATTCCCTATGCTGAGTTTTCCCTGTTTGTGGACTCTGAGAGGAGCCAAAGCCACCCTGTAGGGGTGGTGAAGCAAAGAGGCATGCCCTGTGAGGTCGAGGAGAGTTGCAGCTCTCTTGTCAGACCCAAGGTTTTTCTTTCCCTCTCAGCCATGGCAAGAAGATGGCTGCTACAAAGCTGGGACAACTGAAGAACAACAACTAAGATTGGTGCTGGAGTGAAGTAAGTGAACAGTGACTGGAACTGGGGGAAGAAGATTTCTTTTTGCCTTAAACTTACCCCAAGGAATAATTTGGAACTATTTGCTCAGAACTATTTGTTTAAGCAGTGTCTAAGCATTCTGAGAAAAACCAGACCAGAAGAGGAGGGCACAAGAGAGAAAAATAATAAAATCTGAAATGTATAGAAAATTGGACTCTTGAATTGGGAAGATGCGGTACTGGGAAGGCACTTTAAAATGCTTGAATTATTTACCTATAAAACTTATTCTGCTTTTATAATTAATTTACAACTAAAATGATAATTGCCGAGTGGTAATATTGAAATCTAAGCTGAGAATGCCATCTGCTGACAAAATGGAAAACTAAAAGCCTGGAAATACTTATGGAAACAACTGTGAAAATATCAGTTGGATCATCCCCAGCTACCCCAGGACTACTGGATTTAAATACTAAAATAAGTAAGCTACTTAATTAAAAGGACCCCTGAAAGACTTCTGATAACTACTGGGACTATTCAAATGGAACTGGCTTTGGGATATAAAGAACTGTGATTAGTTCACCCCTTGAACTTAAGGATTGAATAAATAACTCTTGGACTGTTGAATAAAAGTGGATTTTTTTCCTTAAAAACAAAATAAGTTGCTTTATAAGGAAGAAACAAATGAAACATTGAAGGAGATCATGTTATTTTTTCAAAACACAAAGGACATTATGGAGAAAGGATTTAAGGAGATTATGGAAAACATGGAAAATGCTATACAAGGGATGATGACCAAAGATCAAGACGGCCAGGAAAGGGAGGAGCTAACAATATAAATGGTGGAAAAGACTGAGACAAAGAATCAGAAAATAAAAGAAGAAGACAAAGAGGAGACAACAAAGAAAATTAGTGATTTTTTTAAATAAATTTTTTTATTTTTCCATAACAACAACAACAAAAACCACCCTCTCATCAAACAATTACAATGTGCTGAAGGGGTGTTTACATATCTTCTTGTGCAATCTCCACTTAAACATCTCTTTCATATAGATATCTTATATTGTCTTTTCTAACATATCTTTCCTTCTAACCACTGGTAAAATAAATTCCATATTTCATAATATTGCTTATCTTCTTGATCTTACAGTGATTGATGAATCAAACCAGGGGGAAAATATATTAAGGGAGTTGAAAAGAGAATTGGAGATACAGGAAAATCCCTTTGGAAGGGAGATAGAGACATGGGCAGAAATCTTGGAAACTAGGCAGTGGAGGAAGAGGGTAGAGGTGGGAAAAATACTCAGATTGAACAGCCGAGTAGCAGATGTAGAAAGAGATAAAGATCTTAGTGTCAGCGTTCCAGGAAAAAAAAACACCCCAACTCCAAGTAAAAACTCTGAAGCAAGCATCTTTCAAAGTTCTATTTACTAGGATAAGTAAACTGGCACATCTGGGAAAACCCGAATCTGAGAGGTCTGGGTTTTTCATCAGTAAATCAAGCCCCCCCAAACCATCCTCTCACTCCTCAGTTGATCACATGCTCCAATCGCCAACTGTCCCATCTCGAGACAGCACTCCAACCACTCCTTCTCCAGATGCAGGATCGGCCTGACCTTGACCGACAAAAAGAATGCTATTATATCTAAAGACAACCCCTCTACTAAATCCCCCCTCCTACTTTCCCACACATGAGAAAGTGGCAGGATGGAAGCTTCTGGCCTAATATGGCTTCCAAAGCTGACACTTAGAGGGGAATATGGAAGACAAGTCAAAAAGAAAAAAAGCATAGTGTCAGTCTCCGCTTCTTATTGATTGTTTGCTTTGCTTTGCTTGCTACAGCTGCCATTGTAATGGGGAGAGGGGGGAGTTGCCTTGGTTATGGAGAGGGGAGGAAGTGAGCTGGTGGAGATGTCTTAAAGTTGGAGGAACTTTTCTTCAGCATTTTCTCTGCAGCTAGGAGGTGTGCTGATAACCAGTCAAGGTCGACTGTCTGGGCATACCAGAAGGATGGGGCCATCTGAAGCTGCACCCCACATGACCCCATGAAGGAACGTGGATTGGATAATCCTGACTGGACCCTTGGGGGGAGGGCTTTGGGGACGTTTCATGTATGTGATTTTCCCACCTATTGCCTCAGACCTTGCTTTTCTTTGGTTGCATTCAGTTCATACTCAGTAAAAGTACCTTTCTCTATGAAAATGGAATTGGGGTTTTTCTTTCTTGTCCTTATCATCATGGGTGTTTGGAATGCTAAAGTAGGAAGCCAAAAGATAACCAGAATAATAGACAAGTTTGGCCTTGGAGTACAAAATGAACCAGGGCACATGCTGATAGAATTTTGTCAAGAGAATACGATGGTCATAGCAAGCACCCTTTTCCAACAACCCAAGAGACGACTCTACACATGGACATCACCAAACGGTCAACACAGAAATCAGATTGACTATGTGCTCTGCAGCCAAAAATGGAGAAACTCTATACAGTCAGTAAAAACAAGACCAGGAGCTGACTGGCTCAGATCATGAGCTTCTCATTGCAAAATTTAGGCTTAAATTGAAGACAGTAGGAAAAACACCCCAACTCCAAGTAAAAACTCTGAAGCAAGCATCTTTCAAAGTTCTATTTACTAGGATAAGTAAACTGGCACATCTGGGAAAACCCGAATCTGAGAGGTCTGGGTTTTTCATCAGTAAATCAAGCCCCCCCAAACCATCCTCTCACTCCTCAGTTGATCACATGCTCCAATCGCCAACTGTCCCATCTCGAGACAGCACTCCAACCACTCCTTCTCCAGATGCAGGATCGGCCTGACCTTGACCGACAAAAAGAATGCTATTATATCTAAAGACAACCCCTCTACTAAATCCCCCCTCCTACTTTCCCACACATGAGAAAGTGGCAGGATGGAAGCTTCTGGCCTAATATGGCTTCCAAAGCTGACACTTAGAGGGGAATATGGAAGACAAGTCAAAAAGAAAAAAAGCATAGTGTCAGTCTCCGCTTCTTATTGATTGTTTGCTTTGCTTTGCTTGCTACAGCTGCCATTGTAATGGGGAGAGGGGGGAGTTGCCTTGGTTATGGAGAGGGGAGGAAGTGAGCTGGTGGAGATGTCTTAAAGTTGGAGGAACTTTTCTTCAGCATTTTCTCTGCAGCTAGGAGGTGTGCTGATAACCAGTCAAGGTCGACTGTCTGGGCATACCAGAAGGATGGGGCCATCTGAAGCTGCACCCCACATGACCCCATGAAGGAACGTGGATTGGATAATCCTGACTGGACCCTTGGGGGGAGGGCTTTGGGGACGTTTCATGTATGTGATTTTCCCACCTATTGCCTCAGACCTTGCTTTTCTTTGGTTGCATTCAGTTCATACTCAGTAAAAGTACCTTTCTCTATGAAAATGGAATTGGGGTTTTTCTTTCTTGTCCTTATCATCATGGGTGTTTGGAATGCTAAAGTAGGAAGCCAAAAGATAACCAGAATAATAGACAAGTTTGGCCTTGGAGTACAAAATGAACCAGGGCACATGCTGATAGAATTTTGTCAAGAGAATACGATGGTCATAGCAAGCACCCTTTTCCAACAACCCAAGAGACGACTCTACACATGGACATCACCAAACGGTCAACACAGAAATCAGATTGACTATGTGCTCTGCAGCCAAAAATGGAGAAACTCTATACAGTCAGTAAAAACAAGACCAGGAGCTGACTGGCTCAGATCATGAGCTTCTCATTGCAAAATTTAGGCTTAAATTGAAGACAGTAGGGAAAAACACTAGGCCACTCAGGTATGAACTAAATCATATCCCTGATGAACATACAGTAGAGGTGACAAATAGATTTAAGGAATTAGATATAATAGACAGAGTGCCTGAAGAACTATGGACAGAGGTTCACAACATTGTACAAGAGGTAGCAACTAAAACCATCGCAAAGAAAAAGAAAGGCAAGAAAGCAAAATGGCTGTCTGAGGTAGCTTTGCAAATAGCTGAGGAAATAAGAGATGAGAAAGGTAAAGCAGAAAGAGAAAGATACACCCAGCTGAAATCAGAACTTCAGAGAATAGCTAGAAGAGATAAGAATACATTCTTAAATGAACAGTGCAAAAAAACAGAAGAAAACAATAGAATAGGGAGGACCAGAGATCTCTTCAAGAAAATTGATATGAAGGGAATTTTTCATGAAAAGATAGGCATGATAAAGGACCAAAATGGTAGGGACCTAACAGAGGCAGAAGAGATTGAGAAGAGGTGGCAAAATTAAACAGAAGAACTATACAAGAATGAACTTAATGTCCCTGATAACCATGATGGGATGGTCACTGACCTCGAGCCAGACATCCTAGAATGGGAAGTCAAATGGGCCTTAGAAAATCTGAGCAGCAACAAAGCTAGTGGAGGTGACAGTATTCCAGCTAAGCTATTCAAAATCTTAAAAGATGATGCAGTAAAAGTGCTACACTCAATTTGCCAGCAAATTTGGAAAACTCAACAGTGGTCACAGGATTGGAAAAGGTCAGTTTACATTCCAATTCCAAGGAAAGGCAATGCCAAAGAATGTTCAAACTATCGCACCATTGCACTCATTTCACATGCTAGTAAGGTTATGCTTAAAATCCTACAAACTATGCTCCAGCAGTATGTGGATCGAGAACTACCAGAAGTACAGGCAGGATTTCGAAGAGGCAGAGGAACTAGAGATCAAATTGCCAACATATGCTGGATCATGGAGAAAGCTAGGGAGTTCCAGAAAAACATGTACTTCTTCTTCATTGACTATGCTAAAGCCTTTGATTGTGTGGATCACAACAAATTGTGGTAAGTTCTTAAAGAGATGGGAGTACCAGACCATCTTATTTGTCTCTTAAGAAACCTATATGCGGGTCAAGAAATAACAGTGAGAACTGGACATGGAACCACTGATTAGTTCAAAATTGGGAAAGGAGTCCAGCAAGGCTGTATACTGTCCCTTGCCTATTTAACTTATATGCAGAGCACATCATGAGAAAGGCGGGGCTAGATGAATCAAAAGTTGTAATTAAGATTGCTGGGAGAAATATCAACAACCTCAGATATGCAGATGATACCACTCTAATGGCAGAAAGTGAAGAGGAACTAAAGAGCCTCTTGATGTGGGTGAAGAAGGAGAGTGCAAAAGTTGGTATGAAACTCAATATTAAGAAAACTAAGATCATGGCATCTGGCCCTCTTAATTCCTAGCAAATAGATGGGGAAGAAATGGAGGTAGTGACTGATTTTATTTTCCTGGGCTCCAAGATCACCGCAGATGGGGATTGCAGCCAAGAAATTAAAAGACACTTGCTCCTGGGAAGGAAAGCTATGGCAAATCTAGATAGCTTACTAAGAAAACAGAGACATCACCCTGCCAACAAAAGGGCATATAGTCAAGGCTATGGTTTTCCAAGTTGCAATGTATGGCTGTGAAAGTTGGACCATAAGAAAGGCTGAGCGCCAAAGAATTGAGGCCTTTGAACTCTGGTGCTGGAGAAGACTCCTGTGAGTCCCTTGCACTGCAAGGAGAACAAACAAGTCAGTCCTAGAGGAGATCAACCCTGACTGTTCTTTAGAAGGCCAGATCCTGATGATGAAACTCAAATATTTTGGCCACCTAATGAAAAGGAACGACTCACTGGAGAAGAGCCTAATGCTGGGAACGATTGAGGGCAAAAGAAGAACGGGATGACAGAGAATGAGGTGGCTGGATGGAGTCACTGAAGCAGTCACCGTGAGCTTAAATGGACTCCATAAGATGGTAGAGGACAGGAAGACCTGGAGGAATGTTGTTCATGGGGTTGCAATGGGTTAGACATGACTTTGCAACTAACAACAAAAGAATAGATATAAATAATGAACATGGTTGTAAACTTCAATTGTTATTAGACAAAATATTTGTACCCAGATTTGTATACACTGTTTAATGAAACATGAAATGTTTGTACTAAAAGAAAATTGAAAAAAAAATTGAAAAAAAAACTTTTCTTTCCTTAGTTCCTTTCTTTTGGGCTTAGGATTTTTCTCTCTATGGTTGTTCGCCGCTTTAAGAAATAGTTCTAAGAGTCTCTTTTCCTGGATTTTCTCTTTGTTTTCCTTTTAAAGTTAGAGTCTAAATAAAAAAAAGAATCTTGTCACCCAGCTCCAGTCACTGTTCATTTACACTGCTCTTGCATATTTCTTTGTGGCAGTCATGATGGCTGCCTCTTCCCCTCATGTGGAACAGAGGGAAGAAGCCCTGGATCAAGTAGGAGAGTTGCTGCTCTCTGCGCCCCTCTTTTCTTTACCACCTCTACAGGGTGGCTTTAGCTCCTTTTGGAGCCCTTCAATGGGGAGAACTCAGCAGAGGAACACGGAGACCCACTCCTCACATCCAATCTTGCCATGTCATCAGTCAGAAGTCAGAGAGCTAGCATTTTGTGTTATCGATGCATCCTGGAAAGCAGTTGATCCTGAAGAAGTAATGGCAGATAAAATGTAATGGGTGAAAACTTATTAAGGAGCAATCCAACCTAGATGTAAGAAGAAATTTTCTGATAGTGGGAACAATTAATCAGTGGAATGGCTTGCCTTCAAAAATTTTGAGTGCTCTATCATTAAGGTTTTTAAGAAAAGATTGGACAGCCACTTACCTGGAATGATATAGGGTTTTTTGCTTGAATAGGAGGTTGGACCAGAATTGCCTCCATGCTAAATGTAAAATCTTTAGGAACCTGAGGTGGCCTGCCAGTTTGACGTCATGGATCCTCTGGAAGATTAAGGTGTTTAGGGATTCTGGAACATAGAGTTTCATTCCCTTCCATGCTAGGTCATCTCTTTTTGTTAAGATGTGTTGGTTGTCTCAGAACCAGGGGTCTGCTAGAAGTTCGGTTTTGAGTTTCATGGTTAGGTCACTTGTGGGTTGGTCTTGCCAGTCACAGTGTTGTCGTCTGGTGGTCACTTGGGTGGTTGTTTGGGTAGGGGGGATGATGGCATCTACTACCTCCTCCCATTCGAATTTGTTCTGGGGCACGTGGGAGAGGGCATCAGTTAGAAAGTTCCTCCCCCTGGGATGTACTTTAGCATGAAGTCGAACCAATTGAAGTATTGAGCCCTGCGGACTTGTTGGGTGATAGTTTCTGCGGGGTCCTAAGGGCCTCCAGATTTTTGTGGTCAGTCCAGCCTTTGAATGGTCTCTGCCCCCCCTTCCAGCAGGTGGCGCAGGTTAGCTGTGCCCATCTCACCACGAAAGCTTCTTTTTCCCAAGTGGCCCATCACCTCTCTGTATCCACGAACTTGCAGGAGGTGTAGGCGCAGGGCTATATAGCCTTGGCTATATCTTTGCCATAGCACTGCTCCCACTGCCACGTCACTGGTGTCACTTGGATAATGAAGGGTTGTTTGGGGTCAGAATGTTTCAGCACTGGTTCCTTTTAGTGTTTCAAATGCCTTTTGGCAGATTAGTTCCCACTGTAGGGGTTGTCCTGGGTGGGGTTTCATCCCTGGGCCCCTTGTCTTTAGGAGGTCCATCATGGGTTTGGCAATTTTCATGAAGGAGGAATGAATTGCCTGTAGAAATTTGCAAACCTAGGAAGCTTTGCATCTGTCTGCAGGTGTGAGGGGGCTGCCAGCCTAGGACGGCTTGTATTTTGGCTGGGTCCATTTCTACGCCCTCATCTGAGATAGAATGAGATAGCCCAGGTAGTCTGGCCATGCATGGTGAAATTCACATTTTGATAGCTTGACATACAGGTTAGCTGCCAGAAGGTTTTCCAGTACCTTGCGGACTAGGGATATGTGGTCGTTCATGGTCTCAGTGTAGATGAGGATGTTGTTCAGGTAGATGAGGACCCCCTTAGGTGCTCATGCAGTACCTCGTTCATTAACTGTATGAACACTGCTGGGGCCCCCTGCAGTCCAAAAGGCATCACTTTGAATTGGAAGCTCCCTAGGGGGCAGTTAAATGCTGTTTTCCATTATCTCCCTCCCTGATGCAGACTTGTTAGTATGCTCCTTTGAGATCTAATTTGGTAAATACTTTTCCCTTAGCTAGGTGAGACAGCATGTCCTTCATGAGAGGGAGAGGGTATAGGTTGTGTACACACATGCAGTTTATTACTCTAAAATCCATGCACAATTTCATAGGTCCATCTTTTTTTTCTTTGAATAGGATTGGGGCTGTGACCCGGGGCTTGGCTGGCTCAATGAACCCACTTGCTAGGTTTTTGTCTATATATTTGCACATTTCTTGCATTTTCCCGAGGCATCATGGTGTACAGTTTAGGTTTGGGTAGTTTTGCCCCGGGGATGATTTTGATGGTGCTGTCTGTCTCATGGTGGGGTGGTAGGATGTTGCACTTAGTCTCACTGAATACTTCTGCAAGGTCCTGATATTCTCTCAGGATCTGTTCAGCCTCAGGAGTTTTGTCGGAGGTGGCTGCCAGTTGTTCTGGTGGGCCTTTTGGGAGGGTTCCCTGTATGGGTGGTGCTTCTATTTGCTGGTGTGGAGAGGGTTGGGGTCCCCTTGCTATCCCCCACGTTTAGCTTCCCCCTTGCCACCAGATGGTGGGGCCCCATTTGTCTATCTAGGAGAGTCCCAGTATGACTGCATCTGTCATTTTAGGGGCTATTACGAGTCTAATTGCTTCCCAGTGATTCTCTAGCTCTAGCTTCACTGATTCAGTCAGGTGGGTGGCATAGGCTCCCCCGACCTGGTCGAACCTGATTGGGTGGGCCAGCCTTTTTGCTCTAATCCCCAGTTTCAGGATCATGGTTAGGTTGATCAAGCATCTAGTGCAGCCTGACTTTACTAGGGTTTGAAAAGTCTCCTGGGTTCCTGTTTTTGGGGCTGTGAGGTATATTGGGAAGATGAAAAAATGGGCTGGTTCACTCACCATTGGGTTATTTTCATTCTTGTCCTCGCTGTTGTAGGGATCTGGCAACTGATCATTGTTTGCTGGAGTTCCCCCATTCAGCTGGGTGGGGAGGGGCCTCTGCAGCCTGAAGGGCTTTTGGGGATGTGTTGGTGGCATGCCTGGGGCCTCATTCTGGTTGTGCCCAGGTGGTGACTCTGGCTTTGGTTTCAGGGCTGGAGTCATGTATGCTGATGCCTTGTGAGATATCCCCTCACATCTGCAGCATTTCAACTGACTTCATGGAATAATTGGTTTTGGGGCTGGCTGTGGTGCTGTAGCTTCCAATCAGCTGGATGGTCTCTGGTCTGGTTGACCTCTTTCTTTGGTGTCCAGTTGCTTTCTCATGTTGTTGGTATGCAATCCACTGTTGAGTTTTATGGCTACTCAGAACCACTCAGAGAGTCAGTTCAGGATGTCCCGATAGGCGGTTACCTGGGCAATTTGCTTGTCCAGGCTTGTTTTGAAAAAATGAACTAAAAGCCACTCTGGCAAAGGGAGTAGCTTTCCCATGACTCTCCTGAACTCACAGATGTGTTCCTTAATGGATCGCCCCCTCTGCTTTAGGTTCCTGAGCTCATCTTCCACCTATGGATCCTCTTCTGCCTCCTCAAATCTGGCCTCTACTGTCATAGGAAGTCATCTACGTCTTGCAGTTGGGGGACTCTCATCTTGTGGAGGGCTGGTAGCCATTCCCTTGCTTCTCCCTCTAGCCCCTTGGCAATGGTACCCTGTTTCCCCGAAAATAAGACCCAATTGGAAAATAAGTCCTAGCATGATTTTTCAGGATGCTTGTAATAGAAGCCCTACCCCCAAAATAAGCCCCAGTTAAGATTGTCAGTGAGATGGATGCATTTAGTACCATATTTTCCCCAAAATAAAACCTAACCAGAAAATAAGCCCTAATGTGTCTTTTGGAGCAAAAATTAATATAAGACTCAGTCTTATTTTCGGGGAAAAACAATGTTCACCATGGCTCTGTGGGATGGGTATAGGTGTCCATAGCACTCTAGGTGGATCTCAGCTGAGTCAAGGAATAGAGCCAGCTGATCTGAGTCCCCATAAAATTTCCCCCTGAATCAGGCAGTTCATTCAATGCTGATCCTCCCTCCTCATGTCGACCCCTGTAAACCTGAGCTTGATATGGCTGGCCGTCTTCCTCGGTTCTAGTTCGTAGAGGGGGGGGCTATCTGCCCTGGGCAGCCTGCCTGTTGTGTGGAGGAGGCACTGGCTGCAGCCTTGGGCCTCTTCTCCTTCTGTTGGGTGGACAAGGGGGGCTGCATTCCCATCTGCATCTCCTCACTTCAAAGGGCTCAGCCTTAACTTCCCTCTCTTTTGGGTGGTATGAAGGGTGGCTGAGTCAAATTCCTCCCTCAGCTGCTCTATAGATCTCCCCAGGGGTTCCATCAGGGCCTTTGGGAGCCTGGCCTGTGCCCAGTCCCACATCCAATCCATTCTTCCCAGCTTGCTCAGAGGCCTTCCTCCCTTCTGGGCACTAGGCTGGGGGAACTCGACCTCAGCTGCTTTAGGGATTCTTTTCCACCAAGACTCATCCTTTTTTGCTTCGGTTGCTGGGGTGGGTGTCTTCGCTTTGTTGGTCAGGGAGGGCTGTACTCTGATTGCAATTAGGCTGTTGGATCCTGGAAGTCCCTGGTTGGAGGCAAGTTCTGCCTCTCTCTGTGTCACCTGGAGCAGGCTCTCTTTGGATAGTCCACCCTCTGCCATGGTAGCCTGAGTTTCTCTCCACGCATCCCAGGGGTCGAAGAGTGACTGGAGAGCCCAGGGCTCAAGAGTCACAGTAATTTTGATTAGTTTTGAAAGAGTTGGCTTGCTGTCAGGGTTCCAACAGATGTCCTAATTAAATCATGAACCTCGAGCCAAACTTCAAAAGAAATCCAGTTATTTATTAAGAGCTTCATGTTGGCACATTCTAAGTGAAGTCAGCTCTGACCCCACGTAATTTAGGGCCCAGACCTGACCCTGTTTCCCCCTTCCCCCTAAGGTGTATCATCATTCACATTCATCATCGGAGCAATTTCGCAGGTTGTAGAGATCACTCCCCTCTGGCCGCTGGGAGTAATCCTGGGAGACAGCCTTGAGAGAGATATGCCTGGAATATGTTTTGTTTTTGGCTGCCATGCTGCTTTGCCATTTTCCCACCCACTTGCCTATGGCAACTCAAGAGCAGGCCAGGGATGCAGGCAGCAAGACCTAGCAAGAGATGAGACATCAGAGAATCAGACCCAGCTTCTTCTCTCCACCAGAGTGCTTCCTGGATGCAACTTACAGCTCCGAGCCCAAAGTGGCAGGAGGCAACAGCTGCCTTGAGCACAAATGTACTGTGATGAAAGCAGAATGTTGTTGCTGTGCAAAGGCAAGTACAGAGGTGCTTTGCTCCCACATTAAGGTTCCGGCCATCACCACCGCCACTTTGGCCTGCCTGCACCGCCCCACCTTGCTGTGAGTGACATCGAGATGGCCATGCCCATTCATTCACAGGACCCCTCCAGTCACACTTACCCAGCTGGTCATTAGGGAGAACCGGTTGTTAAATTACTTGAATTGCATCACTGGCTTTACCTGACCAGTCCCATTGAATTATGTTTACAATGACTTCAATCTATTAAACTACTAGGACAAAGATGGTTTGAATAGGCAAACTGGAGAATATGGGCTTTAGAAGTCAATTTAACATTCTCAGGAAATAAAAAGCTATGGGCTGAACCGTCAGACAAAATTTGTTCTCTTTTCTGTCTACAGTATATAAACAAAGAGAGAAGGGCTAAACCTGCATTTTTCTCAGCACAGAAAGAGCACCAGTTCAGCCATTTGATAACATTTATCCCTCTTTGCCTGCTTAGACGCTTAAACTCACTCCTACTTTTCCAGTTATAGCACAGGGAGAGTGAGTTCAGACAAACGACTAAGTCTGTGCTCCCCTTTTATGAATCTATACAGCCATACTTTCCAGCATGTTTATGTTTCTTTGGTAAACCAGCTATGATGTCCAAAACCAGGATAGGTCTTGACAAGCCAATTTACACATAATCATAATGAATTCTGATATATTTTGCACAAATTGTAATTAGATGCATTTTTTACATTATATCTTGGTGCCTCTGACACAGTCAGTTTGAGATGTATTTCCTGTCTCAAGCTGGCAATTAATCTTGCTTTTAATACTACTACTTTCCCCTTCTGCTCTTAATTACAGGAAAGAAAGAAACCCTGCCATCTCTCTTGCCTGAATTCTCTTAGGTTATGTAGCTGATAAACTTAGTTAGAAATGGCAGAAATTGGGAAATTCCTATGCTCCAGTTTCTTCTAGTACTCTATTTAATGACAGAATTCTGAAAACATGGGAATCTTCATTTATGAATTTCAATTGCTTTGACTTAGAGAATAGAATAGAATAGAATAGAATTTTTATTGGCCAAGTGTGATTGTACACACAAGGAATTTGTCTTGGTGCATATGCTCTCAGTGTACATAAAAGAAAAGATACGTTCATCAAGGTACAACATTTACAACACAATTGATGGTCAATATATCAATATAAATCATAAGGATTGCCAGCAACAAGTTATAGTCATACAGTCATAAATGGAAAGAGCAATTTAGCAATCTACAGATCATCTTCATATTGCTCAATTTTCTTTTTTCCGTTTCAAAATTGCAATTTGAGGTATGTCAATTGTCCTGCAATTTCAATAAATCTTAGTTGATGACAATATCGCTTCTTCAGTTGAATTAAACTTCCTTAAAAAAGAGTCATATAATAATATCTCTTATCCTAGATTATTGTGTAAGTGTTCTCCGCAAAACTGGGCTCCTGCTTGGTGTTGAAGCCGATAAGTCACCAGACACAAGGTGTGATACAAAATTATACTTTTATTTTGGTACAAAGATATAAGGACCCTGGTTCGAAAAGCTAACCAAGGGCCTTGAACAAGGTCATACAATAATTCTTATAGTCGAAGGGTGGTCCCATAATCCCCTTTGCCCTTCCCCTAATAATGCATGCATAACATATAATATTGATTGGTTAATTGTTTTACAACCCCCTAAAAGTCCTACGCTTCGTATGCTAATAGGTAAATGTCAAGTCACCTGTATTTCACCCCAGGTCATGGGTATTTTGCAAAGTGTGCCAGCTGTGTGGTTTTGGGGTTTTTTCTTATAAATGAGCTATTCTTGTTTCTAATATCCTGGCTAGTGGTTTTCTAATAGGTGCTAACTTCTATGTGCAGCCCCCCCCATCCTATTGTGGAGCAGAATAAAAGAACAAACAGTATTTTCTGAGGCAGCACCCCCCCCATCTCCTTCTGCAGTTGAGAGAAGACAGGAAAAAGCAAGGCTCTTATCAGCTTGTTGTAAGGCAAAGAAATGAAGATCAGAGCAACTGTTTTATCAGAATTCATATTCCTCACTCTCATGTTCATTCCAATCCATACCTGGGTCCTATCTCCACATGTGACCCTTCCTCTGATCCCCAGGGCCTCATCTGTACACATATTTCATCATCTGATCCTTCATAAGAAACAAATGGATTGCAACTTCATTGTCTCAATGATTTCTATTTACTTGTACCAGCAGAATAGAGGTAATAAGGCAGGCCTCCTTTGAGCCTTGTAATCAGCTCTTCAAAGCAGTCTCATTGGCTCCAAACAGGTACATCTGAGTTGCACAAAAGACCTTTTGATAATGCTGCTATTACCAAGTAGACAAGGGGTCCTGCAGATATTTTATTTAGATTTTTCTTTTATCCCACTTTGGTTATTTTATAAGATTATTAATATTTATGGGTAATTTCAAGGCAGCAAACATATCTAATATTCTTTCCTCCTATTTTCCCCACAACAATCACCCTGTGAGGTGAATTTGGATGAGAGAGGGTGATTGGCCCAAGGTCACCCTGCTGACTTTCATGCCTAAGGAGGCCTAGAACTCAGTCTCCTGCTTTCTAGGCCATATTAACCATTACTGGCTCTCATTATATGATTAGATATGCTAAACAATCATCACAGTTTTGAATTCCATGTAGAAACTGATTAGAAACTAGTTAGGTTGTTTTGCAAAGGAAGCCAATATTTTCAATTGGCTGGTAATATTTTAAAAGCTTCACGACAAAACCATTACTGCCTGCATTTCTCAAGACCTTATGAACTGAACATTAAAGATATCAATGGTGATTAATACACTTTATATTTGTAGGTTTCATTAAATTTAGTTACTACAGTTGACAAAGTAATGAAGTTTGGAATTTCTGGTATCAATAATTAAATAATACAGAAAGACAATTTTATTATAGTCACCCACCTGAGGGCAGTATTGCTACAGCCAAACTGATAGTTTAAGGCTCAGAAAAGGGATATCCTGAAAGCTCTTAAGACTAAGGCTGTACATTTTGCTATGTTGATAGTCATTTACAAAGCTTTTCTCAGCTGTGTCTTCCAGAACAGGCATACCATAAATCAATAGAAATGTTGGACTTACGTGTGCCCAAGACCATGTTCAAAAGAAATTGTTTTCTGTATAATGATAATATGTACATGTTAATAGAGTGGATTTGGTGGGTCTTGCGTGATATTGATGCTGTTCCAAGATTTTACTTATATATATTTGGACACTGTATTTTTCTTATAATTTGCTTGTGAAAAATATTTAATACACTAATGATGAGCTTTTGAGCTTTGTGTTTAAGTTGCTGCAAAGACAATATATAATATAATTACATTACATTGGACTTGGAAGATGGCGGCCAGCAAGGTAGCCTCGGAGGAATGCTCTCTGTAAAAGAGCGAAAGCTCTTTAGGAGGGCAATCCCCGAAGCTCCAATTTAGCCCAAAATCAAATTTAAACAAAATTAAATTTAACCGCTGGAGCTGTTGCTGCTACCGCCGCCGGGATTCAAAAGACAGCCGCCGCTACGATCCGGGTGGCCGCGGCTTGAAAAGACCGCTGCCGCCGCGATCCGCAATCCAGAAGGCTACGGCGAGGACCCAGGAGGCTGCCGGCGATCCAAGAGGCTACCCAGGAGGACCCAGGAGGAGATTCCAGGAGACAGCCGCCGCTATGATCCGGGCGGCTGTGGAGGCTATCCGCAGAGGCTATCCGCGCTACGATCCGAGCGGCTGCAGAGACTTCGAGATCCCAGGCTTCGAGATCCCAGGATTCAAGCCGATTCCCAGGATTCAAGCCGATTCTCCACCACCACTGAATTCACGCCGCAGCCACGATCCACACCGCTCTCCAACACCACCGGGAATCAACTCCCACGTTGCCAGGATTTAAAGCCAAGCAACAACCAGGAATTAAAGCCGCCAAGCGACCGTTGGTGAGTCCCGAGGAGACTCCAGTCTCCCAGCTTCTACTGACTTTTTTGAAACTCCCGCCATTGTGTCCACCCTTAAAGAGGCTTCAATCACCCATTCTCACCATTTTAAATTTCCCGCCGAATTTCACCGTTACCATAGTGATTCCCTATTACCATAGCAATTGCCAAAGGAATTGCCATTAAAGTTAGAAAGAGAGAGATAAAACTAAGAAATATTTGATTAAGTGAGAGATACTTCTTCATTACTAAAATTGGGAAGAGTGTGAAATAAAACAAAGAAATAAGAAAGATACTACTTCAATACCAATTACATAAAAACTCAAAATATCACTATGCCAGCCAGAAAATCCAACGCTGACAAAATCTTAGAAACAAGATTAATAACTATTGAACAAAACTTAGAAAAAAGATTACTAGCTATTGAACAAAACCTAGAAAAAAAATACAAGATATTGAACAAAACTTAGAAAAAAAAATCCTTACAATTATTGAACAAATTTCACTAACTTGATAAAACAAATTTCAACACTAAAAAATGAAAACTCAAATGAACTAAATCTCTTCCCAACTCATCTATCATTACACAATTCACAACCTAATACACAACCTACAATTCAACCTAGACAACAAATAAATACAACACAACCTAAACAACAAAAAACTACTAACCAACTAATCAGAGATGCTATGGAGAGAGGACAAAAAATAAACAATGCAATATTATTTGGACTAGAAAACACTAACGAACCTGATATCAATAAGATTCAAAACACCATTGGATATAACTCATCAACCATCTTCCCAAATGAAATAATTGCTGGACCAGAATATAAAAACAGTGATGGGTCAACAGCACCAAGATTTTGTAGAGTCACATGTATAAATGAGGACAGCAAACGTAAATTCATTTATACCATAAACTCAATTGCTAAAACCAACTCCGCCTACAGTAAACTTAGATCACATCCTGATCTATCTTTTCTACAACGGATACGTTCTCGTGAACTTCGCACAGAACTTAAACGAAGACAAGACAATGGCGAATCCAACCTATACATCGACTACCGTGCAGATTGCATAAAAAATAAAACCTTCAATCAAAAAATCACCTCCAAACCCCCCATCACCCATAACAATCAACCAGTCATCCAATTATTCAACCAAGTACCCATCACCCTACCATCCATTCAACCAACCATCCAACCAGCCATCCAAACAGCCATTCAACCAGCCATCCAAACAGCCATCCAAACAGCCATCCAACAATCCACCCAACCAGCCATCCAAACAGCCATCCATCCAACCAGCCAAACTACCATCCAACCAGCCACCCAACCAACCATTCAACCAAACATTTCAATACAAAACATCCAACCACCCATCCAACCATCTATTCAACCACCTATTGTGCACAACCCCCAACCTACAAACATCCAAAACTAGGTATGCACGCCCCTTACCTCTACAACACCAATTACTACAGATCTCAAATGCAAATTGATAAATGCAAGAAGCATTGTTAACAAATTACCTGAATTTATCCTCTTGTTAAACAGTGGTACATTAGATATTATTTTTGTTTGTGAAACATGGCTGAACTCATCCCTTCCTGACTCCATTATCTCAAACAAAGAATACCAAGTTTATCGATCAGATCGTGAAAACCGAAGAGGTGGTGGAGTGGCTATCTTTTACAAAAAGTCACTGATTCTAAAAAATATCCAAGTTGCACAAAAACTTTCTCTTCCTGAAACTATTGTATGCGACCTATCCCTCAACACTACTCTTCGATTCTTACTATGCTACAGAGCCCCTGACTATGACATTACCCATGCAAACATGCTAACCTCAATGCTAACATGGGCTACCTCTTGCCCATATCCTCTCATCTTCCTGGGTGACCTAAATCTACCTCTCATAAACTGGATAACTAATGAATGTACAACCGATCCAATCCATACTACACTATACAACGCTGTTACAAACCTAGGTCTTGAACAACTTGTAACTAACAACACAAGACTCAACAACTGCCTTGATCTCATCTTCTGCAACAACTCCAACTCAATTTATGGACTACAAATTAAAGAACCTTTTTCCAACAGTGACCACTGCATGATTGATTTTCGTCTCAATATACATCCATACTTAAATCGTAATAACAATAGTATTCCCAGCTACAACTTCAAAAAAGCCAACTACGATCTTATAAACAATGATCTTTCATTTCTGGACTGGCAAAATCTGTTTGCAACCTGCACAACCGCTGAAGACCACTATAGAGTTTTCCTACTTGAAATCAATAAAGTCATTAAACTATATGTACCACAAATGACCACCATGACCAGGAAAAGCAAACTACCCATATCAATAAAAAAGCTTCAATCAAAAAAAAAAATCCCTCTGGAAAAGAAACAAAAAAGGCTGTGTAGCAAATTTCAAAAACCGCTACAAAAATATATGCAACCAAATAAAAACTGAATGCACAAATTATCACACCAAGCAAGAAGAGAACCTTTTGCGCACAAATTCCAATCGTGCCTTTTATAATTTTGTGAACAATAAACTTAAAGACTCAAGATCCATCCCACCACTAAAAGATTCTAACAACAAAGAATACAATGACAAAACAGTTAAAGCTAACCTCTTCAACAGTTTCTTTGGCTCAGTTTTTGCTAACAGCAATAACACATATCCGACATTCCATAAACGCACTAGCACTGAATATGATGACTTAACCCATATAGATTTCACAGAAGAAAACATTGAAAAAGCTCTTCATAACTTGAAACCATCGCTATCTATTGGATCTGATGGACTATGCGCATACTTCTTAAAAAAACTTTCCACTAATATAGCAGAACCCCTAAGCATAATCTTTGACAAAGCTTTCACAACCAGTTCCCTTCCCAAACTTTGGTCACTAGCCACAGTCATCCCTATCTTCAAAAAAGGAGACCCCAGCTTAGTTGAAAATTACAGACCGATCTCTCTGTGCTGCGTCAACTGCAAAGTCATGGAATCAATCATCAACCAATCCATTACCTCACACTTAGAAACTAACAACCTACTCTCCAATAAACAATTTGGTTTCAGGAAAAAATTATCATGCAACTTACTGTAAAAACTGTAAAAACATATGGACTACAAATCTCGATCAAGGCAAAACAATAGATGCAATCTACAGAGACTTCTGCAAAGCGTTTGACTCAGTAGTACACGATAAACTTCTCCTAAAACTAAAATCCTATGGCATTTCAGGACCCCTTCACAATTGGATATCTGCATTTCTGTCCAACAGACAACAAGTGGTCAAAATTGGCAATGCTCTATCAAATCCTGTTCCTGTCAAGAGTGGCATTCCTCAAGGCAGCGTCCTTGGACCAACACTCTTCATACTATACATTAATGATCTTTGTGACCATATCGCAAGTAATTGTGTTCTCTTTGCTGACGATGTCAAACTATTTAACACCACAGACAATGCATCTATCATCCAAAAAGACCTTGATCATCTAACCACTTGGTCTAAAACTTGGCAACTCCAGATCTCAACCAGCAAATGCTCAGTCTTACATATTGGAAAAAAGAACCCAAACACTAAGTACATACTTGATGGACATTACCTTACAGATGACCCCCACCCCGTTAAAGACCTTGGAGTTTTCATGTCAAATGATCTAAGTGTCAAAGCCCACTGTAACTACATAGCAAAAAAGGCTCTAAGAGTTGTAAACCTAATCCTGCGTAGCTTCTTTTCCAAAAACACTACACTACTAACCAGAGCATATAAAACATTTGCTAGACCAATTCTAGAATACAGCTCGCCTGTTTGGAACCCTCACCACATCTCTGACATCAATACAATTGAGCGAGTCCAGAAATATTTTACAAGAAGAGTTCTCCATTCCTCTGGAAACAACAAAATACCTCATCCCACCAGACTTGAAATCCTAGGCTTAGAAAACTTGGAACTCCGTTGCCTTCGACAAGACCTATGTTTAACTCATAGAATCATCTAGTGTAATGTCCTTCCTGTTAAAGACTACTTCAGCTTTAATTGGAACAATACAAGAGCAACCAACAGATTTAAACTTAATGTTAACCGCTTTAATCTAGATTGCAGAAAATATGACTTCTGTAACAGAATCATCAGTGCTTGGAATACTTTACCTGACTCTGTGGTCTCTTCCCATAATCCTAAAAGCTTCAACCAAAAACTTTCTACTATTGACCTCACCCCATTCCTAAGAGGACCATAAGGGGCATGCATAAGCGCACAAACGTGCCTACCGTTCCTGTCCTATTGTTCTTTTTTCTTTTCTTTTCTTCTTCCTATATATATATTGGTGCTTATACCTCCTAATATTTACTCATATATATGTTTATATACTATATAATCCTTTTATATGATGTTGTGACAAAAATAAATAAATAAATAAATAAATAAATAAATAATATATATAATATATATAATATATTATATATTAATATAATATATATAAGGACTGGCTTAATAGGGTTTTAAATATGGATTTTATTGGGGTTTATTTTATATTTTGTATTGTATTTTCAATTTAGGCTATTGGAATAAGTTTTTTATAATATTGTTTTTATTGAATATATTGTCTTTATTTTATCTGCCTGTTCACCGCCCTGAGTCCTCCGGGAGAAGGGCGGTATACAAATTAAATTATTATTATTATTATTATTATTATTATTATTATTATTATTATTATTATTATTATTATTATTATTAAGGGGCGTGCATAAGAGCACAAAAGTGCCTACCGTTCCTGTCCTATTGTTATCTTCATTATAGTATTATATGCATACTTTTACTTATACTTTTACTTATATATACTTTTTCTCTCACGATGAATTATTGTTTATGTTAATGATTGTATATACTGTTGTGACAAAATAAATTAAAAAAAAATTATCTGTGATATGTTATACATTTTTGTTAGAAAAAAAAATCTGGCTGATTTCAGATGTGATCTGCTCCCAATTAAGAATCATGACCTTAGCTATGTAATCTTTTACAATGGTAGATATTCCTGAGGTTGGAATAGGTTGCAGTTTAAAATCCAACATTTTAAAAATCTCAATTGCTGCTTAAAAGAACAGATCTGCCCCAACCTGAGGCAACTGGCATCTAACATGTTTTCCTATGATCTATCCTACAAGCTGAAAAACCCAAACTGTTTGTGGATAATGGGAGTTTTAATATTTAACTAATATAGAAGCTTCCTAAAAGGGTATCTATCCTTAAGATAGTTATCTTAAAGAAACAACAGGATGATTCAAAATTATAAATACAGAAGTGCCCAGATGAAATGGTTAAAAAAAGGAAATATGGCAGTTGTAATTGTGCAATTAAAGCTGCACTTGTTTATGTACAATGCCCATAAAAACAGGTAGAACTTTCAATACCATTGAAGCAATATTTCTTTTGAATCATACTCTATGGACTCCTAAAAATATCAGCATATATTCCAAAACTTTACCAGGCAAAACATGCTTCCACAATATTTCATTGTTCTGCATTTGTTTGTTCTTGTTGGGCTAATTTTATTGATGATCAAGACTTCAAACCATCTGAACAATTTAAAAAGTAGTAGCTTCTTAGCTCATCCTATGGTAGGAAGTTACAATATGAGCAGTCCCCTGCAGGAAAAGAACTGCAATTGTGGAAAAAAAAATAGAAACAAGGCATTAAACTTTTTTTAAAAGGAGGGAGGGGGGAGCTAGTTGGTAAACATCATGCCAAAATTTTGAAAAAATCAGATGTTCCAGGCCCAGCCTCCTTATGATACTTTGGAATCTCAAGGGCAACTCCAGGTCTAGAAAGTTTTGTACAGTGCTGCATTCACACATAACACTAACTAGAATATTTATCTATGCGCCAAATATTTATCTATGCGCCAAACATGCCATTAATGACCTTGTGATATTTTTTAGTGTTGTCCATATGCTGAGTGTTGATGGGCAGTTTCATGGTCTCTCCTCTGTCATCTTATATTTACCTTAAGTCATATTTGAGCAAAATTAGATGACTTTCAATAAAGGACAATATGACATCCTGCTACTGATATCTCTGGAGCAGGAACAATCCATTATTTGAGAGGTGGCCATCTATTGACTGTTTAAACACCTCCATCAGAGATTCCATCACTTTCAGAGATAGTCTGTTCCATTGTTCAACAGCTCTTATGCAGCTTTCTTGATGTCCAACTGATTTTTATTCATTGTGTTCATTCGTATCCAACTCTCAGAGGCTGCCTGGACAAGTCCCTGAAGCTTTTTTGGCAAGGTTTTTCAGAAGTGGTTTACCATTGCCACTTTCCTAGGCCTGAAATAAAGTGACTGTTCCAAGGTCACCCAGATAGCTTTGGGCCCAAGGCAGGGCTACAACTCATAGTCTCCCAGTTTCTAGCCTGAGACGTTACCCACTGCACCAAACTGGCTCACAACTGAATCTAATTTTTCATAATTTAAATCTGTTCTTTCTTCTACCAGAACAATTTTAAAGAATTTTTGCCTATTTCCCTTACATAATCTGCTCTAGTCAAAATGAATCAAAATACACTTACATGCACCTGACATAGAAAATTTGAAGAGGTGGGTGGCCACTCTTAGAAAGGGTCTTTCTGGCATTCCTACATAATGGTTAGGATTAGATGATCTTTATGAACCTTTGCAACTCTACAATTCTGTGAATTTATTACTTTTCCCACAAGAGAGGGACCCTCTCTGGTGAAAGTTAATTCTTATGTTGAAGAACAGATTCAGTCCTTTCTGATTAGTTCTGAACATGCAAAAGATAGGTTGGTAAAGCATCAGGTCAATCAAAGAGGGAGGGGTACCATCTCTCATATGCCCAGATTATGCTGCATTCCATTAACATCTGGAGGGAAGCATATGAAGCTCTCTCATCAAGATGTGTTATTCAGCCCTGCAGCTTACAAAAAATAATGATGACATCACTGACAAAGGGTGCCATTTTAATTAGTCAATAAATAGATGTTTGGGTAATGAAGTTTATGTGATGGAAATAGTATTTAGATTTTAAATAACTGGGTAATGCAGTGCTTTTAAAAGTGTTACTATGGTCACTGGAAGGCAAAAATCATAAAACTGCTTCTTATTTATTTTGGCCATGTCAGTGTGTTTCCAAATGTGTTTCCTATGTAGGACTGGCTGAAAACGTTTCAATTCTTTTAAAAGATCAGAAAAATGAATCAAATCAAACATTTATTATAGTCATAGACCAGCATAATAAAAATTATGCTTTTAATAAAATAGGCAAGCAAAGCAGAAACTTTGAACACCAAACCAAGGATCTAATCTGTAACTTTAGCATGAATGCAAAAATTTAGTACATTTGATAATCTACAACATATTGTAATATTGGCACAACTGAACATTATTACAAAATGCCTTATTTACTAGTATTTATTATAGTAAATGCCTTTTAAAATTATCATTTTCTATTAATCTGTAAAAATACAAAGAAAATATTGAAAATAATGAAGTATAATTTTTAATGTAATGGGGGGAAGAGGACATGGATGGCTGAATTATCCTCCAAAATTACCTTTGAAAGAAGCTTGTTTGCTTAAGACAAAATCATTTTTTTGGCCTTCTTCACTTTTAGAAATAATTCCTAAATCAGAACATCTTGGTTTCATTCACTTATTTATTACTGAATTTATATTCTGCCTTCCAAGGCAGCTTGCAATAATAAAAAATATGAAGAATAAACCAAAGCAAACTTAACAGTTAAAACCAAAATTAAACTCAGTTATTGAAATAATTACTTATTAAGAGAGAAGTTTTCCATCTTCCTAAACAGTGGAGATAACTCCTGAGAAGCACATTCCATGGCCTGGGAACCAACTTTGGGAAGGCAGTCTCCTGAGTATTCAAAAGTTAGTGATTAAACCTTCTTCAGAAGGGCTCCTCCTGCTGATTTAATAACTGGCAGGCTTTTTTGTGGCAGATCAACCATAAATCATTTAGGTCTTGAATGGTCAACATCAGTGAAATAAATTGGATTTGGTAAGCAATTTATAGCCCATGCTCCATTTTCTCTTGCTTGGTTTGGTCACAACTGACATTAAAGAGAAGTCATACTGTAAGAAATTAAATCCATAAACTTTTCTACAAATTCTCATCCCATGAAGCCAATAAACTGGACTGTTGACTACTCCTTTGATGAAATAATAATAATAATAATTTGAAAAATGTGCTATACTATCCATGCAGCAAGGAAAAATGGAAAAAATAGAAGGAATAGAACTGGGAAATGGAAGCATCATAAAAGCATTAGCAAAGGATGATGGCTACAAATATCTAGGCATATTGGAAGCAGATAGTATTTTGAATGGAAAAGTCAAAAAGTCAACGTGAAAGGAATACATCAGGAGGATCTGCAAAATATTAAAATCAAAACTGAATGCTGGAAACATAATTAAAGCCATTAATACATGGGCAGTTCCAGTGATATGCTACCCAGCTGGAATCATTAACTGGACTGTGGCTGAATTGGAAAACCTGGACCAGAAAATGCGTAAACTTTTGAAAATGTACCACGCTTTACATCCACGAAGTGACACCGACAGGTTGTACCTGCCAAGAAAAATAGGGCTACCGCAAATCCATCAAAAGATGGATAGAAGAAGAAAAACGAAGTTTGAATGATTATGTGAACCAAAGTATAGAAAGATTTCTGCAGGCTGTGAAAATGGAGAACATTATAAAAACAACAGAAACAAAGGCAGAATATAAGGAAAAATAGTTGGATGACAGATTAAATGGATGGAAAACCAAAGCTCTGCGTGGGCAGCACTTGAAAAACATTCAACGAAAGTGCGTTAACAACTTGGCTTAAGAGAGGAACCATCAAGAAAGAAATGGAAGGTTTAATACTTGCTGCTCAAGAACAAGCACTACAAACTAATGCCATGAAAGTGAAGATACAAAAATCCACTGACAATCCAACTGCCGACTTTGCAATGACAAAGTTGAAACTGTTTCACACTTAATATGTGAGTGCAGCAAAATCGCGCGAACTGATTACGAAGCTAGACATGACCGAATTGCTAAATTAGTCCACTGGTCATTATGTAAAAAATACGACATATGTGTATCCGAAAAGTCATGAGAGCACAAAGTGGAAAAAGTTATCCAAAATGAGACAGTGAAGATCTTGTGGGATTTTTGAATACAGATGGATCGTCATTTGGAACATAACAGACAGATATCACGGTTGTTGAGGGCTGAAGCATGCACTTTATTGATATCGCTGTAGCAGGAGACACCAGAGATGAAGAAAAAGAACTGGAAAAAAATCAGGAAATATTGCGACCTGACTATTGAAATTACATGGCTATGGATGAAACATGTAACAGTGATACCCATTGTCATTGGGGCACTTGGTACCATGTCCAAGAATTTTACAAAACACATCAAGAAATTGCAGCTTCCTGCAATAACACCAGCGGAATTGCAAAAAACTGTGCTACTCGGAACATCATATATATTTTACCTAGGATGCTGGCAGCAACCCATATCAACCATTAGCACAAATCAATCATATTTGTGACACATTTTTAAATGTTCAGTTGACTGAATTTTATATTTAATGAATAAAAGAGATCATCATCACCATCATCCAGTTAATTTGCATCTTTCATTTTAATAATGTTGGGAAAATGCTAATGTGGCCTATTATTGTGCTCTATTATGAAACTGCTCTACACTATTCAAGCTACATGTAGCAAACAGAAATACATCTTGTACATCCTGACCCTGCATGTTAATAAATCTCATATAGTTGTATGTAGAAGAAACTTCTAAGAAGCTTTGTGAAAGGAACCTTATCAGAAAAGGAATGTCCTGTAGTTAATTACAAAAGTGTTGATACATTTCACACCATCGTACTGCAGCCTTGATGTCAAACAAGTTTCTGCTTATTTCTTTTTTTTTTCTTTTTTTTTTGCATTTATATCCCGCCCTTCTCCGAAGACTCAGGGCGGCTTACACTATGTCAGGCAATAGTCTTCATCCAATTGTATACTATATACAAAGTCAACTTATCGCCCCCCAACAATCTGGGTCCTCATTTTACCTACCTTATAAAGGATGGAAGGCTGAGTCAACCTTGGGCCTGGTGGGACTTGAACCTGCAATATTGCAGGCAGTTGCTGTTAATAACAGGCTGCATTAGCCTGATGAGCCACCAGAGGCCCTTCTTTTGTACGTGATAAAATTTGCCAAAGTTACTTATGTTGATCTTTGCATATAAGCAATCTCTCAAAGGTTACTTATCTTTGCTGATCTTTGCACATAAGCAATCTCTCAAAGGAATCCATATGGCTTAATATTGCAACATCTCCTCTGTTTTTATTTTTTAGGACCAGACAATCAGTTGGTTTCATCATTGGTGTAAACACGGATATTAGCCATACTATCCTTGTCTATTTCTTATTCGTCAGCCAGGCAGAAATTGTTAGGTGCAGTTTGGGTGTAATCATCTTCGAGTTCCTCAATAGCCAGTAAAGATAAACTTTTAGAAATTGTTCTAACAAAAATAGGTAGAATACAAGGTAATGCAGTCATACCAATTACAACTCTAATAGCTTGTAAACCAGGTAATTTAGGCAACCATCTTGAAAAGGCATCTTCAAAGTTAAGTCCCTTAGTTTATTCATTGAGTCCTGTACAATGCCAGAATGATCGGCATAGAAGCAGCATTCTTCCTTTAAAGCCACACACAATCCACCTTCTTGGAGGAAGAGAAGGTCAAAGGAGCGGTAGATGTCTCTTGTAGGAAGAGAGTCAATTGCCGGTATGACTCAGTAGGGAAGTGTCAATCTTTTGATGGTAGGGACGGATATGTCGACCAGGGACCCACAAGGTCTCACCGTTGGTTTGGATGGTGCTGCTGACAGAAATCTCAAATACAATCCTTACATGAATACATAAAACAAGAAAGAACCAACTGTCTTAAAAAGTCTTTTGATCGTCACATGTTTAAAAGACATGAGAAGGGGTCCTCTCCTCCCTTTCTGAGTGAGAAAAGGCATAGTTGGAGGATTGGGGAGGGGGCCAAGGGGGAATAGATAGCTTGCAGGGAGAACTTGAAAAGAAACAACAACACATCAGCATTAAACAGATAAACTGGTACAATATATTCCCATATGAGAAAAGGTAGCTGGATTCACATGCTTCAGGAAGGAGATGAACAGGTAAAATCATTTAAACAAAAGTACAGAGAAGAAAGAAAGTTGAACTCTGTTCTTCACCCTGTCTAGGTAGCCGGTCCATCCTGGAGGAAAAGTCATTTTTCTTCTTTCCAGCATTTTTAAAATTCATACCCACACAAAAGCAGGGACAAAGAAGAGATGACACAACTTGGGGAGGTGGTTTACACACAAATCTCAGTTTTGTTTTTTAACAAAGGTACTATGTGGAAGACAGAGAAGAAGACAAACAATCAACAAAAACCCATCTCCCACCCTTTTTATTCAGGTGTGGAAGTTGTTCACTAACAAATCCATACTTATCAAAAACTTCCAAAAACAAATCACATTATATCTTAGCAAAATCACCATTTGTCTTACTTGCTCATACTTTTCTAACTCCTTACTCCTAACTTGCAAAATCACCATTTGTCTTACTTGCTCATACTTTTCTAACTCCTTACTCCTAACTTTAAGCCATTATTTCAGCTCCATTACTGCCTCAAGCTTAAAATTCACAGCTTGACTTAACAATTTAAAACCTTCTCAGCACCAGTATCTGAACATCCTCCTAAATCCCTCTTCACATCCTATAACTTTCTAACTTATCACATCCTGTAACTTTCTAACTTATCTCTGAAATAGTTCCTAAAACAGGGCACATATTGTGCTACTAAAAAATAAAAATAAACAATACAAACAGCAAATAAGGGTGCCTGCAGGGGGTTGGACTAGAAGACCTCCAAGGGTCCCTTCCAATTCTTATTATGTATGTTAACAGCTTCAAAAATACAAAGCTAAATGACACATTTTGAGTCAACTCTGTGCTTTGAAAACATTTATAAAGGTATAGGTTTAATCAGGCAGTTTAAACCTCAAAAAGTTCCAGAAAAAAGAAAAATTAAAATCAAAATCAAAATTGTATGCAGGGTTAAAAATTAAAATCAAAATTGTTTTCAGGGTGGAAAAGAAAATATATCTGCATAACTTTTATATAGCTTTTTACAAAAGCAATGCTTCCAGAGAGCCTAATTGTCCCTCCCTTCTCAGACAGGCTCAGCAAAGAAGAAAGAAGAGAGAGAAAAAAATGGAGTGGGGGTGAATGGTTCCCCCCCATCACCTACCCCCTTCCCTGGTTCAACAAGGAGTGAGGGGGGGGAGTAGTTAAGATAAGCCAGCGAGGACAGAGAATTTTTTTTTTCAAAAGTCCACCCTGAGGAGGTGTATGGCTGTATTCCAGCCCCTCCTTTCTCTCACCCCTCCCGACCTGGCTCAAACAGAGAGCGAGGGGAGGTGGAGGTTAGAATGAGTCAGTGAGGGTTAGGGGAAAAAAAATTTCAAAAGTAACTCACTGCTTGCAAAAACACTCTCATGCATATGAAGGAAAAAAAAATTTCAAAAGTAACTCACTGCTTGCAAAAACACTCTCATGCATATGAAGGAAAAAAAAATTTCAAAAGTAACTCACTGCTTGCAAAAACACTCTCATGCATATGAAGGGAAAAAAAATTTCAAAAGTAACTCACTGCTTGCAAAAAACACTCTCATGCATACAGGTACACACACACACACACACACACACACACACACACACACACACACACACACACATGCAGAGACAATTTCTCACACATGCACACATTTCTTGCAAATCCAAAAGACAACACAGAAATCTCACACCTTCTCAATGAGTTTTGCACATACACACATTCCATGCAAATCAAGCATCACAATTATCTGTACAATTCTTATGCAGGTCTGAAAATGATTACATACATACATACACACCATCAAACAACATTTACAGACCTGGGGAAGTTGTCTGAGAAAACTCAGCAGTTTAAATCACAAATGTGATTGTGGATCCTTTTGAGTCATTTTTTGATAAGGGGGAGGTCGTGACAAACTCTCTAAGTGACGTCTGCAAGTCTTTTTTCGTGTAAAATGAGGCATTCAAGGACCATGCGTGTTGTGTCTTGTCCGCTCTCACCACAGCCGGGGTCTGCTTATCTGCTCCCGAACACGGAGGAATGTATGCCTCCCGGCCCCAGTTCTGGCTCCATGCCCAGACAAGCTGCAGAGGAGGGGGCACCTCCCGGTCCCAGCCCTGGCTCCATGCCCAAGCAGGCTGCAGAGGAGGGAGCATCCCCCGGCCCCAGCCCTGGCTCCATGCCCAGGCAAACGGAGCAGCTAGACCCCTCCCCCTCCTCCACAGCATGTGAGCCTGAGGAAAGTTTACTTCCAACAACAGCTGATTGGAGTGACCCTCGCATCAGAAGATTGGATAGGCGGAGGCAACAGAAGGAAGGGAGGGGCAGGCCTTAATGAGTGCTGAGTCATGGAGCCACACCCCATGGCCTATATAAAGGATCTGCTTTCTGGCAGTCTCTGAGTCAGGCAAAGTCGAACTTATCTTGCTGAAGTCACTTACTGGTCTCCTGCCTGCTCTGAGGACTTTGCTAGGACTTTGGGCAGAGCTGCAGAGGCAAGCCTGATTCGGATTTCCCTGACCCGGCCGTCAGCGGAGGAGTGGGACACGACATCGCACCACGTGGACAGAATTTTTGCAGGGGCTCTTGGACTTTCATGGAAATAGGTTCCCAATTTTTTCCATGTAGTCACTTTGAGCAAGTCCTTTTCCAGATTGTTTCCAAATATAGGGAAGTAATTGAACCAAATCAGTTGCTGGTTAGTCTGAGCGATCGCACCCATGGGGGAAAGGGAGGGGCGCTCTGGGGGGAGGGAGGCAGGCAGGGGAAGGGAGGCAGCTTTCAAAGCAGGGATGGAAGAAGCAGGTATAGGTTTAACTTCTGTCTCAGTATGCTTTGAAAGTTCAAGGCAAGGGGCTGAAGGGACAGCAGGCACAGAGTTAATTTCTAGCTCAGTATGCTTTGAAAGTTCAGAGGGGGGGGAAAGGGAGGAGGAGGGAAAGGAAGGAGCAGGCATAGGAACTGAAGGAACAGAGAGGGGGAGTAAGTCAGTTTTTTTTCTTTCATTACCCTCCGTGAAGGTTTAATCTGCATGCAGATATGGAGGGGTGGGGGGTGACTGAGAATTTTGAGCAGAATTTATAGGTGACGTATCCGGCAGAACCTTTTCACGGATTAAAAGACATTCCATGATAAGTTGCCATGTGGACAGAATTTTGTGGGGAGGCTCTGGGAGACCCATGGAGGCATGCACCCAATCGTCTCCAAGTGCTCACTTTTAACGAGCCTCCTTCGGATAAGCCGGATATTGTTTCCAAATATATGTAACGGAGCAATTTAACAATATCTTTCCAAATATAACGGAGCAATTTAGCAATATCTTTTTTGGACAGTAATGGAAGTGTTTTTCCATTATTTTTTAAAATAAAAATATTAGTCTTGGTCAACTCCCTAAGTTCCTGCAGATGCACGGCCTGCTTCTTAGAGAGCCCTCCTCCCATACTCACAAAAGGAAAGCGTCTTCACCAACGATTCCTGAAATGCGTGCAGACCACGACCTGGTGATGAGCACAGGAGGTCCAAGAGACGTATCGCCTTAGCAGATCACATGAAGGATGTATTCTTTGCAGAATCATGTGAGGACGTATTCTTTGCAGAATCACGTGGGGACGTATTCTTTTGGCAGAATCACGTCGGGGTCACCATTTGTTGAATCATCTGGTGGGCTTCTCATGAAGGCTGCTGATGAACGATAGACTCATGGACTTCTCGGGATGAGAGCTTAGAGAATGTCTGGGATGAAAAAAGCCCAGAGCAAATTCCAGAGCCCTCTTTTATTGTGTTTAAGTAAAAATGGGTGGTTACAAAAGGTAAGCAGGGGAGGTTACATATTAGCATATAATCAACATGTGAATATGTGGCTGCACGCACATCTACAAGCGTATGATTTTGGGAGAAAGCTTGTGATTTTTGGGAGGAGTTTTGCCATGAGGTGGCTCTTTGTTCTCCACCATGAGGTGGTTGCTCTTTGTTCTCTGCTTATTGCCCACGCAGTACAGCTGCATGGCAACCTACACAGGCTTACAAGGACATCACTCCCACACATGTCTAAGGCGTTCTACAGTTACACTATTCAAGCTACACGTAGCAAACAGAAATACATCTTGTACATCCTGATCCTGCATGTTAATAAATCTCATATAGTTGTATGTAGAAGAAACGTCTAAGAAGCTTTGTGAAAGGAACCTTATCAGAAAAGGAATGTCCTGTGCTTAATCACAAAAGTGTTGATACATTTCACACCATCGTACTGCAGCCTTGATGTCAAACAAGTTTCTGCTTATTTCTTTTGTACGTGATAAAATTTGCCAAAGTTACTTATGTTGATCTTTGTACATAAGCAATCTCTCAAAGGTTACTTATGCTGATCTTTGCACATAAGCAATCTCTCAAAGGAATCCATATGGCTTAATATTGCAACACATCTTGTTTTAGTTCTCTTTCATGGACACTTTTTATCAAGTGGGATCCATTCTATGACTGCCTTGGTCCACCTGCCATCAGTTCCTCTTGCTATGTGACCATCCCATTTCCATTTCAATTCTTTTATTCTCTTGATGATATAATATACTTTCATTTGTTCTTTAACCCATGTGCAGGACTTTCTATCTTGTCTTGTAATGCAGACCATGTATCTTTCCATGGCTCTTTGCACCACTCGTAGCTTTTGTATCGGCTGTGAGATTAGTGTCCATGTTTTACTGGCATATGTTAGAGCAGATAGCACATACTGATCAAAATTTTTTCTCTTTAGGCATAGGGGGAGATTGTTCTTGATAATTACGCTTAGCTTGACAAATGCCTGCCAACCACATCTAACACACTGTTCAATTTCCTTTATTTCAGAGCACATAATCCCCTAAAGTCAAAAAAATAAAGGAAATTGAATTTAGGGAATCATTTGCTTTGAAATGTAACAAACCTTTGCCAAGAGATCAGTTTGGTCCTGAATAAGACAGTACAACATACTGGGAATGATGGAAAATAAACAATCCTAACAATATAAAAGCTCAGTAACTTATTTATTTTTTTACTACCGGTTCTGTGGGCGTGGCTTATTTGGTGGGTGTGGCTTGGTGGTCATGTGACTGAGCAGGCGTGGCCAACTTGAAGTCACTCACGGCAAGGTAGGGCAGCATCAAGTTGGCCATGCGCACTCAGCCACATGACTGATGCTGCAAAGACAGGGTGATTTCCTACGTACCTCCCCCACAATTGGGCTGACAAAATAAAAGCTTGCCTGCCAAGCAGCCCAAACTGGAAAATGGGGGTAACCCTTCACTGTTTAGAAAAACAGTCTTTCTTTTAATCACCTCATCAAACCACAAACTCCTCTGATCAGGGCTTCGGTCTCGGAATAATAGCGGGCTCCCTGCATCTGAAGGGATGCCATCCCTTGTATCTCTCGCAAGGTGGATGAAACCTCACCTTGCCCAGATGTTGCCATCTATAATTTGGGGGGCGAAGATGGCCTGAGCTTTCCCCATCACTCCCTGCAGGGGGGAAATAGAAGATCTGTGTATTGGGGGATTCTGGGGGTTAAGGGGCCTCAGCGCAGCTGTTGACAAAGGCAGAAAGGGGGTTTTCAGTCCTGGGGAGAGGCAGTGCCCCTTGGCTGCCCTTCCATGGGCTTTTTGAGAAGCAGCTGCCAGGAAAGAGGACCACCGCAGAAGGAGTGCCGAGTTGGATGAAGAGCGGGGAAGCGACTAAGAGGGGAGAGAGGGACAAAGCCCCCTTTACTTGGATGCATGTAAAAAAGGGGTGGGATTTTGACAAACTCCCCCCCCCAGGACCAAGAAGAGATTTGCTTCCCTCTCACCCTTCCACTTCCAAGAGCTTCCAATTTGCATCTGCTGCTGCTGCTGCTTCTCACCTCTCCTGTCCCGGAAGTGGAACTAGGTGCCATATCCTCCCCACCTGACAACTGCAACCTCAGAGGGAAAGAGGTGATGGCGAAGCCCTGCCACCTGGGAAAGGACTGCAGAGGGACACATCATACGTCCGTCGCCCTCGCTGCCGCTTCTTTTGCTGTCAGCTTCTCGCCATTCTTAAACTCGATCATGAAGAGCTGGAAGATGTTTCCTTAGATCTCTGATGCTCCAACGACTTGGGGAGATCTAAGGAAACGTTTTCTAGCTCTTCACAATCAACTTTAAGAGTGACGAGAAGTGGCAGCAGAGGCAACAGGAGCGTGTGTGTGTGTGTCCCTCTGCTGTCCTCTCCCAGGGGAGAGCCAGGGCTTCACCGCCTCTTTTCCTCAGAGGAGCTGCCTCCAAGTCCTTGTGACGGGACACACACACACACACACATACACAAAATGCCCTGCCCTGTCGCCTCCACTGCTGCTTCTTTTGCTGTCAGCTTCTCGCCATTCTTAAACTTGATCGTGAAGAGTTGGAAGATGTTTTCTTAGATCTCTGATGCTCCAGCAACAACTTGGGGGAGATCTAAGGAAACGTCTTCCAGCTCTTCACGATTAAGAGTGGCGAGAAGCGGCAGTGGAGGCAACAGGGGCTTGTGTGTGTGTGTGTGTGTAAGTGTGTGTGTGTGTGTGTGAGAGAGAGAGAGAGAGAGACATCTGGCCACCCTTCCCCAACACCCCTGCTGCCACTGCCCCTAACCTTTCACCTCCAGCACAGCGGCTCTGTCTCCCCAAAGGGCCGCCTGCCCACCCACTGGCCAAGCCGGAAGGCAGGCAAGCATGGCAGGGCCATGGGGAAGGGAGCTAGCTAGCCGGGCAGCCCCAACATGCTTGCCTGCCTTCCTGGTGGTCCCTGTGGTGAGGCCTGCTTGCCTGCCTTCCTCCCTCACCACCTTTTTTCCCCAGCTGCTTACCTTCCACAGCGACTGGTCCAGAGTCAGGAAGGCAAGCTGACCTGGAAAGCAGCTGGCCGGGAAGCCTCCAAAAAGCCTTTTTTGCCAGCCACTTTCTCCACAGGCTGCTGAAAATACCGGCAGAAAAAGCATCTTCTATTGTCGCCATGTTCTTTGCGCATACACATCCCATTGGACTTGCAAGGCAATGTGATGCTCATGCATAAAGAACATGGCGGTGATGAACATGGTGGCCATGGGACCGGTTCAGGGACGTGGCCAGCCAGCCATTACTACCAGTTCTCCGAATGACAGATTTTTATTACCGGTTCTTCAGAACCGGTGTGAACCAGGAGCAACCCACCACTGTTTATGTAATTCAAAATAATACAGCACTTTGTACAATAATTCAATAAAGATAAATCTTTCATCCTTTAATTTTCTTATTATTCATTGTAGTAACATTTGATGTTTCATTTTATTTAGGTATTATCCTGGGCTTTTTAGAAATTTCTAACAATGTATTGGAGAAATGAAGCTTTTAGAGCTTACTGAAACAGTGCTGCATCTAAGTAGTATCACACTTGGGAATATTAAAGCAACAACTACCCAAACTTATTGTATGTATAAAAATCAAAGCATTAAACCATACAGGAACTTTTGATAAAGAATAACATTATGTACATACATATTTACAGTATATAGAACGAATACATCAATGGTTATAATGTGCTATACTGTCTATATCATCAAATGCAACAATACTAGCTGGTGTGCTTTCACATTCTTCGTGATTGTGTTAAATCAGTTTGAACTACTGTGGAAGACAAATTACAAATCAAGTTCCAGTTTGTTAAATAATTAAGATCAAAACAAAATTACATGTGCAAGATCAGTTTGATACATGTTATATATACTTGTCATAGAAATCTCACTACAACCAGCCTCTTTCTGCATTTGAGCCCATTCCAGTTGTAATGATTAGACATCCTTATTATGCAATTATTGATATCATATTGAAGCTTAATCTATTAGTCACAAGAAACAGAGAACCTCCCTGTAAAAACTTTTAAATTTATTGGTGGGACAGAGAGTGCTCATTTTAGACAACATAATAAAAGTCATAAAAAGTATACTTTGAAAGCAGTAAACAGTTTTGGCTGGCTAAGATTTAATTTATCTTTTGAGTACAGTTCCATAAATTGGAGAATTCTGATAGTTTATTTATTTATTTATTAATCACATTTATATACCGCCCTATCTCCCGAAGGACTCAGGGCGGTTCACAGGCAAGTAAAAACATATAAATACAAATTAAAATAACAATTAAAAAACTTATTCTAAAAGGCCGAATTATTAAAAAGCAGTATAAATAATAAAACCCATTAAAAACCAATATAAATTTAAAATCTAATCCAGTCCTGCGCGGATGAATAAATGTGTTTTAAGCTCGCGACGGAAGGTTCGGAGGTCCGGAAGTTGACGGAGTCCTGGGGGGAGTTCGTTCCAGAGGGTGGGAGCCCCCACAGAGAAGGCCCTTCCCCTGGGTGTCGCCAGACGACACTGCCTAGCTGACGGCACCCTGAGGAGTCCCTCTCTGTGAGAGCGCACGGGTCGGTGAGAGGTATTCGGTAGCAGTAGGCGGTCCCGTAAGTAACCCGGCCCTATGCCATGGGGCGCTTTAAAGGTGGTTACCAAAACCTTGAAGCGCACCCGGAAGGCCACAGGTAGCCAGTGCAGTCTGCGCAGGATAGGTGTCACACGGGAGCCACGAGGGGCTCCCTCTATCACCCGCGCAGCCGCATTCTGGACTAACTGCAGCCTCCGGATGCCCTTCAAGGGGAGCCCCATGTAGAGAGCATTGCAGTAATCCAGACGAGGCGTCACGAGGGCGTGAGTGACCGTGCATAGGGCATCCCGGTCTAGAAAGGGGCGCAACTGGCGCACCAGGCGAACCTGGTAGAAAGCTCTCCTGGAGACGGCCGTCAAATGATCTTCAAAAGACAGCCGTTCATCCAGGAGGACGCCCAAGTTGCGCACCCTCTCCATCGGGGCCAATGACTCGCCCCCAACAGTCAGCCGTGGACTCAGCTGACTGTACCGGGATGCCAGCATCCACAGCCACTCTGTCTTGGAGGGATTGAGCTTGAGCCTGTTCCTCCCCATCCAGACCCGTACGGCTTCCAAACACCGGGACACCACTTCGATAGCTTCGTTGGGGTGGCCTGGTGTGGAAAAGTACAGCTGGGTGTCATCTGGGTACAGCTGGTACCTCACACCGAAGCCACTGATGATCTCACCCAGCGGCTTCATATAGATGTTGAACAGAAGGGGCGAGAGAATCGACTCCTGCGGCACCCCACAAGTGAGGCGCCTCGGAGCCGACCTCTGCCCCCCTGTCAACACCGTCTGCGACCGATCGGAGAGATAGGAGGAGAACCACCGATAAATGGTGCCTCCCACTCCCAATCCCCCCAACCGGCGCAGCAGGATACCATGGTCGATGGTATCGAAAGCCGCTGAGAGGTCTAATAGGACCAGGGCAGAGGAACAACCCCTATCCCTGGCCCTCCAGAGATCATCCACCAACGCGACCAAAGCCGTCTCAGTGCTGTAACCGGGCCGGAAGCCGGACTGGAACGGGTCTAGATAGACAGTTTCATCCAGGTGTAAGGGAAACTGATATGCCACCATACTCTCTACAACCTTCGCCGCGAAGCGAAGGTTGGAGACCGGACGATAATTACCTAAAACAGCCAGGTCCAGGGAAGGCTTCTTGAGGAGGGGTCTCACCACCGCCTCTTTCAAGGCGGCCGGGAAGACTCCCTCCACCAAAGAAGCGCTCTTAATTGCCTGGAGCCAGCCTCGTGTCACCTCCTGAGTGGCCAGCACCAACCAGGGGGGGCACGGGTCCAGTAAACACGTGGTGGCATTCAACCTACCCAACAACCTGTCCATGTCCTCGGGAGCCACAGGGTCAAACTCATCCCAAACAATGTCACCAAGACCACCCTCAGACGTCTCACCTGAGTCACCGCACTTTTGGTCCAAACTGTCCAGAAGCTGAACGATTTTATCGTATAGATAACCGTTAAACTCCTCAGCACGTCCCTGTAACGGGTCATCCCGCTCCTCCTGGTGAAGGAGGGAACGAGTCACCCGAAACAGGGCGGCTGGGCGGTTATCTGCCGACGCAATGAGGGAGGAGGCATAGCAACGCCTCGCTTCCCTCAATGCCACTAGGTAAGTCCTATTATAGGACTTCACTAGTATCCGATCAGCCTCTGAACGGCTAGACCTCCAGGAACTCTCTAGGCGTCTTCTCCAGCGCTTCATCCCCCTCAGCTCCTCGGAGAACCAAGGAGCCGGTTGGGACCTGCGCCGGGTCAGAGGCCGCAAAGGCACGACACGGTCTAAGGCCCCCGCCGCGGCCCGTTCCCAGGCCGCAACAAGTTCCTCAACCGTGCCGTGAGCCAGACCCTCAGGAAGTGGCCCAAGCTCCGTCCGGAACTTCTCCGGGTCCATCAGGCGCCTGGGACGGAACCAACGTATTGGCTCCGTCTCCCTGCGGTGTTGAATGGCGGTCAGAAAGTCCAGGTGAAGGAGAGAGTGATCTGACCATGACAAAGGTTCAATGACTATTTCCTTCAAGTCCAGATCTCTCAACCACTGACCAGAGATAAAAATCAAGTCCAGTGTGCCACCCCCAGTGTGAGTAGGGCCATCAACTACTTGAGTCAGGTCCAAGGCCGTCATGGAAGCCGTGAACTCCCGAGCTGCTGTCAATGACGAGCCGGAAGATGGCAAGTTAAAGTCCCCCATGACTAAAAGTCTGGGGGTCTCAACTGCCACCCCAGCAAGCACCTCCAGGAGCTCGGGCAGGGCAGCTGTCACGCAGCAAGGAGCCAGGTACACGACCAGCAAGCCCATCTGACACCTATGACCCCATCTCACAAAGAGGGATTCACACCCGGCAATCTGAGGTACAGTGGTCTCCCTCGGCTCCAGGCTCTCTCTAATCACAACCGCCACCCCCCCACCCCTACCCTGAGCCCTCGGCTGATGGAATGCACGGAAACCCGGCGGGCACATTTCAACAAGGGGCACGCCCCCTTCAGTGCCCAACTAGGTTTCCATAATGCCTCTAAGATCCGCGGCGCCCCCCTGAATAAGATCGTGTATTAGGGGGGCCTTATTGACCACGGACCGTGCGTTGCATAACATGAGCCGAAGGCCCAGGCTCTGAGGGTCTTGACCATCCGGGGAACGGGACAAGTCAGAGGGATCGGGGCGCGCAGTCGCCTGTAAACATTGAGCGCGCCCCCCCACAGAACGATATGATCCCCCACTTCCGCCGTATCTGCCCCTCCCACTTACTGTGCAAATAGGACCACCCTCACTAGAAGGAACACCTTCCCCCCCCCCATAACCTCCAAACCTAATAAATAACCGCCGCGAGCACACGCAGGAACTGGCTCCCCTCCCGACGGGCTACCCCCAACACCCGCCCTAACCCTCCCACCCCTTAAAAATGCCCTATCTAAAAAACCCCAAAGGCTCTTTTTCTTCTCATGCCACCTCTGTGGATCCCAAGACCCGTCATTGAGGCCGGCCCTTGATAGAGAAGCGGGCCATTCCTGCGAGGCGGGGGCACCTCGCAGGCGCAAGAGTTCCAATGCAGAATATCGCATATATAATAACTAAAGGCATAAATAGGAGATAGAGGCCGACGAGAGGTAATATTGTCTAGGATGGCAGAATGTAATGCCAACCACATTTGTAACTATCCATTGGCCTGAATATTCTCAATTCTGAATATCCACAGCTGCAGAGAAAAGGGGCGTTTTTCATCCCACAGCAGCAGTTATTTTTTGTAATAAACAATATTATTAAAAGTTAGCATAATAAAGAATTTATCACATTTGCTCACTTTCTGTAGTGGGCACTCCTATAATTAATGTAATTTATTGATGAGTAAGTGGAATACTTTCAGAAATTGATGCTGTTTTTATATCTTTTTTGAGTGTACTTATAAAAGTTATAGTTAGCCATTTAAAATAATAATAGTTTCATTTTTCTTTATGTACATACATTATATGTACTCTGTGTGTGTGTGTGTGTGTGTGTGTGTGTGTGTGTGTGTGTGTGTATATATATATATATATATATATATATATATATATATATATATATATATATAAAATCTCTACTTCTGGCCAACTTTTTTTCTAGTTTCTAGAAATAGTAGTTATCAAAACCAAAGTAACAATCTTTGTGGGTACTATATACATAATTAGATCCAGGCATCTTCACAATTCACATTTTATTATGTCCTGGTCCAAAAAAATGGGCACAGATGATAATGCATAAATAACCATCCTTCACCAAAGCTGGGATTTAATCCACCTTAGGTCCATCTAGTGATATTAACAAGTCTTTGGAATCTTGCCATTGACTAGAAGTAATGTCCGCTTCTCTAGTCAAAAGTCTTCTGTTTGTTTGCTTGCACATGGCTAATGAAATTCAACCACTTTGATGGCAAAGAAAAACAAACAATTTCCTTCCAAATTAATGCTGATTGGAATGTGAAGAGTTGTAAATCCAATCCAAGAGAATTAGAGTCATGCTCCCAAACATAAAGATTATGCCAACAATGAGGAAAATCAGGGCCTGTAATTGGGAAAATATAGCAAAAACAATTAATTAGTAGGAAGAGCGACAACCTAGCTCAATAATTGAAAAAATCTGGATGACTCACTCCAATCTTTTGAGGTGACCTCAAAGGCTCTTTCTTGACAAGCCGAAGATAAAAAGCAGCAGGCAAAATAAAAATCAGCATTGTTGCAGCAGAGGCACCTACAATAGGAAACATAGTCTTACTATTTGGGAAATGAAAGCAAGCTAAGGGGCTTAAAAGAAAAAGAGGCTTATTACTTAATTTCTCTCAAAAGCACAGTAACATTGCAATATATACACTTTCATCGAAGTTATATGTCACTGTTTTCTCTCTGCAAAGATAAGGGCTGAATCTAGCTAGGTGGCAACCAGCATTTACAAGTTAAAGTTGATTAATATATAAACATGTTTGTCATCCAACACTACCAAGCAAACCATCAATCCTTCGGGAGAGTCCTTCGGGAGATAGGGCGGTATATAAATTTGATTAAATAAATAAATCAATCAATCAATTCTCCATTGAGTCAAATATCCAAGACTTTAAAGTTTGCAGCAATGTTTTTCAATCTCAGCAACTTTAGTGCTGGCTGAAGAATTCCGGGAGTGAAATCCACATATCTTAAAGTTGCTGAAACATTGCTGTAAAGCATAGTAGTATTTAAATACTTTGTCTTATTTACATATCAGAAGATAAATTATTGTGTGCATGTCTCTTAATTCATATCTATAATAAAAGTCTAATTTATTTGATCTATCTGAATGTTTCCTGCCTATTCTCAATTAGATGGTTCATTGTTTGGAGAGGTGAGATTTATAGCTTGCCAACTTCTGGGCTGTAGCCTGATAAGATGACTACTCCAATTTTGGAGGTTCTAACATTCCCAGCTCTGTAACAAACACTTGCATCCAACCTTCCTCTATTTCACTTAAACATTTAAAATTAAAATGATACATTGAATATTTCTTCTCAAATGCTGGGTAAGAAACAATTGCTCTCTTGTAGCCCAGGAGACCTAATACTAAATTTGAATTTTCAATGTTATAGTTGTTGTTCCAGTCTGACTGAACCAAGCTAAAATTACTGTTTTCTGAACATACATATTTAATATTATAATTTAATATTACACTATATTGCCTGAAGTTAAAAATATACAATGAAAATCTTCTATTACAATACCTGACATTTCTGTGAATGTATCTATGAGTCTATTTTTCTATTAGAAATATTTCTTACAATGGAGAAAATTCTAGAATTAGACATTTTGTTATGAATTGGTATCTATTTGTTCAAAATTGTAGTCTGCTTTTCAAAAAATATTTTGAAAAATATTTGATAGGAATATGTGATAGGAAAATAACAATGCCTATAAATACCAACACCAAAACAAAATGAGGAATTAAAATACAAGAATGATATGCTAGAAAAGAATAAAGGCTCTGATAATATATTTTAAAAAGTCTTCCGGTCTTATAATCTAGAACACACTAGGAGTCTACACATTCCTCCCTCCTCCAAAATTATTCTATTATTATCCAAAAACCTGATCACTTGTGGAAATAATTGAAAGTTTTCATCCTGAAATCTAAAAATCTAGACCCAATCTTATATGAAATTTTGTGTGGAGTCTTCTCTGGATTGGCAACTGAACAAGAGGAGGATGTTTCACTTCCTCCATGCAATAATAATTATGTGAAAGGCTCATAACTGTTATAAGGAATAGAAGCATGGGTTACCATAAGGGTGGTTGGGAAAAAAATCAAGATGGCTACCTTTACTTTACAATTGAAGAACTGTTTCTTTCTAGGTGTTGCACTGTTGCACTGTGATGCATGAACAAATGGGTGGAGCTTTGGTCAAATAGTTGTGGCTGTCATTTTAACATTTTTGATTCCCATCTTACAAGTACACCAAGATAAAAAGATGGAATCTCCTCTACCTTTCTGCATTAAAAACAGCTTCCTGAGCTTGGTTGTTTTGCACTGATGATGTTATCTAATTTGGTAATGAAATGTCTGCAAGAAAACAACCAAGCTCCAACAGCACTAACAACCCCTCAGTTCAACCCCAAGCTACCAGTATTCCCTTCTATTGAAAAAAAACAACTTCTCAGAGTCCACAATAATTTGGCAGGGATTCTAGATCCAGCATATCCAGGTTAGAGAAAGGAGTTTTGCCAAAAATGAACATGTTGCTATGTTAATATTCTTTATTTAAAACAATGAGAGCAAGAGGAAGCATTCATACCTATGAATCCAAAGATGTCCTTAATAGTAGGGACAAAAATGACTAAAAGGTTATTAAATATAAGAATAACAATAGCAATGAGGAAGTGTCTTATCCAACTGAAAGGTCTTCTGGGGAACAAGAGTGTGGTAAGAGATGTACGAATCTATAAAAAAAATGGTATATTTTAGTTTTATTATGCCCTTTAAACATTTTGTAGCAAGAAATGTTTTACCTTTGCCCCTTTTTACATCTTTATAAATACGCCCTTTTTATCCTGAGGTTTTATAAATACAAAAATGTACTTTGATACAGAATATCTAATGTTAAAAATAATATAAAGATAACAAAAATAAGTTCTACTTATTACTACTACGTATCTTTATATTCACTTTATAGTTGCAGCAGTCAAATTTATAGAATTTCTTTTACTAAAACAAGGACTTTTGCTTCTTCTATATGTCTATTAAATATAATTTCACTCCATCATTCCATCTGCAAGAGACATCTTGAAAAATAAATGTGGATATATGATTCTGTTTGGCCTGCTCTGCAAATATCTCAAGCCTGGACAGCATTTCTATAGCTGCTGTGTAGATGCAGGGATACGTACTAGGTAAAAAGTTAATAGTAGCTCTAGTAGTCAACATTACGGTGAAGTCACTTGACTTGTTAAAAGGGGAAAAAAAGTCTTAAGTGCAGATGCCAAACATGAAAAAATAGCATCAGCCTGGAGTTTATAAAAACAATCAGTAGCTATTTTTTCACTGATTTTAGTACCATGGAGACTGTTCCTTTAGGTTATAAATTTTTCCACAAGCATTTCTTCTATAAGCAGCATTTAAGACTCAAGGCTGATCTTAAGTTTAGTCAAAATAGTAGCACCCATAGATAATAACAAAATATATTTCCCTAAACAGGATTTTAGAGGAAAAACACAACAATGGAAGAATTTCCCTATTTAAGAGAAGATAATATACTTATGGTCACATAATGCTTAGTATATGTTCATTTTTCAGAATGGAGTATCTTAGAAGAGGCCATAGCTGGCTATCACATTAAACTGGAACTATGAGCCTTGAGTTCTCTGGTGATTGGAGCAATTTCTTTAATAGATCAAGATCATTTATTCAATTCCTGAAGTATTTTTTTAAATCTGAAATAGCCCCCTTAAGTGCTTAAATTTACTTTTCTAGATTTTTGTCTGTAATATTCTGTAAGATTTTTAATGTCATGTCACATTGTCATTACATTTTAAAAAAAAAAACAGACCTATTTTACACTTGAATTTCTTGAAGTGGATTACAAGAGGGGGGGAAAGAGCACAATTATGGATGCACTGTTTAAAGTTTGCTTAAAATAACTTACTGGGAATAGGACTATTGGTACAGTGAGAGTCACAGCCACAAGAACTGCAAGACGAACCATCAAGAGCAGAGTGTCAAAGGTGTAAACCTTCCTATATGTATGAAGCAACTCATCTTCTACTTTACCTGATAAAAAAGAACATTCTCTATTAGTTTTCTCAAGCAACTTCATCATTATGTGTTGTACCTTCATATTGAACAGTTTGGAATTAACAAAGAGCAAAAATCCTGACATGAAGACTAATTTGCAATATGTTCATCATTAGGGCAATTGGGCAGAATTCAGTTATCTGTTCCGTGTTTTAGGGATTAACTATGGTAGAAGACAATCAAACAATACCTTGATGTTAGCATATGAAGTTGAAACCTTAAATTGCTCAGGTAAAATAACATTCCTTACTGTGCACAATGATTTTATAGATAGCAAACTAAAGCTGATTTTTTTAAAACAACAACAACCCACTGAAGGGAAATAGCTATTACAAGGATTATTCAGAATCTGTTTCCTTGCAAACAGATTCTGAATAATATGAAACCTGAACAGATATGTTGAGCATTTCAGATCAGCTTAAACTCACCATAGAAAGTAAGATAGCCAAAAAGGGCAGCGAGCAGGTACATGATGAGCATTCCCATGATGGAGACATTGGCAACATTTTGCATCCGTTTTCGAGATCGACTAAGAAGAATACAGCAATGGACAGTTAATTACTAGTAGGTTTATTTATTCATGTAGCTTTATGTGTATATGAGAAAGACTGAGAGGGAGAGGGAGAGACTGATGATTACCTTGTGGCTCTTTCACCTCTATTAAAGAAGAATATTTGTAGCTCAGGATTGAAATGAGGAGTCCTTGGTGCTCTCTGAACTTGGATGTTTTAATGCAGACATTTATTACCCAAACTAGGTAACATCATAAGTGCTACACCTAGTAGTAGCATTGATGAAGTTACCTAGTTTGGATAATGAAACATCTACAAGAAAACAACCAAGCTCAGAGAATATCAAGAACCCCTCTTTCAGCTTTCATGTATTCAGTATAGCAAATGGCTTCATTTGCTTATTAAATCTATACCAGACTTATATCATGCCTAAAGGAACTTTAGAAACTATAATGTAAAGTGGGAATGAATTCTTAAGTTTTCGCAACTTTAAATTTCCCTACATCACCATGTTTTGCTTTCTTCCTGAATCATTTAATGTATATCACTTCATTTATTCATTTTATTTAAAAATAAATACCTGGAGATTATATTTGTTCTTTTTAAGGAGGCTTGAGAAAACTCTGGTTAATGGATGATTAGAAATATTAATACTGTAATAGTATAATAAAAGGGATGCGGTGGCTCAGAGGCTAGGATGTTGAGCTTGTCAATCGAAAGGTCGGCAGCTCAGTGATTCGAATCCCTAGTGCTGCCGTGTAACGGGGTGAACTCCCGTTACTTTTCCAGCTTCTGCCAACCTAGCAGTTTCGGAAGCACATAAAAATGCAAGTAGAAAAAATAGGGACCACCTTTGGTGGGAAGGTAACAGCGTTCCGTGCGCCTTTGGCGTTGAGTCATGCCAGCCACATGAGCACGGAGACGTCTTCGGACAGCGCTGGCTCTTCGGCTTTGAAACAGAGATGAGCACTGCCCCCTAAAGTCGGCAACGACTAGCACGTATGTGCGAGGGGAACTTTACCTTTACCTTTAATAGTATAATAATTGAAATTTATTTTTCTGTTGAGATTAAGAATAAAATGGTACAATTCTTCAAGTTATTTTATACACAGAAAGCATAAGGACTATCTGTTAACTCTTACTTCATTGCTGGCAAAGGAATAATATCCTATGCCACAACTGAGAAAATAGTTTACTTAGGAAACCCAGTTGAAAAAGGAGATAAAGGTAGGTTTGTCCTCCAGTAGGAAGAAATAACTGACAAATTTGGCTGAAATGGTTGAAGGTGGGATTATGTTATTGTCATTCAAGATCTGTTGCTTCATGGTCACAATAGCTTTGAGTACATCCAAAAACAGAAGTGTTACCAGTGTCCCAAAGAAAGCTTATCGTCCCCTAATGTTATAGAGGCAATCAAAAAATGCAATATTTTCATAAATCACTGAAAATAGGATGTATATAAAAATGTGCAGCTTCTGCGGTTTATGAAAACATTGCACAGCTTCAGTGGTTTGTCAACATGAAAAAGAAGGCTGTCTGCCATTTTTAGTAATATGCAGCCTGTTCATCAATACAAATTGTCTGCAAGTTTGATCTTAACCCGCAGACTGCCTGTACACTAATCAAACAATAAATTACTATTACAGTACAAAATTTATTGAGGAAAATCTAAAATATATTGGATACTGCATTAAGAATGTGAACAGGGGTATTCTTGGTGAGGGTCAAAATGACAGTTGTGACCACAGAATTAATTTCCTGTCCATTTTGTATATTGCATTCTCAGATGTCCCTGTGTAAAATGAAAACATATAAAGAAATGAGAAATTAACAATAAACTAAAGAAAAGTGAAACAAACTTTCACTATATACCATAATAAATAGTAATATTTTGCTATACAAACATTTCAGTCTTTATGAAATAAAAAAGTCAAAGGAAATCTGTGAGTAGTCTTACTTTTTAAGTTCACTGTATATAGGTAATACTTCCGGATGGCATACAAATGCAAATGCCAGAATTGGTATTGTATAGGCAGTCTGAAACAAACAAACAAACAAACAAACAAACAAACAAACAATGATTTCAGCTCTGGTTAATGCTGGGCTTGTTTTTTCCTGGGCAACCTGAATTCAATTCGCAATTGAATTCAGGTTGCATTTGAATTCAGGTTTGAATTTTGAATTCAAAATTCAAAATTCATTTGAATTCAAATTCAAAATTCAAATTCAAAATTCATTTGAATTCAGGTTGCAATTGAATTCGCAACCTAAAACCATCATTATCTATCGGACCAGATGGACTATGTGCATACTTTTAAAAAAAACTTTCAATTAATATAGCTGAACCCCTAAGCATAATTTTTAATAAAGCCTTCAAAACGTGTTCCCTTCCAAAACTCTGGTCTCTAGCCACAGTCATCCCTATCTTCAAAAAAGGAGACCCAAGCCAAGTTGAAAATTACAGACCTATCTCTCTATGTTGTGTCTCATGCAAAGTAATGGAATCCATCATTAACCAATCCATTACACTCCATCTTGAAACAAACAACCTTCTATCTAATAAACAATTTGGTTTCAGAAAAAAATTGTCTTGTAACCTACAACTACTCCACTGCAAAAATATATGGACTACCAACCTTGATCAAGGAAAAGCAATAGATGCAATCTACATAGACTTCTGCAAAGCTTTTGATTCAGTAGTACATGATAAATTACTCCTTAAACTAAAATCCTACGGTATTTCGGGACCTCTTCACAATTGGATAAATGCCTTTCTGTCAAACAGACAACAAGAGGTCAAAATTGGCAACACTATATCAAATCCTGTTCCTGTCAAAAGTGGCGTTCCCCAAGGTAGTGTTCTTGGACCAACACTCTTCATACTATACATAAATGATCTCTGTGACTTAATCTCAAGTTATTGTGTTCTCTTTGCTGACAATGTCAAACTATTTAATACCACTAATAATACTTCTACCCTTCAAGAAAACCTCGACTTAATTTCTGATTGGTCTAAAACTTGACAACTCTAAATCTCAACCAGCAAATGCTCAGTCTTACATATTGGAAAAAAGAACCCCAACATCAAGTACAAACTTGATGGACATTACCTAACTGACGACCCCCACTCTGTCAAAGATCTTGGAGTTCTCATATCAAATGACCTTAATGCCAAAGCCCACTGCAACTACATAGCAAAAAAGGCCCTAAGAGTTGTAAACCTAATTTTACGCAGCTTCTTTTCAAAAAACTCTACACTACTAACTAGAGCATACAAAACATTTGCCAGACCTATTCTTGAATACAGCTCATCCGTCTGGAACCCATACCACATCTCTGACATAAACACAATAGAACGAGTCCAGAAATATTTTACTAGAAGAGTTCTTCACTCCTCCGAAAACAACAAAATACCTTATACCGACAGACTTGAAATCCTGGGATTAGAAAACTTACAACTCCGTCGACTTCGACATGACCTGTGTTTAACACACAAAATCATCTATTGCAATATCCTTCCTATAAAAGACTACTTCAGCTTCAATCGCAATATTACAAGAGCCAAAAATAGATTCAAGCTAAATGTCAATCACTTCAAACTTGATTGCAGAAAATATGACTTCTGTAACAGAGTTGTTAATGCTTGGAACTCATTACCTGACTCCATAGTCTCTACTCAAAATCCCAAAACCTTCAACCAAAAGCTGTCTACTATTGACCTCACCCCATTCCTGAGAGGACTATAAGGGGCGTGCATAAGAGCACAAAACCTACCGTTCCTGTCCTATTGTTCCCTTCATTCTGTCCAATTAATATAGTCGATGCTTAATTTTAATTATATATATATATATATATATATATATATATATATATATATATATATATATATATATATATATATTCTTCAAGATATGCTGTTTTATCTATGACATTTGTTTGTGTATACTGTTGTGACAAAAATAAATAAATAAATAAAAATTTCCTGAAGTTCCTAAGAGGTTTCTATGATGCAATTAGTACTGTTAAAGCTCTAAGCAAAGCAGAAGCCTCGATGAACAGAGTTAGACCAAGAAGGTGCTATCCAGAGATCTATTTTGGAAGCAAGTGACTCAAACATATCTTATGTTAAATTTGGAAAGTAGGCGAATGAGGACAATATTGGTTATGGGACTATTGCTTCTACTGTATATACTTCTAAGCATGATGCAACAAGATATTGCCACTATTCAGGTTGCAGCAGTGACCAATACAGTTTACATATTTAAAATTTCCAGAATGCACTCTTTAATGGAGAAGATCAACGTTTATAGAGGTTATTTTCTGTTGGATATATGATAACAGGCTCTTACCCGTGAGTTAAACACAAAATACTTGGCTTGGCATTTGTCATTGTCTTCTCCATGGGCTTCATATTCTACTCCACTTTGATGTAGCTTAGCTTTGGTTTCTTCAAAAACTGAAGAATATTGTTTGTTAGTGCTGTCCATCATCAAATTTAATTCCAAATCAGCAGAATCATTTGGTAACACCACTACATGTAGTGGAACGGCAGTATCATTGTAGGACCAGTTGCCAACTTTATTGTCCAAGACTGGGAGAGGACAGGCTATTTGGGATTTCTTGTAGATTACCTAAATTATTATAAATATAAACAAGAAAATACATGTACTCATTTATCACAGAAAGCACTGGATCTCATTATAAAGCATTGCAACTACTATTTTCTCAGAAGTTACATTTCAATGTTGCATTGCTAGAAAAGTAAAACAACAAGTACATTTGCATATAACATGGTGCCAGAATTTGATTTGGGCTATTATGTGGCTAGAATATCATACCACTAATATCCAATGAACAGGTTTTGAATAATACAGCCATTGGATATTTGGCAGAAATGATCTCTATTTTTAAAGTTTATGTAGTATATCTTTTAATATTTAATTTAATTTAATTTAATTTAATTTAATTTAATTTAATTTAATGCAATTTATAATTGCAGAGATACTTCAATTTTGAAAAACAATGCAATAAAGAAAAACCAGCCTGGATATCAGTAACTAAGACAAAAATAATATTTTGCATATACAAATTTCCCTGAACTTATTTGGTTTATTGTTGATAAAAACAGAAATATGTATAACATATTAAAATTTGCAACCTAGTCAATGCTCTGTTACTTCTCAAGCTATTAATAATACTGCTGCTACATAATATTCTAGGATTAGATGGTAATTGAGAGATCATGACCCCATCTTCACCTCCCAATATTCTCAGAAGATTATAAAAGATCATTTTGGCATTAGAGGAGGAGACAGGGCTAAATTTGGGGTGCTTTAATATTTGAGGACAGAAAAGATATAAATTGGATTGGGAAGATCAATGCTTCAATTATCACACTGCTGATTTTCAGTACCAAATAGCCACATTTCAGTGTGATATTGGATCATGTTTTGTGTTTGGAGAGGTTAAGAATGGTAATGAAAAGATTTGCTTCCAAAAGGATTTCCCATCCTTAATTTTGCAAAAGAAAAAACAAAAGAAAAAGAACTGCACAAGTGAAAGTTCCTCAAAGAATTCTAGCTAATTTTGCTGAATGTAGAATTGGAAAAGGTTTAACCTGTATAATATAGCTTACACCACTACTTAGTCTCTATTTATACTGCTATGGTTCATGTCATAATAGCTCTAGTTTATCTGGTGACAAATGGAGAAAATTTCACAAAAAAGATGGAGCCACTGATGTGCCCATCAACTCCTTTTTGCCATTTTAATGCATGCACCAATAATTTACAACAGAACATTCAAAGTTAGAATAGAATAGAATAGAATAGAATTTTATTGGCCAAGTGTGATTGGACACACAAGGAATTTGTCTTGGTGCATATGCTCTCAGTGTACATAAAAGAAAAGATACGTTCATCAAGGTACAACATTTACAACACAATTGATGGTCAATATATCAATATAAATCATAAGGATTGCCAGCAACAAGTTATAGTCATACAGTCATAAGTGGAAAGAGATTGGTGATGGGATTATGTCAATAGAATAGAATAGAATAGAATAGAATAGAATAGAATAGAATAGAATAGAATAGAATAGAATAGAATAGTTCTTTATTGGCCAAGTGTGATTGGACACACAAGAGATTTGTCTTCAGTGTATAAACTCCCAATGTACATAAAAGCTATAAGTGATAAATTATGATCATAGTCATCATAAAAATACATTCATCATAAATCATAAGATACAATACTTAGTGAGAGTCATAGGATACTAAATAAGCAAGCAACATAAATCATACTAGTAAACTAAATGGGATGACAGAGAACGAGGTGGCTGGATGGAGTCACTGAAGCAGTAGGCATGAGTTTAAATGGACTCCAGAGGATGGTAGAGGACAGGAAGGCCTGGAGGAATGTTGTACATGGGGTCGCGATGGGTCGGACACGACTTCGCAACTAACAACAAAGTAAACTAAATAAAAATATAAGTCGTAAAGATACAAGCAACAAAGTTATAGTTATAAGTAGAAAAGGAGACAGCTAATAGGAAAGATTAGAAGAATAATAGTAATGCAGCCTTACTAAATAGTTTGACAGTGTTGTGGGAATTAGATGTCTGGAACTTCTTGTTCCAACACCTTCTGGAGTTCAATTAGAGAATGCTGATGTAAAGATTGTGCACATTTTCTCTATATTTGGTATAAACACTTACCACACTGACAAAGAATACCATACAAGTAAGCGAAAATCCACTTGTATAACCAAGATAACCTTTAAAAATAATAAGTAAATGTATAGTTATTTGAAAAATGAAATGATAGTACAATTTACTATTAGTTAAAGATAAACTATATATTTGAATAAGTAATTGCTTACCTAAATTTTTTAGTAGCGAAAGGGGGAGAATAATTCCAATGCTCACAAATATTACAAGATAGTTGCCATTCAGATACCATTCTCTAATTTAAGGAAATAAAATATGAATTAATGAATCTCATAAATAGATGGTTTTTAATAAATATATAAAAGTAAGCATAAGCAAAAACATACCCACAATTATCTTCGAGTCCTAAAAATGCTCGGATTACTTCTGGCAGTTCATACTTAATAATAAAGAGGTAGCTTGACATTGCTGTGAATAACAAACATGTTATCTTAGTTGAATAGGATGCTTGAAAAGGGACATACAAAAGATTCAGCTGATTAAAATTTCAGTCAAATAGAAATGTTATTCATGCTAAATTTACAGTTGGGGAGGACGAACAATGCTATGAGATGTGTAACAATGTTGGGTGTTAACATACTTGTAAAGACATTGGGAAACAAGTGTGCTGTATATTGTGACATTTGTGTGATGTTGTTGCCGCCACTGAAAAGTATAGGACAGGAATCCTAAACAAGTAGGATCAAAATGGTCATATTTTTTTAAAAATGATCTCCAAAGCAGTGATGGGTTTCAAATTTTTTTACTACAGGTTCTGTGGGGTGGCTTGGTGGGCATGGTATGGCTTGGTGGGCATGGCTTGGTGGCATGGCAGGGAAAGGATACTGTAAAATCTCCATTCCTACCCCACTCCAGGGAAGGATACTGTAAAATCTCCATTCCCTCCCCAATCCAGGGGACGGTTACTGCAAAATCCCCATTTCCTCCTGATCAGCTGGGACTTGGGAGGCAGAGAATAGATGGGGGTGGGGCCAGTCAGAATTTTTACTACTGGTTCTCCGAACTACTCAAAATTTCTGCTACCAGTTCTCCAGAACTGGTCAGAACCTGCTGAAACCCACCTCTGCTCCAAAGGCATTTAAAAGCACATGCAAACGTTAGCAATTGCTTGTCATAGATTAACACTGTTCTGTAATCACACAATCCATATGACATGCTATAATTTTCTGAAAATCCAGAATTTCTTATAGCAAATGCAGACAACATACAAATATAATAAATAGTCCAAATTACAAAACAGTAATTTCAGTTAGAAAAATGCTACTTGGACAATGTAAATTATGCACCATTTTTACATTTCTAAATGTCATTTTTCAATTGTTCCATATCAAGTGTTAAGCTACTCTAAAATTAGTTTTCAGCAGCTATTCAAATTATATATATTACTTGTATACCATGTTTGGCAATACAGTTAAAAAAATAAATCTAATTCAAGATTACGATGGTATCAGTGGTAGACAACTGTTTCCAATTTTTATCATTAGACAAAACATTCTTATTTTAAACCTTCTCAACTGTCATTTCCAACTTACCTCCAATGTTCTGCATTGTGAGAGAAACAAAAGCACCAATTTTTCCAGTCCATCCGAATGCCTTTTCACCTAGTTTTTCATATATTAGCGAGCCTAGGACCAACAGGAAATGGAGCATTTTAGGTTTTGATTTGACTCTTTATGACAGCTCACTGGTTAATTTAAGATAAATACAAACATAACATTTTCCGACTAAAATTAGGAAAGGGAAAAATTTGACTAAAACGTGACTGTGCTACCATTCAATGCTGGCTCTGATTTAAGATTTAGGAAGACTTTAGGTAAAGTATCCTAAGGATGCAGTTCCATTTTGAAATGAAAGGACATAAAACCTGAACATTCTTTTGGCTGCATCTGATTCCCAAGATAAATGGTTATCAACCTATGGTCTGTGGAAACTGCGGGGACTACAATGTCATCATAGGAAGTCCATGAAGGCTTGAAGAAATGTTATGACTTAGATCTTGAGTTATGTTTTGGGGGTCTGTGGCACAAAAGACATTTAAAGGGGGTCAATGGGGAAGGAAAGGTTGAGAATCACTGCCATAATACATTTAAGAAGTTTCTGGTAAATGCTCAATGTTAATTTCTGAAGCTAGCAACACTACATATCATTTTGAGGATCTTCTTGGTAGAATGATAGCACTGATGATAATGTATAGTAAAAATAGTTGTGGTTATTGAGTGTTAGAGTAAGGAGCCTGATATTGAGTTTGAATATGCTTACTTAAAATATTTCCCCCCTCCCCACATTAAGTAAATCATACCTCCTTCTTTGGCTGTCTTCAGTAGTAGGTGTACTGAATAGAGTGACATTAGTGCTACACTGAAGAGTAAGATTCTGAAAGACATATGGAAATTGGAAATATAAATATAAATGAAAAAAACAATTATGGATAAAGGCTTTCCAGTTCTAATAAGTGAGTGAGTGAATATTTGGCCTGCCAAGTGGCCTCTTTATTCCCCCTCGCTCCCAAGGCAGCTGGGTAGCATCTGTCTCCTTGTGTGAGAAGCAACTGAAGGGCCTTCTCGCCAGGAGCGCTACCCTTGTTCAGATTCCCCACCTCCCTCTGGTGGCCCTCGGCCAAGTGTGGCTGCCCCACCAACTGACACCAGCTTTGGCGACACCACCACTACTTGTGCCCAAAATCTTTCATCTTGAAATGTTTCTTGAAAGTCACCCCAAAGGGGTGAGCAAGGTAAGGCTCCTTATCCTATGTTCTCACTAGGGGTAGTCCTCGATTTATGGCCACAAAAGAGCCAAAAGCAAGTTTGCTGAGCAAGATTTAAGTGAGTTTTGCTCCGTTTTGTGATTTTCCTTGCCATCATTAAGTGATGTTCAGTAGTAGTAAATAAATAGAGACTGTATCTTGTTGAGACCTTTGAGGTGAGCAGCTGGGAGGCGGGGCCAAGCATGGTGGGTGATGTCGAGTTGGCCATGCCCACCCAGTCACATGCCCACCCAGCCATTCCTAGTCAGCAGAGAACCGATTGTTAAATTATTTGAATTCCACCACTGAATATATAGTACTTTAGAGTTAAATTTTAACATTTTTTAAATCAAATTTGTGGATTTATTTTTTTTAAATAAAAATCTCTCTACTTTTATCATTTTTAGAAAACACTATAAGAAAAACCATCAGATTTGCTGATATGGACAGAGCGGCTCAATATGAATATTTGTTCACACTCCTGCTTAAACTTCCTGATTGTTAACTGATATTAAGTTGTAGTTGACTAGTGGAGGCATAATTGGGAATTCTTGTTTGATTTAAGTCAAAATTTTTGTGCTAAATTTTTCACAGGTTGCTGATGGTGTGAGGGAGGAAGAGTTTGATGGGAAAATGTTCATTCCAAAACTTATCTATGCTCTTCTGATTATGATACTGAATTATCATCCAAAGTAAGAACACTAACATAAATATCTTTAAGGCACATTTTTTCCTGGATAAAATTATCCTTTACTGTTACAAAACCATTGACAAACTACATCTATTTCCTTTTTTTCCTCTCATGTCTAAACCTTGTCTCAATCTAGAATCCAGTCTAGATTGAGCAACAATTTTTAATTGAGCAACAATTTTTAAATTTTTAATAAAGGATTAAACAAATATTCTATTTTTAAAAACTTCACTATCCTGTTGCTGAATATTTGTTTCATCAATTTTTTAGTCTTAAATACTGAGAGTATTGAGAGAATATTTGTTGGTAGACCAGTCATCAAATTAAACATCATGATTGAAACAATTGTAATCATTTGCTGAATGGAACAGCTTTAAAAGTTGTCTCCTGCTTTGATAGATCTAACTATAGTTAAAACTTGCTCGGAAACATCTGCTGTTGTACGTCAAAGGATACACTGTATAGATAGTGTAGGTCAGCTGTATGTCACTACTGTCAGCATTGCTAGAACATTTGGCATAGTAAGATATTAGATGACAGAAGTCTATATCTACATATTACAGTTTCAGATTGAGGGTTATACAGTTCAAGCAAAATCTCCTGCAGCCCCATCATTGGGCAAGCTATCTAATTAGTAGGATATCAATATCTGTTCTAAATCATTTACTTTTGGCTCCCTTTTTTCCATTTGAGAAAAACAGATATAGATTGTTAAGTATATAAGGTATTGTTTGGATTTGCCCCAAAGACTGAAATGATACTGGATTTTACTATTACCGTATATACTCGAATATAAGCCGATCCGAGTATAAGCCGAGGTCCCCAATTTTACCCCAAAAAACTGGGGTAAACTGGGGACTCGAGTATAAGCCGAGGGTGGGAAATGAGGCAGCTACCAGTCGGGGAAACCCTCCCTCCCTCAGCCGAGAAGGCTGGCGGCTCCCCCGCCCCGCCCTCTCACTGCACCGGCAGGGCTTCCCCGCGCTAATGCAAAAGCCCGCCAAGTTTGCGCCATCCGGTATAATGTGAAAAAAAGAAGAAGAAAAAAACTCGAGTATAAGCCGTATATACTCGAGTATAAGCCGAGGGGACGTTTTTCAGCACAAAAAACGTGCTGAAAAACTCGGCTTATACTCGAGTATATACGGTATATGTGCTGTTTGCCACAGTACCAAGTAAGTGAATTCTGCCATGTCCAGGTTTGTATACAGGAAATTACTATCTTATTGTTTCTCATATGTTAAGAATATGAGATAATTCGTAACAAGGTTATATTAGGATATATTTGGATTGCTTCTCCTGTTAGCTTTTTTTGTACTCTGTATTTGTCCTGAGCACAAAAAAGTTCTCATCAAATAAGAATGCTTCATGTTTGTATTCTCTCCCAATTCCTTTAAAAGTGGATTAGTAATACTTTAGTATTAACCAATTGCATAAGGGGTGAGTCCTAAAGGTGCTTTTTCAAGAGGCAACTGGACATTCTGCTTTTTCTTTGAACACATTTTGTTTCTCATCCTAGAAGCTACTGCAGCTCTGAAACGAAACGCCTTCAAACAAAAAGCAGAAAGTCCAGTTGCCTCTTGAAAAAGCACCTTTGGGACAACCATGACCTGGATGACTGAGAATCTCCATAGACATAAGGGGTGAGTCTTTTATCCTATGACTAGATCAGCAATAGAACGTATTGATTAAAGAACCTTATGGCACAAAATAAGATACTCCTAATTTTCCTCACCATTTTTTAAAAAAAAACATGGCTTACTACTTACATAAAAAGGACAATTCCAGTGTTGGCCATGGCATAGGATAACCCTAAGATACCACTGCCCATGATGGCGTTGCTTAAATTAAATGCCGAAATACCAAATGAAATATTTCCTGGATGCTGTGGAGGGAAAAAAAAAACAATGAAGATTTATTAATTGTACCACTGCTCCAGAAACAGGCCTACAACATAACTGTTGCCAATAAACTTACATATTCATCTGTATAACTTTCCATTTTCTTTTTACCCAGGAAGCCATTAGCAAGAAACCTTTGGCTTTCTGCATCATCACCAACAAAGTGGCTGAAAGGTGAGAAAAAGCAAATGAAGCATAAGTCTTTATAATTAAAATAAAATGAAATAACTTTACATTGTTCTGACCAACTTTAAATAACATAAAATAACATGGAAACATGACATAAATAAAACAAATGGCCAGCACAGATGTAATTTTCTTAGTGCCAGATAAACCATTTTGACTACTGAGGCTGTTAGTCTTAAGACTTAGTAAAGTGGACAATATAAATTATAACAGGAAACAGATTAGCTGTTGGGAAAGGGAAGCAATACATGTAGTTCTCAACCTATGATCACAATTGGGAACAATTTTTTATTGCTAAACCTAAACTAAACTAAAGTTTAGGTTTAAACCTAAGCAAGGTGATTGTTAAGTAAATCATGCCTGTAATTAAGTAAAGTAAAAGTAAAAATTTTACAACCTTTTTGCCACCGTTGTTAAGTGAATCTCACAGCTATTAAGCAGATTTGGCTTTGAAGGAGAAGAGCAAGTAGAGATGAGGACGTGGAGTTGAATGTGTCATCAGCTTATATTATTATTATTATTATTATTAATCACATTTATATACCGCCCTATCTCCCGAGGGACTCAGGGTGGTTCACAGGCAAGTAAAAGACATATAAATACAGACTAAAACCACAGTTAAAAAACTTATTCTACAAAGCCGAATTAAAAAGCAATATAAATAATAAAAACCATTTAAAACCAATATAAATTTAAAAACTAATCCAGTCCTGCGCAAATGAATAAGTGTGTTTTAAGCTCGCGACGGAAGGTTCGGAGGTCCGGAAGTTGACGGAGTCCTGGGGGAAGTTCGTTCCAGAGGGTGGGAGCCCCCACAGAGAAGGCCCTTCCCCTGGGTATCGCCAGACGGCACTGCCTAGCTGACGGCACCCTGAGGAGTCCCTCTCTGTGAGAGCGCACGGGTCGGTGAGAGGTATTCGGTAGCAGTAGGCGGTCCCGTAAGTAGCCCGGCCCTATGCCAGTCTATAGTCTTTAGATTGCCACCAATGATGCAAGTCCAGCTCCCCTTGAATTCCTTTAACCTTATTTAGTGCCAATTTAGTGTTGACCATTAATTGACCAGATTCTTGTGTGAAAGCTTGACTAAACATTCTGTGCTGCAACTTGATGTATAACCCTGGTCCTTTTTGCCTGACATGTTTACCCATTGACTGTTTTTTGGAAGTTGGCTGGGAAGGTTGAAATTGGTGATTATATGATTTTGGGATGCTAAGCCATTCTAAATACATGCCAGTTGCCAAATGCCCAAATTCTGATGACCAGAACATGAGGATGCTGCAACAGTCATAAGTGTGAGGATTGATCATAAGTCCCTTTTTTCAGTGCGGATTAACTTTAAACAGTTGCTAAATGATCAAGGACTACCTGTATTACACAGTTCCAGCAGCAGAGTGTTTAATAGTTTAAAATCAAATGTACTGTCCAAATCATTAAACAGGTTTCAAGGAAAGAGAGTCATCTGAAAATGAGCATTGGTTCTGGTAACTTCAAATATTAACTTATACAGTATGTGTGATCAGTTTGAGAGTAATAATGAGAATCCTCAGAGAAAACATTAATAATAAATGAAACGAAGTGTTGGGCAAAACACTAAGAATAAGTGTTAAACTGTGCAGGCAAATTTGCAGATTTCTTTTTATATATAGGTAGGAAAAATCCCATCCCAGAAATACAGGTGTTGCCTTTTACAGGAAAAGTAGAAACAGGCATTTTCATTTTCAACAATATCAATTATTTAATCATCTGACTTCCTCCAATGAAATTCTATTACTTTTCTATCATGTTTTGGTCTTGTACTTTCTGGCAACTACATTGCTTCCTACCTGCTAATAGTAGCCTTCTCTGGATCAACCATATCTGCATCATTATCTTCAGTGCTGTCTCCGCTGTTGCTCTCCTCATCAAGTTCTGTGTTGACTTTCTGCAATTCCAGGCGATCCATCTGAGCAGTCAATGATTTCCAGTAACACACACACACACACACACACACACACACACACACACACACAGAAGCAACTTCAGTGTCAACAGAACTGGGCCTTCAGTTTAAAGGTTCTGCATCCACAAGATGTTGATTCTTGGAATAATAAGTTCTATAACAGAATTAAAAAAAACCACCAATCTCAAATCAGAGAAATGGAAAGGGATGTAATCATATTTTAATATAGAAAAATGTGTATGAATTAAAATGTTATCCATAGTTTCTTTTCAAAATGAGATGTACAACCTACATATGTCTAATCTGGATCCAAGCCCACTTGAATTAAAAATTGACAATTGTATTTATGACATTAAATACAGCGTAGAGTAGTATTACTGCCCATGACATCAATCTTGTGAAAATAAAATAGAAGATCAAGGGGAGTTTAAGAAATGCCACATACAACATTAATTCACATCCTTTATTTTACAGTCTCCCTTTCTCCAACATTTATATTTGAATTCCTATCAAACTTCCAGAAGAAGCCTTGCTAATATTCCAATTCTCTCTCTATATTATTATTCTGGAAGTTATTTTAAAAAATCCAAGGGAAACATTATTTTAGTAGGTGTTATGAATAAGGGCCGTAATAGCTCGGGCTGTTAGAGCCTGTTATTAGAACACAATAGCCTGCAATTACTGCAGGTTCAAGCCCGGCCCAAGGTTGACTCAGCCTTCCATCCTTTATAAGGTAGGTAAAATGAGGACCCAGATTGTTGGGGGGGCAATAAGTTGACTTTGTAAAAAATATACAAATAGAATGAGACTATTGCCTTATACACTGTAAGCCGCCCTGAGTCTTTGGAGAAGGGCGGGATATAAATGTAAACCAAAAAAAAATTAAAAAAAATGGGTGGGAACAAATTGAAGGAATGTAGAAAAAATGATTTAGTCATTTAGAGATCCAATAATGAGTATAATGAAAGTTTGATGAGTGTAAGCATAATAAATCATGTGCACAAATGTGCACCCATATTGAAAGATTGTATTAAGATCAAAAAGTATTATTAATTTGACCTTTTATGATACAAGACTGCAAATTAGTGAAGGACTGAAGGAAGATTAAAAGTTCTAAATGTAAGATGGATCTTTTTTTTCTCTACATACATGAAAGAAAATCAAATGACTACAGGCATAAAAACTACACATCCTATATGAAAAGTTATAATCATCTCTCAATAGAATAAAAATTGGATGAAGAGAAAAGCAGTTATTGTCATAGAAATAAAATCTGTTTTAAAAATGGCTACATAGGACTAAACAAGGATATCCAATGGAACCAGTTGAATTAAAAATAAAAGCAGAGAAATGATTTGGTATAAAACAAATGAAATTATTGTTTGAAGGAATATTTTATCAATCTGTATGATAGCAATATTGACATGTCAAAAAATAAATTTGAAACAAATGTGATGTTATAGAGTTAATGAAGAACTCCCTTGCAGTAAGATGAGCAGCATATAAATTTAATCAATAAATAAAATACATAAATAAAGATGATATAAAAGATATAAGTATTATGAGAATGTTGAAGAATGGCTACTTGTATAGAAGATGTAACTGAAGAAATCTTAAGACATGAACATGACTATTATGACTGTGTGATGTCTTTAATAAATATGTAAAGATTATATCAGTGCTCACCAAGTGAAACAATGCTATTATGATTTGCTTATGCTATTAAAAGGGAAAATCGGAGAAGTGAATGTAAAGGGAGATTAAGGTTGCCTAGGAAATCACCTGACAGAATTGTTATTGAAAGGGTACAAATGGTGACAATGAGAAAAATCGTGGAGCTCAGGAAGATGTGTAGTTCAGATTTATGCTCTCCAGCAAATCATTGAATAAAGTATGAATGTGAGAAAGAAAATGTGTGGAACATTCATTGATTTTGAGACAGTGTATGATAAAACAATTGTGGAATGTTCTCTGTGAATATGGATATTGAACACAAGTACAGCATGCATGAGTGTAAGCATAGAATGCTTAATTAATGATTCAGCAGTGAAAAAAGAGTAAGACAAAAATGTGTGTTTCTTTAATGTATAAGGAATCCTTGGGGTGATGTTAGAAGTATGAAATTATTGTCTGAGCAAATGTGTTGCAGAAAAAATAGATTCCATGATGAAACAAAGATATTGAAAATTAATGTATTAAAACATGGTGACTTGTATTTGATAGGAAAAATGGAATGAACAGTTGCAAATTATACTGTCAACTTTGAACTGAATCTGGCCGCACCCATTTTTCTGTTCTTCAGTTGCCACACAGAAGGGGAAGGAGGTTGGAATGCATTACTAGACACAACAAAGAACTTTCTCCTGAGATGCAAGGTCTCTCTATTGGCAACCGGTAAGGTTGGGGAAGGAGTGCATGAAGAGCCCGCCAATTAACCCAATTAGCCAACGTGACCTGTGACACTTGGGTTATTTCCTAGTTTAATTATACTGAAACCGTGGGAAAGATTTAGATTTGGTTTTCCATTGAAGCTGTGCCAATATGTTCTCATTAAAGAAGACCTTTCAGAAAGAGCCAAGTCTCAGAGTTCTGATCTGCTTGGGTTCATTAGTTGGAGCCTTGACATTAAACCAAATTTCATAAACCTGAAATTAAGCCCCGACCAGGTCAACACCGAAGGGGTGCAATCAGGGGTGAAATGCTACCGGATCGGACTGCATCGGGCGAGTAGGTAGAGGAGATTGGTTCTGGTTCGCCAATCCGGTAGCAATCTCTGGCTGGCCACGCCCCTGAACCAGTCCACGGCCTGCATTCCAGCCTTTGCAAGCTGGACACCGGAACACCGGGAAGGCAGCTCGCCACCTGCTTGCCCTGAGGTCAGGGGCTGGGGCCCATTCCCCAAGGCCCCGGAGCCGCCGCCTGCCCCAACCAGGTCTGGGAATACACCATTCCCCGACTCTGGCCTTTTCCCGGAGCCGCTGCCTGCTCTTCCTTCGCCCACTTGCTGCCCGCTCGCCACCTGTTCGCCCTTCACCGTTCACCCAGGGCCCAGAGATACCTCATTCCCCTGAGACCCCGGAGCCACCCCCTGCTCGCCGCCTGCCTCAACCAGGTCAGGGAATGCACCATTCCCCAACACCAGCCTTGTCCTGGAGCCACTGCCCACTCTTCCTTCGCCACACGACGTATACTTACTTTCTTCCAGTGGCTGGCTGCCAGGAAAGGCAAGCGTCCAAAAATTACTGGAGTCCCCCTCCTTGAATATGCCGCCACCATTGCTGCTTGTTCCATGCACCAGCTGCGCAAGCGCACACCGTTTATTTCATTTCTTTATCAGCGGCAGGTTGGGTGTGCGCTTGTGCAGCCGGCGCATAGAACAAGGCGGCATATTCAAGGAGAACAACTCTGATAACTTTTGGACATTTGCCTTTCCTGGCAGCCAGCCGCTGGAGGAAAGTAAGTATATGCCACGTGATGAAGGAAGAGCGGGCAGCGGCTCTGGGACAAGGCTGGTGTCGGGGAATGGTGCATTTCCTGACCTGGTTGAGGAGGTGGCGAGCAGGGGGCAACTCCGGGGCCTCAGGGAATGGGGTGTTCCTGGGCCCCGGCCCCTGACCAAAGGCAAAGGGCGAGCAGGCGGCGAGTGGGCGGTGAGTGGGCGGCAGCTCCAGAGAAAGGCCGGAGTTGGGGAATGGTGCATTCCCCGACCCTGTTGAGGCAGGTGGCAGCTCCGGGGCCTAGGGGAATGGTGCATCCCGACCTAAGGAGAAGGGAAAACAGGTGGCGAGCGGGTGGCAAGCGGGCAGAGAGGCTGTAGCTGCAGGCATCTCGCCTACCCTGTTCAACATCTATATGAAGCCGCTGGGTGAGATCATCAGTGGTTTCAGGGTGAGTTATCATCTGTACGCTGATGATACTCAGCTGTACTTTTCCACCCCGGACCACCCCAATGAAGCGGTCGAAGTGCTGTCCCGGTGCCTGGAAGCTGTACGGGTCTGGATGGGGAGAAACAGACTCAAGCTCAATCCCTCCAAGACGGAGTGGCTGTGGATGCCGGCACACCGGTACAGTCAGCTGCATCCGCAGATGACTGTTGGGGGCGAGTTAGTGGCCCCAAAGGAGGTGGTTCGCAACTTGGGCGTCCTCCTGGATGGACGGCTGTCCTTTGATGAACATCTGGCGGCTGTCTCCAGGAGGGCTTTTTACCAAGTTCGCTTGGTCCGCCAGTTGCGTCCCTTCCTTGACCGGGATGCCTTATGCACGGTCACTCACGCTCTGGTTACATCTGGGTTGGATTACTGCAATGCTCTCTACATGGGGCTGCCCTTGAGGTGCACCCGGAGGCTACAGTTAGTCCAGAATGCGGCTGCGCGAGTAGTAATGGGAGCCGCTTGTGGCTCCCACGTAACACCACTACTCCGTAGCCTGCACTGGCTTCCTGTGGTTTTTCAGGTGCGCTTCAAGATTTTGGTTACCACCTTCAAAGCGCTCCATGGCTTAGGACCCGGGTACTTACGAGACCGCCTGCTGTTACCCTATGCCTCCCACTGACCCGTACGCTCTCACAGAGAGGGTCTCCTCAGGGTGCCGTCCGCCAAACAGTGTCGGCTGGCGGCCCCCAGGAGTAGGGCCTTCTCTGTGGGGGCATCGACGCTCTGGAACGAACTTCCCCCTGGCTTACGTCAAGTGCCTGATCTTCGGACCTTCCGTCGTGAGCTAAAAACACACTTATTCATTCAAGCGGGACTGGCATAATAGTGTTAAATTTTAATTCGGGGTTTTATTATATTTCTAAAATTTTAAAACTAAATTTTTTAATTTATCAGCCTTTTTGTAATTTGCTATGTTTTAAATGTTTTAATTGTATATATTTCGTGTTTTATCTTTGGCTGTACCCTGAGTCCTTTGGGAGAAGGGCGGTATAAAAATTTAATAAAATAAATAAATAAATAAATAAAATAAAAAGGGAAAAGGCAGAATAGAAATTATTTTTTTTCCCTACTGGGTTCTGTGGCCGTGGCTTGGTGGGGGGGGGTTGTGACTGAGTGGGCATGGCTGTGAATGACATTGAGTTGGCCACGCCCACTCAGTCACAGGACACACCCATCCACCAAGCCACACCCACAGAATAGGTAGCAAAAAAATTTAGATTTCACCCCGGGTGCAATAGACTCAGGAAAGCATGGAGATGGAGAAAATGGGAGAAGCAACCACTAACCCTAGTGCTGCCCCAGCTGGGATCACACTATAGGCAAGTCACTTCGGTGAGGCAGCCCTCCCACTGATGGCCAGGCCAAAGATTCATGTGGAAAGGACTGAGAAGCCAGTGACACGGGAGAAAGCCCTAGCCACCAAGGACTTTTACCAAGCGGAGGTGGGTGCTGGGTGCAAGTAGATACCAAAGACCGCTGAAGTGGAATTTCCTGAGGTCCCTTTGGTTGCCGGCTGCTCTAGTCCTGAGATGGAAAGTGAAAAGAACCACTGAGTGGGACGAGCACAGGGAATGAAAGTAACGTGGTGACAGCAGCTTGGCCAGCTGAGCCATTGCTGACTTGCCAGGGCCAGAGCTCAACCCTGATGGTATGAGCAGCCAGCCCACCTCCCCAACCATCCAGGGGCAGTGAGTCCAAGCTGAGCACTCCAAGGCAGCAGCTGGCAGCAGTTTTGATGGGGCAGCGTCAACCTCCTCCTGGATGGCACGGGTACCCACCGTTGCCTTACTATCCATGACCTGGTTGGTTCCCTGGTCTGTGGACACCCCCTCCTCCCCCACCACTGGCAGACCTGCAACCTACAAAGGCCACATTTGACAGAGACCCAGAGAAATTGGCCTTCTTCCTCAACCAGGTGTGGACCTGGACTGCTATGGCCCAGTCTACCCATCAGACGTGGCAATGGTGAATGCTGTGACCATCAACCTAGAGGGGGAAGCTGTAAAGTGGGTGATGAAAGTCTATGATGAAGACGTGCCAGAATTGGGGAGTGTTTAAGCCTTCATGGGGGAATTGATAGCCAAATTCAAGGACAAGTCTCAAGCCTTGCAAGTGGAAGCCAAAATCCAAGACCTAAAGCAGAGGGGCATACTCCGGTGAAGGAGTATGCATGGGAGTTCCACAGAGTGGTCAGCAAACTGTGAGACTGGCCAGACCAACTGTTGGTCTACTATTTTAAGGAGGGCCTGGACTGAGAACTACTATAGGTCTGTGTTTACTGAGGGATCCCCAAACAAATGGTACCGGATGGCCATAGTGATGGAATTCGAACTCAAGCAGTGCAAGAAGTGCAGTGCACCTGAATTGAAGCCCAAATGGAAGCAAAAGGGTCACTGATTTGGACACTGATCTGTCACCATCCTGCCTGCTGACCCCCTTCCTGTTCCAGCCTGAGTCCCCATCAAGTGCTTCAGATGTGGCCAGGAAGGTCATTAAACCACTGAATGTCTGGCACTAACACCCCAGCTGAATGCAACCCCAGCTGCATTGTCTAAGCCAAAAAAACCACCGCAGAAGGGTTGGAGACATCAAGCTTTGTGCAACAGGCAATCGAGGTCTCCCCCCTTCAAGTCAAGGAGAGGGAACTCCGGCCCAGAGGGACTATCAGCCTGCCCCTGTGACAGCGATGATGAGGGCAAAAATGACCCGATGGTAAGTGAAGCTATCCACCCCTTTGCCATCCCCTCAAAAATCATGGTGCCAAAGTCAGGAATCCAGAGAAAAATGGATGCAACTCAGATTGCACCAGGTGCCTAATTAGCCTACTGATGGTGCTGAAACTAGGGACCAGAGTGAGGAGACTGCCCCAATCCATGAGGTTTGAGCAAGTCGATGGATCACTGATAGGAGGGTCCTCTGCAATGCACCTCACTGAAACAGTGCCGCTAGAGATGGGCCAACATTGGAAGATCATCCAATTTGTAACTGTCCCAAAGATGACAGAGGACTGGGACTGTCCTGGATAGACAAGTGAGGCCCGATGAGCTGGTGGGAAGGGGGCGAGAGAGAAATGAAGCTAGGAAGAGGCCCTGTCCCTCCTCAAGGCAGCCAGAAGGGAGGAACTGTCCAGCACTGGGTGGCAACTGAAGGAAACAAGCTCCCTAAAGCTGTTTCAGAGCAACCACCAGGAGCCCAGCTAATCCTTAAAGAATATCGAGACCTAGTGGGGGTGATCAGCGAGAAAAAATGTGACGTGCTAACCCCCCACTGCTGCACCAGCTGTGCCATTGAGATCCTACCAGACACGAAGCTCCCTAAACCAAAAATGTACTCCATGACCCCAAAGGAAATGAAGGAGCTAAGGGAGTACTTAGACAAAAACCTAGCCAAAAGTTTCATCCAACTGGCAAAATCCCAGGTGGCCGCTCTCATGCTGTTTAAGGAGAAAAAAGATGGGACAATGAGACTGTGAGTGGACTTTAGGGGGAATAAGTGATGTGTGTGTGGAAAACATGTGCCCCTCCCCCAATGACAGACATGCTGTCCCATCTAGCAAAAGGGAAGATCTTCACCAAGCTAGACCTATAGGAGGCATACTACAGAGTGGGGATCAAAGAAGGGGATGAGTGTAAGACTGCTTTTAACTGCCCACTAGGCAGCTTCCAATTCAAATTAATGCCATTTGGGGTCCAAGGGATGCCTGCAGTCTCCATGCAACTCATAAATTAAGTGATGCATGAGCACAAAGGGGTTCTAGTGTATTTAGATGACATTCTCATCTTATTTATTTATTTATTTATTATTTAAATTTGTATACCGCCCTTCTCCCGAAGGACTCAGGGCGGTTCACAGCCAGATAAAATAGACAATAATATTACAATATAAATACTATTAAAATACAATTTAAAAACTTATTCAATTGGCCGAAATTAAAATTTAGAATAAATGATAAAAAAACCATTAAAAAACCCACAAATTAAAAAAACTAATCCAGTCCTGCACAGATAAATAAGTGTGTTTTAAGCTCGCGACGGAAGGTTCGGAGGTCCGGGAGTTGACGAAGTCCTGGGGGGAGCTCGTTCCAGAGGGTGGGAGCCCCCACAGAGAAGGCCCTTCCCCTGGGCGTCGCCAGATGACACTGTCTTGCTGACGGCACCCTGAGGAGTCCCTCTCTGTGAGAGCGCACGGGTCGGTGAGAGGTATTCGGTAGCAGTAGGCGGTCCCGTAAATAGCCCGGGACAGTTTTGGAAGCCATTTTTGTCTTTTAGCTTCCTAATTGCCACATATATTAACCTGGGAAATTGGGAGGGTTTTTTGTTGGACCGGTGGAAGAATAGACATAACAACTCTGGGAGTCAAGGACATTTGCTTGCACCTGGATGGGAGTGACTGGGGATTGTTTCCAGTTGAGCCTGAAGGATGGATTGGACCATGTGATGAACTTGTCGGTGTGGAGCAGGGTTGTGAACTTTCAACTGGGTGGGGAAAACCTGGAAGCTTTCAGATTCAGATTTTCCCAGATGTGCCAACATGACATCTCTAATAAAGTGGGACTTTGAGGAATCTATTGCCATGAAGTTTTATTTCGTTGGGGGATATTTTTTGGAACCCTGACAGTGGGTTGAATAAAAAATGAGTAACTACTAAGAATAACATTGAAGAGATTCAGTGAGGATCAAATTACAAAACACATATGAGAAGAATGAGAAATTATGGCTGGGTGATGTTGATGAGTCCCTGAAAAAGGTAAGCAAGTATAGTAAAATAACTATATGTGAAAGATAGTTTGGGAGCAGAAAAAGATATCAAGAGCTGAGGTGAATGTGTGTTGGGATAAAATAGTTGTAGTTGTTTTCTTTCTTTTTATTTCTTTTGCCTGATGCCTATAATTTCTGGCTTAATATTTCTTATTCCTTTTCTGCACTCTGCATAATATTGTCTACCGTAAACAGATATCATGATGGCTAATTAGATGAAAGTGTATTTAAGCAGAACTACAAAAATGTACCCATATTGTGACACTTCCTCATGTACATATTTATTATCCAAAACAGCTGAATAAAGCTGTTATTTTATGTTCTGTATATAAATACAATAAATATAACCATGATTTCATTTTTTCATTTTTCACCTTTTCATTTTTTGTCAATAATAGCAGCTGTTATTTGTGGTCCAAATCTAATTATTAACAGTGACTGTTATTATTAAATGAACCAGCTTTCACTGACAGGGAAGTTGGAATCTCCTAATTGTTATCTGATCAAAAGAAGAAAATTAGTTCTGTATCTAATAGAATGCACATTAAATGGACACAGAATGCCAGGCAAGTAAGCACCCCATATATATTAACATTACAGCCTTTATATGGAGTAAATTCAACTAAATCAAATTAATTTATTTACGTATAAGTACTTATTGAGTGTATAATTAATATTAAATTAGATTAAGATTAAAACATTGCAAAATTGAAAGTTAATAAGAAAAAAGGGAAGTAGCATGAATACTTCTAATTCCTGTTTTTTGTCACGTTTATTTGATGTGCCATTTGATTTATTTCCCAAGATTTTAACCTGGAATATTAGCAACTGGGAGAATTTTCAAGCCTACCTTTACTAGATTTAGATACAGTATGTTGCTCTTAAAAAATAGCTACTAAGAAGCTTAGCGTGCTGAGAAGTGAATGCACTTAAAACATTTAAATGTTTTTCAGTACCAGCAGACTGATAACAAATTAAAATAGATTCTGTATAGAAAAGTAGACATTAAATCTAGTTCCTTAAAATCGTTAATTTAATTTGTTTCAAAAGAATGTAAAGTTTCTAATTTGGTTTCCTATCTATAATAGCAGATCTGTATATTCCTTTCTATGATCAGTCTGGTAACTGACAATGATAATTTAATCAGGCATCCAGGCAGAGATATCTAGTTAGGCTTGTATTGCAGGCTTATTTTGATTCCTAAGATACATGACCTCTACACTGTCTTCCTTGCATTAGTTATATAAATAATTATTCACACTTTGCTTTCTGGCAACCAGAATGACAACATCTGTCTGTCTGTCTGACTGACTCTCTCTTTCTCTCTCTCTCTCTATCACCTCAGTATCATTCTATCATAAAAAATAAAGCTACAAATCTATTCCTACTTCCTTGATAGTAACCATAGAATTAAATAGAACTTCTAAGAAAAAATTTGAAAACAAAACAAATTCTACTTCATATTCCTTTTTCACAGATAAATAGTTTATTTATTTCATTTATGCAACTGAACTGAAATTCTAACTTAGAATTCTAGACTACACTTTCATAATACCTGTCACATATAAGCACCTGTTTTGATGCATGCCCATGTCAACTGTCTATAAACATTTATATTTCCATCTGTGTTCCAATATTTATTTCAATCACTCTTGTTTCAACATGGATAAAGATGTGCATCCTGCCTTGGGTTGTTGATTGTAACTAGTTTATTTTGCAGACTCTAGTTAATCAAGTACTTATCCCAACATGAAAAAGAATGTTAACTTGTTTTAATCTTTGTAAAATCAAATGCTTTTAAAATGCATTTTAAATGTGAATTTAAATCAGACTCTGAGGGCCTTTCTGTTATGGCTGTTTATTTATCATCTGCTTCTCACAGGTGAAATAATCCAGAAAACCATTCTCTTGACTATGGAAGAATCAAAATCCATAGAAGGTACCTGATGAACTGGTTGAACCGAATTAATGATATGAATACAGATGGAATCATGTATTTCTTCAATCTCTATTTAATCTTACTCAACTCAACAGCTTTTCTTCCAGGGAGCATTTTAAGAGATTAAATTACCACCATGGCCTATTTACCTAAAAGTCAACCTTTCTGAAATTAATTGGGACTGCTTTGTACAACATGTACACTGGGATTTCTGGTAAATCAACTCAGAATGCACAATATGTGAAATAATACTCTTGATATTGCCTATCCTGATGAAATATGTAACCCTTACTTCAAATACATCTGTATATTATCTACATCTGCACAGGGCTTTTTTTTTTTGCCATTGGTAGTATTATTGCAAAAAAACAAGCAGGCAAATGATGTAAATATGTATTATAAGCTAGTGTTATGGGGTTCTCTCAGTCTGGCAATCTCCAAGTACATTTACTTGCCAAAATCACCTTTAGACCATAACTATGCATTCTGGCTCTGAAGAGTAACAGATTGGGCATAGACTGGCATAGCTGAAGGGCAACAGGCTGGCACAGAGACATCATATTTCAATATTGATACAATATAAGGAGAGTTTTGCTTTTGGGAAGAAATCTGCTTTGAGCATCCCCATGAATTCATGGATGGTCAGTGATCTAAACTTAGGTGCTTTCAAAGAATGCAGAAAATATCAGGGTTCCAAGTAACATCCCCAATGAAAGAAGACTCCGAGGCTAGAAATTCTGGTTATATGAGCTCTCAGGCTATGAATCTACAACAGTATGATATATCTTCAGAAACCTCAAGGAAGTGGATTATATTTAGTGAAAAATGTACTTTCTACAGACACACAAATATAACAGCATGTTCATTTGCAAGTTGTAAAAACATGTGTGCCCACCTGAATGTAGATTACATTTGTATTAAATTCCATAGGTTGCAGACATAATTGAAGGCATATAATACATTTTTGTTGATATACATAAATAATGCATGGAAAGAAGACTACTTTAGAGATCTAGGCAAATTTCTTAAAGAAAACACCATTTTAATAAATTGGAATAAATCCTATTTAATTTCATTTCAGAAGAAGTTAAACCAGGCATCTATTTGCCAATTGTAGTACACATAAAATTTCAAAACATAATTATGAAGCAGTATATTTTCAAAATTAGCATGATGATACATATAATGTAATACTGCATGATAAATATCTCTTTTAGATAAATATCTCTTTTAGATAAATATCTCTTTTAGAGAAAGATAAATTGACTTACCAAATTTAGAATCAAATTTACAATGAATTCCAAGAAAAATCTAATCCTGCTGCTGAATCATATTTAGCAATGGAATAATCTTAGTAAACCTAAACATTTACTGAATATTTTCAATTTTGAAATATTAATTAGAAATTCATAATAGGTTTGAAGCTTTAATTGAAATACTGAATAATTACCTTTCTTTCTTTCTTTCTTTCTTTCTTTCTTTCTTTCTTTCTTTCTTTCTTTCTTCCTTCCTTCCTTCCTTCCTTCCTTCCTTCCTTCCTTTCTTTTCTTTCTTTTTTTTAAATGGCACCTATCTTTCAGATATTCCCTATTTAAAACCTTCCACAGTTGCACTGTGATTTAAAGGAAGATGGGAGTATATTAGATAAGCCAATCAACAAAGAAGTTAACTCAACACCTCCCTTTGTCAGATTTGCGTCACTTTAAAAAAAATGGAATAGAAAAAGTTTTAGTGCATGTTCAGGGCAAACATCACTTTCACCAGAAATATTTACTTTTCAAACTTGGCTATAGTACAAAATGCACATCTGTAGAAAGCCTGGTGTAGACTTTTATCAAGTTACCTGGACACTATTGACAACCCATTTTGTTAAATATTACTTTAAAAGAAAAGTAAATTTTCTAAATATTAAATTTTTGAGGATATTGACTAAAAACTAGATGATTTTAAGGAAGCATTCACTTAATTTTGATCTTTTAGTTTCTAGATATAAAGATAGTGCCTCTGTCTGCAAATATCTTCAAAGAACTTTTAATACAATTCAGAATGTATTAAGAAATAGTACTAAAATGTAGATTCTAATAAAATAAAATAGAAAAGAGATTAGAATAAGAAAGTTAGATCATAATAAAAAGCAACTGAATTTCTTTCTGTAAAGGCAATGAACATGGGCCTTTAGTAAGAGAGTATTAGTGAGATGTGAGTGAGAATGATTACTGTCTTCTTTTCTATTATGTGTAAATCTTCCTATTTCATTTAGGTGCTTACATGGAGAGGGCAGCTTGGTGGATTAGACCAGTCATTTATCTCTCCAAATGCAGCAATTCTTAATATCTTAATTTAAAAACAATGAAATGATTACTTGATAATATAGATGAGTTATAAAGCAATTGACTCAAGGTCAGCCAGATTGTTTTGTGCCAAAGGCAAGCCTAGAATTCTCCCTGTTTCTAGCCTGGTACCTTAACTATTACTCTTGTCCTACTGTATAAAAGATAAAGGTAAAGGTTCCCCTGCACATACATGCTAGTCGTTTCTGGCTCTAGGGGCGGTGCTCATCTCCGTTTCTAAACTGAAAAGCCAGCGCTGTCCAAACACATTTCCGTGGTCATGTGGCTACTTTCCCACCAAAGTGGTCCTTATTTTTCTACTTGCATTTTTTACTTGCTTTCAAACTGCTAGTTTGGCAGAAGCTGAGACAAGTAACAGGAGCTCACTCCATTACATGGCACTAGGGATTCGAACTGCTGACCTGCTAACTGATGAGCTCAGGGTCTTAGCCACTGAGCCACCATGTCCCTATAGCAGTGATGAAATCTGAACCGGTTTGCTACTGGTTCGGTGGCCACACATGCACACTGCACACCAAATGTGCCCTGTGTGTGCGTGTGCACCAAATGCGCGCTCTGCACGTGAATGTGCATGCGCAGTACTTGCCAAAAGGAAGCTTGGGAAGGTAAGTAGAAGTGAGGAGGGGATCAGCTGTTGCACATGATTTAGCTTCGCTAGAAAGCAGGATTTTCTGCTTTCTAGCAAAGCTAAACTGCACTGCACAGCTGATGGTCGGAAATACCGGTTCGGAGGAACCAGTAGTTTTTATCACTATCGGTTTGCCTGAACCAGAGCGGACCCATAGCATTTCACCCCTGCCCTATAGTATATCAACTACCAAATATAGTTGCCTGTTGTTAATTCTAATTTCTGTAACTTACTCACAAAGTTGTACCAATTTCAGGAAAAGTATTATAACACATTTAAGGAGAGCCAAGTAACTGAACATACCCTGAATTAAAAAAACTAAATAGGAAGGTGGTGTAAACAAAGAAGATCACTTTAAGGAAAGACATGAAAGCTACCTGCAAATATCTCCAAATTTGTAAATTTGAACCTTCTTTAATTCCTTTGGACTTGTGTTATCTCCACATATGAAAAGGAGAGGAGTGGGATCACTGTGATATATTTAATTGTGTCTTTCTTGGTTTTCTTTCATGAGCAGAAGACAATCTTGAGAGAGTCTTCTCTATCTATTGAAAATACTGATATACTTTTGATCAACTCAATCAAATGGATCTAACCATACTAACACATTCCACAGACAGAGGAAGCTGTCATACTGTACAATCAGTTTCAAAATGTAGAAGACAAAGATAAGGGTAATGGCTATATGAACACAACATGCAAAATCAAATTAATTGTTTACCATGATCTATGAAACCAATCAGTAAGTACAAATTATTGGCCTAGTTAAAAGATTAGGGGAAATTTATATAGTTAAAAAAAATCTTCAAAGTAGGTTTAAACTAGAGCCACTTTCCCTCTCTTTTAAAGGCAAAGGTAAATGATGAAGGATTCTAGACACTTCAGCATGAACTGACATGTTATATTAATGTAAAGTCTGAGAGAAAAAAGTTAATGCTTAATTTATGTCCTGACTAATGTGATCCAGGGAGTAAAATACCGTTCCTGTCCTAATGTTCCCTTTGATTGTATCCAATTTCATATAGTTATTACATACTTGTGGTTATATATATGCTTATATATCGTATAGTTATTTCATGCTTATGCTTATATATAACGTTGTGACAAATAAAATAACTAACTAACTAACTAACTAACTAACTATCTAGCCAGTTTGCATGTTGCCAAGAGACTGTGTTGATAACAAAGTTTTGATTTTCCCATCCAAAGGGTTCATGGCTAAGCAGCTGGGGATCCCATGTTCCTGAAGTCTGTGCCCAGCCCTTAAACAATATTCAGGACACAAATAATGTTCTCTCTACAGTAAATGAAGCGGGGGGGGGGGAACTAACCCATAGTGACCCAAAGTCTGGGCCAGCCTTTTAAGAAATGACATCCCAGAACAAAAAAGCATGACATGGAATGTAGGTTTTCACAGCCATAATTCATAATGAATGACCTTTGGTTTTGCCCATGAGATGGAGAAAACAATCAGTTCAAAAATCGATGTAAATTTTGTGAAGCAATACAGTGCATTTGTTAGGCAATCAACTGTAGTTTAGAGAAGCTCTAATTTGATGAGGTTCATTCTTTCTAGACAGTAGGTCAGCAATAAACTGCCTTCAGTCTAATAAATTTTAAAATGTCTAGTGAAAACTTTTGTACTGGCATACCCACATTGGAACATACTTGACATAATGACTCATTTGCAATTTCACATTTAAATATGAAATTTAAAATACCAACACTTCTGCCTCTTTCAACAACAAAATCAATTCAAAGATGCCACTAAGTGAAGCTAGAAAGAAACAGTGATGAAAAACAGAAGCCACATTCACAATGGATGAAAAGTTTTGCGGAGAAAAAGACAAATTTTAGCACAGCATGAGTTGGGGCACCATTGATTCTCCATTGTTAAACCATTTGAGACAGGCAAACTTAGGAAATAAAAATTGCTTAGAGTTCTGGAAAAAATTGACTACTTGAATGGTAATGTAACAGAATAACTGAAAGTCTACTGAAGCAGTTCTCCAGCTCAATTTATATCTTGTGCAATTAAGCTGGAGTTTCTCTATTTCTCATATTTCTATGCTAAGAATCTTTTCTGCAATTTGCCTGTTTGTTTTGGAAAGGCATTCCTATAATGGAGTAAGTGTGGAGCTTGTGTTCATGCTGCTGCCTCCGCCACCCTGATTAGCAAGCAATGACCTCTTTTGGAACAAGGCAGTAATGCCTGTTTTCCAAATCACACAGGTGCCTTCCTTTCTGCCAGCAGGTCACTCCCTTTTTGTTCTTTTGCTAAGGAAGGAAAGTGCCACCAACTTGCTGCCTCCTGCTCAGATATGCAGCTTGTGCAGTGCATAACCTGAACAACTGTTTGCGGCAGCCTGACTTCTGTGTTCCAATAATTGCAGAAAATTCTGAAATAAGTTTATGGGGAGGTGCTAATCAGACCTGCTGGATTCCATTGTTCTGCACAATCTGCTAAATTCCACAGAAGCATTATCAAGATTAAAAAGTGGAAATCTATCAAGAAGATTTGCTTGGTTACCTGAAAAAGGCAGAAGTCTGCTGATAAAGTTCATCTGTTCTTAAATATGAAATGCTAAAATGGAATATTGTGATATTACATCCCAACACAAATGTTGCCTTTTGTAAGGGATGTTTTGTTGTGGCATGAACCTACTTTTTGCAAGTTACCTTCTTGCCCTCTCCACCAATGCCTGAGATAAACACAAAGCTGCTGGAATAATGAAAAAAGGACCCTCATATGTCCACCAGGCACCTCATTAAAGAGACCCATGAGAAGATAAATTAAATCTTCTTTTGACAAATGCTTCATTAAGGGCAGAACAATTTCTGTCATACAGGGCAAAAGAAAATGCAGGGATAGGGACTGGTGATTAATCTAGTCACACAAGAAGCTTTTGCAGCATTTCAATTTCTCTGGACGTTCTGTTATTTGTTTCCAGACTGTATCGTATAGATGCAAAAAGAAAACATTGAAAAGCTCCATTACTGAAAAGTGGGAAGAACAGGTAAAAGTTCACTCAGGAATTCTGAAATGCAACTCATCAGAACATACAATATACCCAACATATTTCGAAGATAGACTTTTGAAGTCAGAATAGCATTCAATTTGTAGCTGTTATTATCAGGCTGAAACAAAAAAAGCTTTTTTTAAAAAGAGGCTATTTTTAAAATTGGCACCACATTTCCATATATCAAAATAAAGTTGCATTGATGAGCTCCCATCTTATCCATTTATTTATTTATTTATTTATTTATTTATTTATTTATTTATTTATTTATTTATTTATTTATATACCGCTCTTCTCCCGAAGGACTCAGGGCGTTTTACAGCCGAATAAAAAACAAAAATACAAAAATTAAAACATTAAAAAACTAATTCAATTTGGCTAGAAATGATTAAAACTCTAATAAAACTCTAATAAAAGCCCCCATTAAAACTATTAGGCCAGCCCTGTGCGATGAAACAGAAATGTCTTGAGCTCGCGACGAAAGGTCCGGAGGTCAGGGAGTCAACATATCCCTGGAGGTAGCTCGTTCCAGAGGGCAGGAGCCCCCACAGAGAAGGCCCTCCCCCTGGGGGTCGTCAGTCGAGATTGTCTGACCGCCGACACCCTGAGGAGACCCTCCCTATGGGAGCGCACTGGTCGATGGGAGGCAATCGGTGGCAACAGGCGGTCCTGTAAATAACCCGGTCCTATGCCATGGAGTGCTTTAAAGGTAGTAACCAGCACCTTGAATTGCACCCAGAAGACCACCGGCAACCAGTGCAGCTTGCGCAGGAGAGGTGTTACATGGGAGCCTCGAGTTGCTCCCTCTACTACCCGCGCAGCTGCATTCTGGACCAGTTGGAGCCTCCAGATGCTCCGGGTGCTCTTCACTTTGTAGAGAGCATTGCAGTAGTCCAGGCAGGAGGTGACGAGGGCATGAGTGACCGTGCATAAGGAATCCCGGTCTAGGAAAGGACGCAACTGGCGTATCAAGTGAACCTGATAAAAAGCTCCCCTGGTGATGGCCGTATGCTCTTCTAAAGACAGACGTACATCCAGGAGGACGCCTAGATTGCGGACCCTTTCCATGGGGGTCAATGACTCGCCCCCTACAGTCAGCGATGGAGTCAGCTGACTGTACCGGGACGCCGGCATCCACAGCCACTCAGTCTTGGAAGGGTTGAGTCGAAGCCTGTTTTTCCCCATCCAAACCTGCACGGCCTCCAGACACCGGGACATCACTTCAACGGCTTCGTTGGGGTGGTTAGGGGTGGAAATGTACAGCTGTGTATCATCAGCGTACAGATGACATCACACCCCAAAACCATGGATGATCTCACCTAGCGGCTTCATATAGATGTTGAACAGGAGAGGCGAGAGAACCGACCTCTGTGGCACCCCACACATGAGGCGCCTCGCGGTTGAACTCTGCCCCCCTGCCAACACCGTCTGCGAACGGTCAGAGAGGTAGGAGGAGAACCACCAAAAGACGGTGCCCCCCACTCCCAACCCCTCCAGCCGTCGCAGCAGGATACCATGGTTGATGGTATCAAAAGCCGCAGAGAGATCTAACAGGACCAGGGCAGAGGAACAACCCCTGTCCCGGGCCCTCCAGAGATCATCTACCAATGCGACCAATGCTGTCTCCATGCTGTACCAGGCCAGGGTCCAGATAGACAGTTTCATCCAGGTACTAGGGGAGCTAGTACCACCACACTCTCAACAACCTTCGCCACAAAGTGAAGGTTGGAGACAGGACGATAATTCTCTAAAGCAGCTGGATCCAGGGAGGGCTTCTTGAGGAGGGGCCTCACCACTGCCTCTTTTAAGGTGGTGGGGAAGATACCCTCCAACAAAGACATGTTGACAATTCCCTGAAGCCAGCCTCATGTAACCTCCCGGGCAGCAGTACTAACCAGGAGGGACACGGGTCCAATAAACATGCAGTCGCGTTAAGCCTCCCCAATATCCTGTCCATGTCCTCGGGAGCCACCATGTCGAACTCTTCCCAGGTAACATCATCAAGACCTACCTCCGTCGTCCCGCCTGAATCTACCCAATCCGCATCCAGACCGTCCCGGATTTGAGCGATTTTATCATGCAGATATTGTCCAAAATCCTCAGCACGTCCTTGCAAGGGGTCCTCCCGTGCTCCCTGCAGAAGGAGGGAGCGGGTCACCCTAAACAGGGCGGCTGGGCAATTATCTGCCGATGCAATAAGAGCGGAAAAATACTCCCATTTTGCCATTCTTATCGCCACTAGGTAAGTCTGAATATGAGCCCTTACTAGTGTTCGGTCCAATTCAGAACGGCTGGCCCTCCAATCACTCTCTAGGCGTCTTTTCTGGTGCTTCATCTCTCTCAGCTCCTCAGAATACCAAGGTCGAGATCGGCGCCAGGTCAGAGCCCGCAAAGGCACGATGCGATCCAAAGCCCCAGCTGCTGCCCTTTCCCAGGCAGTGACTAGTTCTTCAGATGAGCTGTGAGCTAGATCCTCAGGAAATGGCCCAAGCTCTGTCAGGAACCTCTCCGGGTCCATCAGGCGCCTGGGACGGAACCAATGAATCGGTTTCGTCTCCCTGTGGTGGGGGTTGGCGGTTCGAAAGTCAAGTCGAAGGAGTGAATGATCTGACCATGACGGGGTTTGATGACTAGCTCCCTTAATTCCAGATCATTTAACCACTGCCCAGAGACAAAAAGCCCAGAGAAAAGGGCCTCTGGTGGCTCAACAGACTAATGCAGTCTGTTATTAACAGCAGCTGCAATTACTGCAGGTTCAAGTCCCACCAGGCCCAGGTTGACTCAGCCTTTCATCCTTTATAAGGTAGGTAAAATGAGGACCCAGATTGTTGGGGGCAATAAGTTGACTTTGTATATAATATACAAATGGATGAAGACTAGAATAGAATAGAATAGAATTTTATTGGCCAAATGTGATTGGACACACAAGGAATTTGTCTTGGTGCATATGCTCTCAGTGTACATAAAAGAAAAGATACGTTCATCAAGGTACAACATTTACAACACAATTGATGGTCAATATATCAATATAAATCATAAGGATTGCCAGCAACAAGTTATAGTCATACAGTCATAAGTGGAAAGAGATTGGTGATGGGAACTATGAGACGATTAATAGTAGTGCAGATTCAGTAAATAGTCTGACAGTGTTGAGGGAATTATTTGTTTAGCAGAGTGATGGCCTTCGGGAAAAAACTGTTCTTGTGTCTAGTTGTTCTGGTGTGCAGTGCTCTATAGCGTCGTTTTGAGGGTAGGAGTTGAAACAGTTTATGTCCAGGATGCGAGGGGTCTGTAAATATTTTCACGGCCCTCTTCTTGATTCGTGCAGTATACAGGTCCTCAATGGAAGGCAGGTTGGTAGCAATTATTTTTTCTGCAGTTCTAATTATCCTCTGAAGTCTGTGTTTTTCTTGTTGGGTTGCAGAACCGAACCAGACAGTTATAGAGGTGCAAATGACAGACTCAATAATTCCTCTGTAGAACTGAATCAGCAGCTCCTTGGGCAGTTTGAGCTTACTGAGTTGTCGCAGAAAGAACATTCTTTGTTGTCCTTTTTTAATGATGTTTTTGATGTTAGCTGTCCATTTTAGATCTTGCGATATGATAGAACCTAGAAATTTGAAGGTTTCTACTGTTGATACTGTGTTGTCAAGTATTGTGAGAGGTGGAAGTATGGAAGGGTTTCTCCTAAAGTCTACCACCATTTCTACGGTTTTGAGTGTGTTCAGTTCCAGATTGTTTTGGTTGCACCACAAGGCTAGTCGTTCGACCTCTCGTCTATATGCGGATTCGTCATTGTCTCGAATGAGACCAATCACTGTTGTGTCATCTGCGAACTTCAGTAGCTTAACAGATGGATCATTGGAGATGCAGTCATTGGTATACAGAGAGAAGAGAAGTGGGGAGAGCACACAGCCTTGGGGGCCTGTGCTAATTGTACAGGTATTTGATGTGATCTTGCTTAGCTTCACCTGCTGCTTCCTGTTTGTTAGGAAGCTTGTGATCCACTTACAAGTCTGTTCCGTACCTGTAGCTGGTTTAGCTTAGTTAGAAGAATGTCTGGAATGATGGTATTGAATGCTGAACTAAAGTCTACAAAAGGACCCTTGCATAGGTCTTTGGAGACTCAAGATGTTGTAGGATGTAGTGCAGAGCCATATTAACAGCATCATCTGTTGATCTATTTGCTCGGTATGCAAATTGCAAGGGGTCTAACAGCGGATCCGTGATGGTTTTCAGGTAGGAAAGCACTAGCCTTTCAAAGGTTTTCATGACTACAGATGTTAAAGCAACTGGTCTGTAGTCATTCAGTTCCTTGATGGTGGGCTTCTTCGGCACTGGGATGATGGTAGAGCGTTTGAAGCAAGAAGGAACATAACACATCTCTAGTGATTTATTGAAAATATGGGTGAAGATGGGGGCCAATTGGTCAGCACAGACTTTTAAGCAAGAAGGAATTATCTTGTCTGGGCCTGGAGCTTTTCCTGGCTTTTGTCTGTGAAATAGGTCCTGCACTTCCTTTTCTGTGATCACTAGGGGTTGTGAACCCAATGAAATGGGGTCAGTTGTGGGAGGCTTGGCTGCTGTTGGTGTGTCTGAGATGGGGGTTGTGGAGATAGGTAGCTCTAGTTTCCTTTCAAACCTGCAGTAAAACTCATTCAGGTCATCTGCCAGTTGTTGATTACCTTCAGCCTGGGAAGGAGGTTTGCCATAGCCGGTGATATTTTTAAGAGTTTTCCACATGTTTGCTGGTTCATTTGCTGAAAACTGATTCTTTAGCTTTTCAGAGTAGCTTCTTTTCGCTGCTCTGATCTCCCTTGTTAGTGCATTTCTGGCCTGATTGTACAGCATTTTATCACCTTTTCTGTAGGCTTCCTCTTTGGAATGATGTAGCTGCTTAAGTTTAGGTGTGAACCAAGGTTTGTTGTTACTGTATATTCGCAAGTTACTTGTAGGTACACATAGGTCTTCACAGAAGCTGACATATGATGTTACAGTATCTGTGAGTTCATCCAGGTCTGCAGAGGTATCTTTAAAAATATTCCAATCAGTGCAGTCAAAACATGCCTGTAGCTTTAATTTTGATTCCTCCGTCTAGGTCTTCACTGATTTAATTATTGGTTTTGTGGCTTTAAGTCTTTGCCTATGAGCAGGTACAAGGTGAATCATGCAATGATCAGAGTGTCTTACAGCTGCACGTGGTAAAGACCGATAAGCATCTTTTAGTGTTGTGTAGCAATGGTCTAGAGTATTCTTGCCTCTGGTGGGACAATTGACATGCTGAAAGTATTTTGGTAGCTCTTTCCTTAAATTTGCCTTGTTTAGATCTCCCAAAACAATGGCCAGTGAAACAGGGTGTTTGGCTTCAGCCTCCATGATTTGGTCAGCTAAAGTTTGTAATGCCTTGTTTACACAGGCTTGTGGTGGGACATAAACAGCAATTAGAAGAAATGAGGAAAATTCACGAGGCGAATAGTAAGGTTTGCAGTTGATAATTAAAGTCTCTAAATTGTTATCACAGAATTTGTAAATTATTTTAAAATCTTGACACCAGTTTCTATTAATATATAGGCATAAGCCTCCTCCTTTCTTTTTACCAGATGTTTCTGTAATTCTGTCTGATCATTCAATCTGAAACCCTGGAATGTTCAGGCTGCTATTTTCAATTGATTCATTTAACCAGGTTTCAGAGAAGCATAGGACTGCTGAATTGCGAAAATCAGAATAGTATTTGTTTAAGAGGAGTATTTCATCCATCTTATTTGCAAGTGAGCGTATATTTGTTAGGAAAATTGAAGGCAGAGGAGTTTTAATGTTATTTCTTAGCCTGAATAAGATCCCAGATCGTTTACCTCTCTTCTTTCTCTTCCGTCATTTGGTTTTTTTAGTAGTCCATGGCTCCGTGGGAATTGCCTCCTCCTGTGTTAGAATCTCCTCTGTGTTTGTAAAGACAGGCGGGGGTGAGATCAAAGAAAGCTGCTCCTTAAAGAAATGTTCCTTAGTTTTTAGCAGATGGTCTCGTGAGTAGGAAATCCGTAGTGAGTCACAGAGAACAATTAGAAATAAAGAAACAATTAGAGAGCATTTCACCAAGGCAGCCTTCATTGGCGCCATCTTGGCTCATCGCTTCACATAGTGTAAGCCACCCTGAGTCTTCGGAGAAGGGCGGGATATAAATGCAAATAAAAAAAATAATAAAAAAAATCAGGTCCAGCGTGTTTCCCCCGATGTGAGTGGGACCCTTAACTAACTGGGTCAGGTCCAAGGCCGTCATGGAAGCCAAGAACTCCCGAGCCACCATTGATGATTCACCGACCGACGGCAGGTTGAAATCCCCCATAACCATAAGTCTAGGAGTATCAATCGCCATCCCGGCTATCACTTCCAGCAGCTCGGGCAGGGCTATTGTCACGCAGCAAGGAGCCAGGTATGTAATCAACAAGCCCACCTACATCCTCAGGCCCCACTTCACAAAGAGGGACTCACATCCGGCTATCTGTGGTACAGTGACCTCCCTCGGCTCCAGACCTTCTTTGATAATAACCGCCACCCCCCCACCCCTTCCCTGGTTCCTCGGCTGATGAAATGCACGGAAGCCCAGTGGGCACATTTCAACAAGGGGCACCCCCTCTTCTGTGCCCAACCAGGTCTCCAAAATGCCCAACAGGTCCGCACCCCCCTCTTGTATAAGATCGGAAATGGGGGGGGCTTTATTTACCATGGACCTGGCATTACATAGCATCAGTCGAAGGTCCAGGCTCTGGGGATCCAGACTACTCGGGGAACGGGGAAAGTCAGGGGGACCAGAGTGTGTGATTGCTCGCAAACAGCGAGCACACACTCCCCGAACATGATACGGGCCCCCGCTTCCACAATATCTGCCCCTCCCAGTTACCGTGCTGATGGAATAGCCCTCATAGAATCGAGCTCCAGCCACCTCCTCCGCCTCCGAACCTATGACATCCCTACCGCGAGCCCTCACAGGGTCCGGCCCTGGGCCTAATGAGTTTCCCCCAAAACCAATTCTAGCCCTCCCTCCCCTTAAAAACCCATTATTTGAATCATTTAACAAAATAATAAAAGACGATTTTAAAAAACCCCTGAGACTCTTTTTTGCAGCACTCTTTTTTGCAGCATGCCACCTCTCGGGATTCCAAAATCCGTCATCGAGGTAGGCCCTCGATATAGTGGAGGGTCACTTCTGCAAGAGGGGGGAATCTCACAGACCAAGAAGTTCCACTGGAGAATATCTCTTGGTTCCGGTAAAATGGCATAGTTTCATCCCGGTCAAACAAATGATGGTATAGCAGGTCTCTGGTTGAAATGGGACTAGGTGACAAAGTCCAGTTGGAAAATGGAAGGCAGGATGGCAGGTCCTCTGGGGTGAGCACCCTCTCAGGCAAAGTTAAAATATTGCCAATAATAATGATCTGAACTACTCTGGGCACGGGATCAGCAGCGTCCGTCGGTGACCAGATAGCCCCCTCCACCACTGTCGTCCACATCGGCTGCCGGAACCACCGTAGCTGAGCCACCCATGTCACCACCGCCGTTGTTATCACCCCCCCAACTCCACTCCAACCCACAAGGGGGGGAGCGGGGAGGTCAGGGTCAGGCTGGCCCAGGACAGCAACCAACCCTACCTGGTCCCTGCCAGATTTCCAACGACGACCCTAGGCATGACAGCCATGACCGTCCAGGCCCCTGACAAGGCTCCAGGGGAGGAAGACGCCTCCAGGACTGAACAACGCCACCGTCGACGACCAAGCGCCACCACCCAGCCTCCATGAGGGCTCCATGGAAGGTGCCACCACCGGCGCCGCTAAGAGCGCCGTCGCCATCACTGCCATCGTCCCCGATACCCAGGTCTCCGGCGGGCCCAAGGAGGAAAGAGGAGGAAAGAGGAGGAAGCCATTGTTGTCGCCGCCAGAGAAACGCTGCCGCCATCACCAAAAAGACGGCGTGGCGGCGGTGGCGTTTTTAGTGTTTTTCCATAAACACCTCTTAGCAATATTATTCTACATTGCATGCAAATTAAAGTACGTACATTGTTTCACTCCTAACACATGATAGACATCCTCATGATAGACTTTTCTTGAATGGTTAACAGAAAAGATTTTGTTTTTGAGAAATCATATTTGTTCAGTACAGGCTGTTTATCACAATCATATGGAAAAGATGGCTACGAAAATGCATTCTACAATTATTATTAACCAAACCTTCTGAAGTTATCTTAGCAATAATTATTAATATCTTTTATACTTCATTTTTTGAAGCTATATTGCATTTACATCACCATGAACCATATTCTGGTCACATGCTAGCTTTGAAGGAATCAAATGTTTCCCATTTTAGAAAGTTGTTTATGATTTTTTGTAGCAGTTTGTAAGTCTCAAAAACACAGTGTGCAAGATTATGTCCATGATCCCTTGAAAAGTATCTCAGAAAACAACCCCATTATGAGACTTTGCAGCAGATGTTTGCTTAGTCTGAATTACAAGTGCGATTCCCCACTGCTATGGTACATATTTGTTCCTGAATAATTTCTTAAAGGGACTGTTTAAATATGTTGAAGCACTAGAGTACGATTTTTACGTGTGTGTGTGTGTGTGTGTGTGTGTGTATGTAAAAGTGTATGTGTGTGGGGGCAGTGCTTGATATGCTACCCCAAATTCCTGTACTGATAAATTAACATTATCAGTAGAAAGTAAAAGACCATAGTAAGTGAATTACATTTCTCTTTAAAATTGTACTGCTGGATTCATTATCCATATGTTTTTCAATATCTCATATTTGTCTCTCGGTTTTCTGTTTAATGTTTTAATATGCTTCTGACAGAAAAATCAGCAATTTATGAAGCAAAAAAACAACCCGCTATACAAAGAGACTACTCCATTTATCTACCTGTTGAGTTGTAATAATAATTTCAGGCATGGTAAGTACTTTTATTGCCAAGAGAAATGAAATGAGAATACTGAAAAGGACTGTAGAAGGAAATATTTTCAAATTATTTAACTAGCTAGCTCATAGAGCATTGTTTCAAGTGTCTTCAATCAACAATCCATGTGTCTTCACATTCATCTCTCATCAATAAACATCTTCAAAGGAATGAAATTCCCTAGGGAAGAATAAAACAACAATACACTACCCATCCTGGTTATCCTCAGCAGTAGGACAAACAACAGAAATACAAGTCTATAGATAAACAACCACAATAACCAATCTTTGCTTCATTACCAAAGTAACAACCCAGCCTCCAAAAAGGAGAGCTGTGTAGGAACATTATTTAGATGAGTACAAATGCATTACAGCAACCCAGAATAACAAAAATTCCTGGAAGCTTGGCATTTAGAGAAATTAGCCATCAATAGGCGCAGAGATAAATCATATTTACACAATATTTAAAGGAGACAATAAAAAAAGCTAAGAAGGAAACAAAAGGATCAGAATACATCTTAACCAGCCCACACCTAAGTAAGTAGGGATTAACACCAGACAAAAAATAAAACAGAAAATAATATCCTAATCAAGAAAGTACCAATTTATATAACCATAATCTACACCAACACTGGCTTGGCAAGCTACTCTATATAAACAGGGAGTAAATCCCACAAGCAATAGCACTGATTATGTTATATTCAGGTAATGAAACATCTGCAGCAAAATACCAAAAATAGATATTACTAAGCCTAAGGACTCCATAAATTTGATACCAATTTCTATGTGGACTTAGGTAATTTACTCCATCTTCGGAAGGTCCATTTTGCATCAGTTATTTGTTGCTTTTTCCATCATTAATATTGATTCAACTTATGAATATCCTGATACAGATTCTGCAGACCTGAAATATCCCTGTGAATTTGGTAATCCAAATTTCGAATGCTATGTATTTCTAAATGTGAAGAAATGTAATGTCTATTTCATATGAGTGAAAATATAGCAATAGTTTAGTATTTTATGTGGCTTTCTTAAAAGAAGATGTGTTAACATCTTGGAACTGTACACTAGTAATTGTATTAGTGATTTATGAAGGAAAACCATGGCAACCTGAAACTTATTTTTGCTTAAGTTTGCCATATGAATATGATTATATGTTCTTAGGATGATGTCAAACGCTATAGAACGAACTTGAAAAAGGTATATCTATATATTATGGAACGCCTTATAGGGCTTCTGGTGGCTCAACAGACTAATGCAGTCTGTTATTAACACAGCTGCTTGCAATTACTGAAAGTTCAAGTCCCACCAGGCCCAAGGTTGACTCAGCCTTCCATCCTTTATAAGGTAGGTAAAATGAGGACCCAGATTGTTGGGGGCAATAAAAGTTGACTTTGTATGTAATATACAAATGGATGAGACTATTGCTTAACACAATGTAAGCCGCCCTGAGTCTTCGGAGAAGGGCGGGATATAAATTAAATTAAAAAAAAGACCATTTGTATATCATATATGAAAAATGAACATATTCTGTTATTGTCAAAGAAAAAAATGAGACATTCAGAGGTTGCTTTTAATTGGCTCAGAACATTCACAAATTCAAAAAACCCCATCTATTCCCGATCCCAACTGATCGGGAGGAAATGGGGATTTTGCAGTAACCTTCTGCTGGAGTGGGGTGGGAATGGAGATTTTACAGTATCCTTCCCCTGCCATGTCCACCAAGCCATGCCCACAGAACCAGTAATAAAAAATTTTGAATCCCATTACTGCTTTGAATGATTTGAGCTTGTTTTTCTCTTAAGATGTGTGGACTTTGATTCCCAGAATTTCCCAGCAGCATGTTGCCGAGACTGAGAAATACTGGCTTAAGTAATAGGATTAAGAGAATAACAATCCAAAAGAAAATAAAAAATGAACAACAGAATATAGCTATAGAATCAAAATCACATGTAACATTAGTACCACTTATAAATCCTTAGGAAGACCACACCTGAAATAACGCATTCAGTTTTGATCACCACATTACAAAAAAGATGTTGAGACTTTGGAAAAAGTGCAAAGAAGGGTTACATGATAGCAATCCGGTATTTGAGGGGATGCCACAAAGAAGAGGGAATCAGTTTATTTTCCAAAGCACCAGAATGCAAGACAAGAAACAATGGATGGAAACTAATCAAGGAGAGAAGCAACCTGGAATTAAGGAGAAATTTCCTAACAGTAAGAACAATTAACCAGTGGAACAGCTTGCCTTCAGAAATTGTAGGTACTTCATCACTGGAGGTTTTAAGAAAAGACTGGATAGCCACCTGTCTAAAATGGTATAGGATCTCCTGCGTGAGCAGGGGGTTGGAATAGAAGACCCTTCCAGGTGTAGTCTAATTGATTGATACATATTCATTATTAATCAGAGTTGCTGGGAAGTCAATGCTACTGCATCAAACACACACACCTTCAATTTGGGAGTAGCTCAACTTTTATTCCCACCCCAGAAGCCTTCTGAAAGAGCTGTCTTTAGAATAACCCTGTGACCTTTTGGTATAGGATGAAGATAAGTAGCTGTAGTGATCATGCTTTGCCATAACTTATTTAGATTGGTTCTGATGCAGTGCTTTTGTTTTGGAGATACTTCATAGCAGCAATAGGAAATAAGCATAGTTTTCATTTAAAAAAAAGAATCTAAGCAGCCCATCTCTTTTTCCCTTTTCCCTAATACTACTCACTTCAGTTCACTTATATAGTGAGTGGGACCTATAACAAGAGAAATAGGAGAATTGGGCTTTCTGAATGTTCCCTTGATTATGTTGATCCCCTCCCTAATATTGTTTGGAATGGGGAAGGAGGATGAAAGACATTCACATATAACAAATGAAAAAAGAGCCTGAAACACTTGAACCAAATTTCAAAAAAGTATGTACTGTAAGTACAGACACATAAAATTATAACCTACTTATTGGGCCATAGACAAGTCTCAAAATTGACTTGAAACAAGACTGAGGCTATGAACAGTATTGAGTGAACTGGTTCCACTGGAGAACCTGTTGCCCTCCAATACATGATGCTAAAACTGTTGCATAGAAATTACATCTTTGAAATAATGCCACCTAAAAACATTTTGCTTTGCTTATTTCCTATTATTGCAGCCCTCATACTTTTGCTTGGACCTTCCCAAAAGCCATGCTTCTGTCAAAACAAGGCAGGCAGTGAAATGGTGACAGGAATGATGACAGCTTTAGTGAATAACAGCAATGACTTAAGTGGCTGTTTACTTGGTACAGCATTAAATAAAGGATGTGAACTCACCATGGCAACCTTTGCATCACATAGTTGTCATGCTGCTTCTAAGAAACAGCAAACCTTCTGAAGAAACATGCTTGAATGTTTGAGGTACCTCTATCACTTTCACATTAATAATATAATAATAATAATAATAATAATAATATTTTTATTTGTATACCGCCCTTCTCCCGAAGGACTCAGGGTGGTGAACAGCCAAATAAAATACAAACAGAGACATACACAATATTAAAAACACCCTTAAAAAACTTATTGAATTAGCCAAAAAATTTAAAATAACATTACACCCTATAAAATTACAAAAATTTAAAACCCATTAAATTCAATTAAAATTTAAAATCAGGCCAGTCCAGCCATACGAAATAAATAGGTTTTAAGTTCGCGGCGAAAGGTCCTAAGGTCAGGTAATTGTCGAAGCCCAAGGGGAAGCTCGTTCCACAGGGTAGGAGCCCCCACCGAGAAGGCCCTCCCCCTGGGGGCTGCCAGTCGACACTGTTTGGCTGATGGCACCCTGAGGAGTCCCTCTCTGTGGGAACGCACCGGACGCTGGAAGATAGAAGACGGCAGTAGACGGTCCCGTAAGTAACCCGGTCCTAAGCCATGGAGTGCTTTAAAGGTGGTAACCAATATCTTGCAGCGCACCCGGAAAACAACAGGTAGCCAGTGCAGTCTGCGCAGGATAGGTGTTACGTGGGAGCTCCGAACCGCTCCCTCAATAACCCGCGCAGCCGCATTCTGGACTAGCTGAAGTCTCCGGGTGCTCTTCAAGGGGAGCCCCATGTAGAGAGCATTGCAGTAGTCCAAGCAAGAGGTAACGAGAGCATGAGTGACCGTGCATAGGGCATCCCGGTCCAGGAAGGGACGCAACTGGCGGATCAGGCGAACCTGATAAAAAGCTCTCCTAGAGACGGTCGTCAAATGTTCTTCAAAAGACAACCGCCCATCCAGGAGCACGCCCAAGTTGCGCACCCTCTCCATCAGGGCCAGCGACTCACCCCCGACAGACAGCCGCATCTGCAGCTGACTGTACCGGGGTGCCGGCATCCACAGCCACTCCGTCTTGGAGGGATTAAGTTTGAGCCTGTTCCTCCCCATCCAGACCCGTACAGCTTCCAAACACCAGGACAGCACTTCGACAGCTTCGCTGGGGTGGCCTGGGGTGGAAAAGTACAGCTGCGTGTCATTAGCATACAGTTGGTATCTCACCCCAAAACCACTGATGATCTCACCCAGCGGCTTCATATAGATGTTGAACAGGAGATGCGAGAGAATCGATCCCTGCGACACCCCACACATGAGGCACCTTGGAGTCGATCTCTGCCCCCGTCAACATCATCTGCGTCCGGTCAGAGAGGTAGGAGGAGAACCACCGATAAACGGTGCCTCCCACTCCCAACCCCTCCAATCGGCGCAGCAGGATACCATGGTCGATGGTATCAAAAGCCGCTGAAAGGTCTAATAGGAGCAGGGCAGAGGAATAACCCTTATCCCTGGCCCTCCAAAGATCATCCACCAACGCGACCAAAGCTGTCTCCGTACTGTATCCGGGCTGAAAGCCAGACTGGAACGGGTCTAGATAGGCAGTTTCATCCAGGTACTGGGGTAGCTGACATGCCACCGCACTCTCTACAACCTTCGCCGTGAAGCGAAGATTGGAGACTGGGCGGTAATTTCCTAAAACAGCTGGGTCCAGGGAAGGCTTCTTGAGGAGAGGTCTCACCACCGCCTCTTTCAAGGCAGCGGGAAAGACCCCCTCCTACAAGGAAGCATTTGTAATCCCCCGGAGCCAGCCTCGTGTCACCTCCTGTGTGGCCAGCACCAACCAGGAGGGGCACGGATCCAGTAAACATGTGGTGGCATTCAACCTACCCAGCAACCTGTCCATGTCCTCGGGAGTCACAGGGTCAAAATTATCCCAAACCACCTCAACAAGACGGGTCTCGGAACTCTCGCCTGGATCTACCCAATTTTGATCCAATCCGTCCCGAAGCTGAACGATTTTATCGTATAGATAACCATTAAACTCCTCGGCATGCCCTTGTAAGGGGTCCTCCCGCCCCTCATGTTGGAGGAGAGAGCGGGTCACCCGAAACAGGGAGGCCGGATTGCCACTCAATCTTTAATATATCATACTCAATCCTTAATATATTATAAACTGCTATAAGAAAATTACAATTTATGGCCAGCTCCCACTGCCATTCTAGGTCTGTTTCAGAAAAAAATGTTTCTGGAATTTATTCCATACATGTGTGTGTCCATATATCTACAGTTATAACTATACCTTCCATTTATTCTGATTGATCTGGTAACTGAAATCGGTGCCCTTCTGAATGGGTAGCTTACATACTGGAAGAAACCTTTCTTTCATATGCAGGTTTCATCATATGGGTTTCAAAAAATGCTAAGAGCTTTTGCCATTAATTAACTGATATGAGAGAAGATAGCACCCAGCTATCTTCCAGGCTTAGAAACTTATTATGATTAGATCTGGTTAGATGGGCCTCATTAGGAAATCCCTGAATTGAAAATAAAAACAAAACAAAGAGCTGCGTTTTGGGCAACACTGTTAGGAAAAAGTAGCATGCATATGTCAAGCCCAATCCAAGTGATACTCCAGATGTTTTGGGATTGTACCAAGGTGCCTATTTACTGTTGGTACTATATTTGATGAGCCGTGGTGGCACAGTGATTAGAATGCAGTATTGCAGGCTAATTCACTGCTCGCTGCCAGGAGTTCGATTCTGACTGGCTCAAAGTTAACTCAGCCTTCCATCCTTCCTAGGTCAGTAAAATGAGGACCCAGATTGTTGGGGATAATATGCTGACTCTGTAAACAGCTTAGAGAGGGCTATAAAGAACTATGAAGCAGTATAGAAGTCTAAGTGCTATTGCTATTTTTTGCCACAGTCATTCCATTTTTATTTGCAAGTCTTTGCATTTTATGATCTTCTGCAATTTTTTAAGGTCAGATATGGAAGAGCAATAACAGATTTGGGAGACCTAAGGAAGATTTTACCTCTGGATCCCAAGTAGACATCATACATTTGATGTATGGCTGTATAGCCATATAACTATACCAATTGTTTTTCTTTTCTTTTCTTTTCTTTGTAGGCACAACCAATTGCCCAGAAAAAGCAAAAAAAGGAATCAGGGGTGGTAGGGAGGGAGTGGCAGTAGCATTTTGGTAATCTGGTGTTTTGTAACTGGTTCTATCCCACTTGGTAGCTATTTAGTGCTTGGGTACGTTTACCCAGCAGCCATTTTGTTAGAGTGCTCACATATCCTCAAAATGGCAAGTTTGTCATCTAAGATGCCTTATGCACGGTCACTCACGCCCTCGTGACGTCTCGCCTGGATTATTGCCTGGATTATTGCAATGCTCTCTACATGGGGCTCCCCTTGAGGGGCATCCGGAGGCTCCAGTTAGTTCAGAATGCAGCTGCGCGGGTGATAGAGGGAGCCCCTCGTGGCTCCCGTGTTACACCTATCCTGCGCAGACTGCACTGGCTACCTGTGGCCTTCCGGGTGCGCTTCAAGGTGCTGGTGACAATCTTTAAAGCGCTCCATGGCATAGGGCCGGGCTATTTACGGGACCGCCTACTGCTACCAAATACCTCTCACCGACCCATGCGCTCTCACAGAGAGGGACTCCTCAGGGTGCCGTCAGCTAGGCAGTGCCGTCTGGCGACACCCAGGGGAAGGGCCTTCTCTGTGGGGGCTCCCACCCTCTGGAACGAACTCCCTCCAGGACTTCGCCAACTTCCGGACCTCCGAACTTTTCGTCGCGAGCTTAAAACACACTTATTTATCTGCGCGGGACAGGATTAGATTTTAAAGTTATGGGTTTTAAGGGGGTTTTATTATTTATACTATTTTAAATTTGGGGCAATAGAATAAGTTTTTTAATTGTTTTTTAATCTGTATTTATATGTATTTTAACTGCCTGTGAACCGCTCTGAGTCCTTAGGGAGATAGGGCGGTATATAAATTTGAAAAATAAATAAATAAATAAGATGAAAACAGTGAGATTTCTATGTTCTAAATAACAGAATTACTGCAGAATTATAGATTAGAAAATCTGTACCTCATCCTATATTCTAATTGTCAAATAGCTATATATATGCAACAATGAAGGATTTTATTCTAGTGCAGGAAACTAAAGTATAACCATCCATACTTTAAACATATGCCATCACTCAATATTCATTATCACAGAATCATGAAAAGTCAATTTAATATGCTTTTCACGAACCCATTATTTTTGCAATTCTATGACAGAAAGGGAAATCAACAAAGGCAAGACTAAATAGTGGGAAATACTTTGGTCCTCAGCAGTTTGTTCTGCAAATATTAATATGGCTACGACTAGTGGTGTTTAGGCTTAGCCTTGGCAAGTATTGTTTGGATAGAGATCCAAAATGCAACTGTAAAAAGCTTCAGTGGTGTCTCTTTGAAGCTACTCCATGAAGCAATATGATCCCCAGTTCTAAAGGTCAAAGCACTCCTTCAAGACTGTTCCAGAAAGCAGTGTGATTACAGTATTTTTTGGAGTACAAGACACACTTCCCCTCCCACACAAAAGAGGCTGAAAATTTGGGTGCATATTATACTCCGAATGTAGCTTTTTCGAAGCTTTTTTTCAGCCCTAAAGAGGCTAGGGAACTTTGCCTGTTCCCTCCGACTCTCAGTTGTGTTTTAGAAGCTTCTTTTCAGCCCTAATGAGGTGCTAGTGAGTGAGGCAATATCCATGATTTGCCTGCTTTTCTCATTGCTACTCCCTCTCAGCTTTGCTTTAGAAGCTGTTTTTTATCCCCAAGCAGTGTGCATGCTCAAAACCAGCAAACTAATGAAGCTGACCAGACTAAGGCCGCTAGATGAATACTTGGTAGGCAGATTTCCACCCTCCCTATTTTCCTCCCCAAAAACTAAGCTGCGTCTTATACTCCGGTGTGTCTTATGCTCCAAAAAATACAGTACATACTTTGTTTCACTCTGACCTTACCCAGGACTCTGTGTATTTGCTGCACATCTGCACAACTCCTGACATTTCTAGAAGAGCTAGAAGTTATCATAGCTTCAGTGACACAAACTGTGTGACAAGGTGAACAGCACTGCCTCCATAATCTAATGTTTCTCTGAGATGGACTTGCAACTGCCTTGAAGAAGTCTAATATCTACAAAGCTGTTACTTACTGGGTATTAGACAAATAACTTGCAGGTGTGTGGATGTTTTTAAGGCAACTACAAGGAAAGATCAAGAAATGGTGTCCAACTGTCACAATTCATAAATAATTTTAAGATTCATTTTGAGTGTATCCCACTAGTCTTGCATAAAACTATACCATTAGACTGGCTGAATTCTCTTGAAAGGTAGAACATTTAAGAAATAATTTCCTATTATTGGAGTGTTGTTATATTCTGCATAACAATGTCTTGGCCAGGTATTCTTGGACTGTGGATCATGACCATCCCTGGGGACACAAGAAAATTTGAAAAGATTACATTTGGGGATATCTTGCTCTCACAAAGCAGGATCACTTCTAGAACTTGTTTCCTCACTCCTTGGGCAAATGGACAGTTTGGATTATTGTCCAAAGTTCACAGCAAGTTCTAGCAAGACTCCTACTTTCCATGCATAAGGCTCACAAGGCTACTTTCCATGCATAAAGCTTTTGCAAACCTAGACTGCTCTCAGAACCTAGTTCTGCTCAGCCTAGTGAGAAGGATAGCAGTTAGGATTTCTAGGAGTTCCAGCTATAAAGAACAAAGATAATGCCAAAACAAATGAGGAAGTTATAGATGTCTCAAAAATAAAAATTGGATTATAAGAACTATGCAGGAGTAAGCAAACTCATCCTTCCTATTAAAAGGTAGTTTTGTAGTTTAAATCTAAAAAGTGTGTGTGTGTGTGTGTGTGTGTGTGTGTGTGTATGTGTGTGTGTTATATGAACTATATTTTCCCAATTCAGACTCCAATGAAAACGGGGTGGTGGTGGTACACAAATCTATTTATTCACATTTGGAGGTCATGGCAACTCAAGGTTTAAGACCTAATGCCTTGTTTTCCAGCCACCCTTCCTCAAGCTGAGAAGCAACCCATCTATACTGAATCCAAGAATGGCCACCGATGATGATGAAGAGCAGAAGACACATTGCTCCCTAGCGCTCTCTCCCTAAAGGGAGAAGCTCTCTCAGGCAACGGGTTTGGCCGAGCTCAGGAGGAGAGCCCCACTCCTCCAACCGACCCCAGCGTTCCCGCGCCCGACCCTATCGCAGTCTCAAGGCGGGACACATCGACACACCCCTTGTAGCCGCGCGCCGAGGAAGGTACTTCTGACAGCTGCCCTCTGCCCAATCAGCCTGAGAGCCCTTTCCTGACGGAAACGAGGAAGAGGCGAGGGTAGCCCGCTGGCCTGCCCAGTCGCTGCCACGAGCCAAGGTGTTCCTTAATACAGAGTCGTTCGCCCAGTCTGGCTTGGAGCGCTGTGGCGCCCGTGGCGTATCCGCCATCCCTGGAACCGTTCGGCAACCCCTCCTTATAAGCTTTGCAGATGTGTTCGGCTCGCAGAATATCCAGCCGTGCCTACGATTCTGAGGCTTGGTCCAAGCACGTCTGAAAGGCAGCGGCTTGACGAGGAAACTGACTCAGTCACGCCTGCTGAATGGCACCTGCCTTTGGGCCTTCTCGCTTCGGGGGAAAAAAATTAAAAAGCGGCGCGGGTTTGTTTTCCTGCGGGTCAGACCGCTGCAACCAGCTCCTCGAGATTGAACTCGGGTTGTTGCTCACCCGTTGCTCACACTTAAGCCACGAGCGAGATTTGAAGGAAGTTTTCTAGCTTTAGTCGGAGCTGCAAGGGACTGTATCCAGCCGAGCCTTAGAGCTGTTAAATGCACTATGTAGAAATAGATACGTTTAATCATAAACCTTCTGAATTTCTTTTCTTGATACAAATCAGCCCCGAGTTGCCCGTTGCCGTGGCGTCGTTCCTTGCTTTGGCCTTCCTGCACGTTGTTCTGTCACTCTGCCCCTCTCTCACTGTATTGTTTTACCCTCCACCCCATTTCAATGTCCCCCCATTTTCTTTCCACCCGCCCGGTCTGCCTTTCCAAATCGGCTGCAACGCTTCGCCGGAACGAAAGCTCGGCTTAATCGCTCCGACGGCGTCCAGCCGGGTGTGTGGGGAGGGGGGTGATAGGGTAGGGGGCAGTGAGGGAGCTGGATATATCCGAAGCACCTTTTCCTCTCCCACGCGTCACCACCTCCCCCTGTTTGCTATCGACGTAGCTGCCATCCGCTTCAGCCACCCTCCCTGGCGGGACGATTTGAAAAGGAAAAGCCAGCGTGGTGTTCTCCCAATGACGCGCAGCTGCAGGTGGCCCAATACGCCGGAAGGGAATACCTGCCGCTCGAGAAGTTCGCTTTTCCTACCTGGAATTCTGGTGGCAAAAGGCAGCGGCTTTGGAGTGAGTTTCAAGGCCCCCTTCAGGAGAGCTTTCCGGATACTTGCCGAGATACTGTCAGGCGCGTCTGGTTACGGGAGACCCTTCGGACAAGAAGTTGCTACTGCTCCGGAGAAGGAAGTGTGGACAGACACCCTCCACCTCGCCCTCCTTTCTTTTCGTTCCTCCTTTTGACAAAGAGTCAAAGAGTGGAAATTTCCATCATGTGACAGGGGGTAGCATCCCTAGCCGCTCCTTCCAGACAGAACCCTCCCTTTCGGAAAATGCCCACCAATAGCAGCCGGCAAGCAACTTGAGAGGTTAAACAAAACATTTCTTTTTTAAAAAGTGTTAATCGTTCCAAGCTCAGGTAGCGATTTAAGGGGCTATTCTGAAAGGTGAAAGTGCAACATACCCTCGTTAGACATGTTGAAGAGTTGTTTTTGTTTAATTTTCGGTTTTGCCAATCCTCCAGGTATGCTCTGCAAGATCCATTCCAAAGAAAACAACTGGAAAGATTCCATTCTGGGGCTCGTGACTTGTGTAGATTACAACCTTTTTCTTCATCTATGAGATTTTATAGCTCCCATTCTCCCATCTAAATTTTAGTCAAGGCAGACTATCCAAACTGGAGATTACAAAAATGTTTTTTTCCCTTCTTATAAAGCTAGTCCTCAACTTACAACAGTTCATTTACAATGTATAAGTTACAATGGCACTGAAAAAAATGATTTAGGACTATTTTTCACATTTACGATTGTTGCAGAATTTCCATGACCATGTGATCAAAATTCAGACACTTGGCAACTGTCTCATATTTATGATGGTTGCAATGTCCTGGGGTTATGTGATCAACTTTTTCCAATCTTGTGACAATCAAAATCAGTGGTGAAGCCTCATTTAACAACTATGTCAATAACTTTATAACTGGAATGATTCATTTATCAACTGTGGCAAGAAAGATCATAAAATGGAGCAAAATTCACTTAGCAACTGTCTTGCTTAGCACCATAAATTTTGGGTTAAATTGTGGTCAGAAGTCAAGGATTACCTGTAATGGCAGCTGCCAAATTCAATGCCTCCATAATACATAATGGACCGAAGAAGAGAGTTACTATCTAGTTTCCATTTCTTTCAGTTTCTGACATGCTAAGGCAAGCTTTCGCAATTTGCACTGTGAAGCGGTATATAAGTCTAAATGCTATTGCTATTGCAGTCATTATAAAAGGGGAAAACCACTAGCTACTAAATAACTTAAAAGACATTAAATGTCTGAATGACCAAGCACATTTTGTATTCTTCATACCAAAGGACTTTATCAATTATTGTAATTGCGTGAAACAGTTGGTGGATATAAACTAAGTGATGGACTTATAGATTTTGACGGTTGGATTCAAATGCCTGACAGAATTACTGAATATCAAAAGAATAAACATGCTAATTTGTTGACTTTGATTCTATGGAACACATTTGAGTTATAATACTAGATGGAAAAATTTATCCCTTTCCCCACATTCAATGTTTTGCTAAATATTTCCCTATCTTCTTTCCCTCCGCCTCAGGTAGATCCAAGATTTGTTTTTTTCCACCATGAGTGGAGTTCCACTAGTAGGTAGGTAATTGAACAGGATGATTCACCTTGCTGCCTTTGCATCCGGAAATTAGGCTTGCACAATCTTGCATGTAATTCATGTTTGTTTGCAAGGGCCCCTTGAGATGAGTAAAACTGAAAAGATTTGGAAGTCTAAATTCTTTTGAATGTTTTCTAGTATTAATGTACATTATAACCCTTATTCTGTGTGGATAGAAGTTTTTTTTTTTCCTAGTCAGTTTCCATAAGACATCCTCAGAATATACAAATAGCATTTAAATACTTTTTCTCTTAAAAAATACCACTACCATCACTATCAGCTGAAATTAGGGAGCTACTTTAATTCCCCACACACTTCATATTCCACAATATGATCTATTATCTATAACATTGTGAATAACCTTAGCTTTTCTATTTTTAAAATGAATATTCTACCAGTGTACACACACTAGAAATAGTACAAAAACCATTCAATTGCTTTGAATAGTTTCTTGATGGTTCTTAAGCAGGTCAGCTAATAACTTATCATGTATTTATTTATTTATGTGTCTGATTCAGAAGTAAGTTGTATAGAGTCTATCCACATAAGTGACTATATTTTCACTATTTATGTAGTACTTTTAGAACAAAGAAATTCAGGTTATCACAATACTTGTTATATAATCCTGTGAAGAGAATTTACGTTTTAATGCCCAGAGTTCATTGCAAGATTGAACTTGAACTTTTGAATTTTGACTTCTTATTAAGAGGACTTAATTTGTGAGAAATGTTAATAACTTCAGTTGATAGATCTTTTATTCCTATTGTATTTACTGGTTACTTTTGTGTGCTTTCTCTTAATTTTTTATTAATGTTATTTTTACTTCAGTTGAACCTTTTTAGAAGGTAGACACAGACATCCTAAATGTAAATAAAACCTGGAACTTCCCAATCATAGTTTATGTTGTTGGTTGATAAAGTTTAAGGAGGTCTTAAGTAAATTGGCTTCTTCATTGGAAATGGGCAAGGGATGAACCATGACTTCAATGTATTTGCTTGAAGTTGAGATGCAAGTACATCATTGTTGTGTCACAATGGCGAATGCTCTGTAGCTCTTAACTATATTGCTGCAATTCTTCCAGGTTTTCTTTTTTCTTTTTTATAAAAAAGTTTTATTTTTACATTCATATCCAACAACTCATCCAATGTACAGTCATATACAATTAGTCGGGCTTGCCCAGTCACCACCCCCTCCTTTTAACTCTCTTCCCTCTTCTACCTTCTGCTACTTTCCAGGCCTTCCTCCCCTTCTCTTATCTACATTGTTTGTTGTTGTTTCTGCATTATATCTAGCTAATTGGCTAACACAATAGGAAATATCAGGTCTAGACCAATTACTAATGTAAGATAAAGTACCTATCAAGGATTGATAAATCTCCCTGCTGAATACAGGACTTTGTATATCACCGTGTTTAAAATCCTGACTAATAGGTGTTTTTGCTGGTTTACACAGTTTCATATTGTAACGTTTCAGTAATTGGCTAATTTTACTAGATTGGGACAGTTTGTATCCTCTAGTTGTTTTCTCAATATCAAGACCTAAATAGTGTTTAATATTGCCAAGATTTCATATTTTGAATTTCTTCTGCAACAAAACAACAAGTTCTCTTGCTTCTTTTTCAGTTTTAGTTATAATGGCAATATCTTCTGTAAACAAGAGTAAAAATGAAACCAAACCACCTTTCTCTCGTTTAAAGAGACATTTATCGGCTATACTTGCTCTAAAACCTATGGCATTTAATTCTTTCACTATACATGTATTCCATTCAAACCCTGATTGCTTCAGACCATAAAGACCCTTTTTTAATTTCCAGAATCAGTTCGCCCATCCATTCTAATACCTAATGGTTTTTTCATATAGATATCATGATGCATGTAAATATGCTGTCTCAACAGCTATATGAGTGATCTGATATTCATTTTTTGCTGCCCACACAAACATTGCTCTCAATGTGGTTGCTCTTAAACTGGGAGCAAAAACTTCATCATAATCTTTATCAGACTGAGCAAAACCTTGAGCAACTAATCGCGCTTTATGGGTTACAGTTCCATCAGCACCGGTCTTTAACTTATAAATCCATCTACAACCAATTAACTGTTCTCCTGGTGGTAACTTAACATTTTCATACACGCCTAACTCAGGTGAATTCAGTTCTTTATCCATAGCTTCCTTCCAAGCTAAATGGTCTTTTTCAGGATACATCCTAATATCATCATAGTTAGAAGGTTCTATGTTTACTTGACAAACAATATTCGCCTGATACCTATCGGGTGGACGCCGTGCCCTTGTAGATCTTCTAGGTAATACAGGACACATAGCTGGTCTTTCATCTAATTCCTCCCCTAAACCTTCTTCTTCTTTTATAATAGATTCTACTTCATCTATTTCATCTTCAGGGGTATTATTGAATATTTGGTCATCAATAATAACTTTATCCTCTTTTCTGTAATTAGATTGCTCAAGCTTATCCCAACCTTCATGCTCCAGGAATTTTGCACTAGCACTACAATAAATACTAGTGGTACCTGGCGCCCAAAATCTAAATGACCTATGATTAAATTCATACCCAACAAAAAACATTTTCCTAGCTCTTGGTTGTCCCTTTCGCCTTAATTGCGATGGTGTATGAATCCAAGCAGGAGTACTAAATGTATGTAGGTAGCTTAAATTTGGTTTTCTACCATGCCAAAGTGTAAACAGTAATTCACCAGTAGATGAAATTACTACATTGTTTAACACATGGTTAGCACACATTATGGCTTCACCCCAAAGTGATTCAGTAGACTAGAATCTGTTAACATAGATCTAGCCATGGCTTGCAGTGTTTGACCTCTGCGCTCTACATAAACGTTACATTGTGGTCTATAAGGGGCAGAACATTTATGTTCAATACCTGCCTCCTGCAACATTTTCTCTAATCTAAGATTAGTAAACTCGGTACCATTGTCTGTTACCAAGGAAACTACCATATGTTTCTGTTTCCTCTCAACAAATTTCAGCCAGTTGGCCATATGCTGAAATGTTTCAGACTTTGTTTTCATTAAGTAACAGAAACCATACTTAGAGAAATGATCAACTAAGCTCAGTATATAGCAGGCTCCCCCTAAACTGGTTTTTTTAGGTCCAATTAGGTCTGAAATACTACCTCTAGTGGTCGTTTAGTTTTTAATCCGTTCATTCGGTTTGCTGGGGTTACTTTGCTTTTTTCTTGATTGCAATTGAGGTACTTAGTACATGGTTTCAACCTTATTCCCTCAGATAATGCTACTGTTTTTTTCAATGCTTTAAAATTTGTATGGCCTAAGCGTCGAAGTAGAAGAATACATTCATCATGTGGCTTCTTATTATCGTAAACTGAGTTAGCATTAGCCACTACAGCTGGATTCTCCTTCAGTATGAATAAATCCTTTTCTAATTTTGCGGTAACACATTTACCTTCCTTTTCTATTAGGCATTTATCTCCCCTAAAGGTTACTACAAAGCCAACTTGTACTAAAGCTTTAACAGATAATAGGTTGTATTTTAGTTTCGGTATATATAACATTGGCAACTGCTCATTGATAAATCGACAATGTGCAATACCTTTACCAGCCACTTTCATTTTCCACCCATTTGCTAATGTAATGTATTTGAATTTTGGAGGGAAATTTGGGCGGGAAAATACATGTTCCCGATTGGCTGGTGCCTCAGCCAAAACACTATATAAAGAGAGATGTTGCCTATTGTTTTTGCTGGGTTCTCACAATAAACCAAAGAGCTGTTGTCATTCACATGGTCTCCTGCCTCATCATTGCCCAGACTTAACAGCTAATGTTATGTATTGTTTGCTATTATTCAGTTTCACAAACTTTTCTTTTCTCCTAGTAATTGATTGGGATGCTCCACTATCAACTACCCATAAACCATTGTTTCAAGGAGTAGACCCTAATATAGCTAGAGTAACGTCATTTTAGACCTTCTTTGGGTACGAGTAGGCATTTTCTTACCCCTATGACAGTATTTGGCTATATGACCCTTAGCCCCACATGAAAAACATTTTCTAACAATATAAACAGATGAAGACAGTTTTTCTTCCTGTGGTTGTTTCTCTCTTAATTGTTCTCTTTCCTGCCTTCTTCTGGACTCTTCCAGCAATCTTCCAGTTATGGCAGACAATGTTAGTTCATCTCTGGTCAGAACCTCCAGTGAAGAAACATAGTTGTCATAACTGTCATCCAAAGAGGAAAGAATAATGTACACCTGTTGTAATTCAGAAAAAATGAGTTCCTTTTCCTGTAGCTCTTGGAAGGTTTTTGTCATAAACTCCAAATGAGCCAACATATCTCCACCTTTCAGAAGCCGAGTTTGAAACAGTTTACGTGTAAGGTGTATGTGTGCACCTACACTATCTCGAACATAAATCCTCTTCAAATTGTTCAACACCTAGCAACAGACTCTTCACCACGAATATGGACAAGCTGCTGGTCATTCAGTGTCAGCCCAATTATGCAAAGAGCCCGTTCATTATCCCTGTTGAATTTGGCTATTTTCTTTTCGTCTTCCTCATTGTTTGGATCCCATGCATTTACATCAGGTGGATTATTAACCACGCCCCATAGTCCTTCCTTGCGTAGAAGTAGGTTACACTTCACAGACCAGGATGCATAGTTTGATCCATCCAACCGGGTTATCATGGATATGCTGGACAACTGTTCTTGTGCCATCTTCACCTGGACTATTTGTATCAAACACAGCTGTCTGAATTATATTACTGTATAGTCACAGCTACTCTCAGTGTTCTGGGCCCATAACCAATGTTAAGGGTAATCTGGGTTCACAACCAAGGTTGTGGACTGTTGAGTAGAGTACCCTATGCATGAAAACGACTGAGACTGGTTGTATACAATAACAGTCACTTGCAGACAAATGAGGGTTTGATATTCCTTTACTTTTAGGGAAAAGGCAAAGTCATAGTCCAAAAACAATTCCAGGTCATACACATATGAAGCCAGTCAGGGATGTTACAAATATCAGGTCTTCTTACCAACATAGACTTGCACTACAAACAAGATCTTCTTTCAGTTTGGCAAAACACAGTTCAATTCACAACAGTCAGTATCTTGAGGAATCAGTAACTAGCCATAATCAAGCAATGATCATAAAGCTCATATATACAGTTGCAGCATATCATCAAGTTACAATGCTGTAGTGTCCCTGTAGATTCCCCACAAGCCATAATTTAGTAGTCCTTTTATACATTGGCTACAGAGCTTAGCCAATCAGGATGCTTGCATGATGCAGCACAGCCTTAAAGCAATGTCATGCCTTTCTAGAAACATACATAGTTAGTTTATATATTGCCTGGCCAACTAGTTAGGCAAATAACAATTTCCTGACATTCCTGATGATCCTGCGGCTCAGCTGAGATCGTTAGAACCTTTTAAACTCTTTTTTTTACAACCTCGTCGGCCGAAGAGGTTGTAAAAAAAAGGTTTTAAAAGGCTCCTCTGGCGATCCCAGCTGGGTTCCTCATCACCAGAACCTTAAAAAACATGTTTTCTACAAGCTCTTCAGCTGAAGAGCTTGTTAAAACAATTATTTTAAGAGATTCTGGGCTGCTATGAGGCAATTTCAGCTGGGATCGTCAGAGGAGCCTTTTAAAATCTTTTTTTCCTCTGGTGATCCCAGATGAGTTGCCTCATCATCACAAGCTTTTAAAATAATTTTTAACAACCTCTTACAACAGTCCCCACCCATGCTCACCCAATCGCTCCCTCCTCACTTACCTTATCGCTACTTCTTTCAGACTTGCAAAGCCATGCTTTACATCAGTTGCATCAGCTAGCAACTGAATCTACCTGCCTGCAATCCGTTTCCTCAGTGAGCAACTAATGCTGGCTGGCTTTGCTGGCTGAGGAACTCTGGGAATTGAAGTCCACAAACCTTAAAGTTACTAAGGTTGGGGACCCCTGATCTAAAAAATATAAATAAAATAAAATAATAAAATAAAATATTTGTGCAGCTGAGATTTGGAGTGTTTCTGTAGTGTTTCACTCTAACTACACAAACACATAAAATCTCACAAAGCTGTATGTGGCATTTTGTGTGTGTGTGTGAGTCAATTGTGTTGTGTGTGTGTAAAATGTGAAAGTTGTTTTTTGAGCTTTTTGTGGCTGTGTGAGGTTCCTGCATCTTGCAGGGGGCATTTTGGGTGAAGTGCAGCTGCTTTTACATTGTGTGTGAGTCAGTTGTGTTGTGTGGTTTTGTGTGTGTGTGTAAAGTGTGAAAATTGGTTTTTGAGCTCTTTGTGGTTATGTGAGGTTCCTGCTTGTTGTAGGGGCCATTTTGGGTGAAGTGCAGTTGCTTTTACATTGTGTGTGAGTCAGTTGTGTTGTATTGTGTGTGTGTAAAGTGTGAAAGTTGGTTTTTGGTACCTCTTATTGTTTTGTGTACTTTGTTTATTATTTTTATTATTTATTGTTATTGGCCACGACCACCCAGTCATCTGACCACCAAGCCACACCCACCAATTAAGCCACGCTCACTAGAACAGGTAGGGAAAATTTTAGATTTCACCCCTGCTTTAAAAGCATGTTTTCTACAAGCTCTTCGGACGAAGAGGTTGTAAAAAAATTCTTCTAAAAAGTTCTGGTGATCAGGCAACTCAGCTGGATTGTCAGAACCCTTTAAAAGCTTTTTTTCCTTTGGCAATCTCAGCTGAGTTGCCTGATCATCACAGGCTTTTAAAAGCATTTTTTTTACAACCTCTTCGGCTGAAAGAGGAAAGAAAAAGAAAAAATGCTTTTAAAAGTGAAAAAAAAAGTTGGCCATGCCCACCCAGTCACATTACCACCACCACCACCAAGCTACGCCCACAGAACCGGTAGTAACATATTTTACATTTCACCCCTGCTATCTACCCCTCATCTAAATCATTGATGAAGATGTTGAAGAGTACTGGGACTAAAACAGAGCGTTGGGGCACCCCACTGCATACTTCCCTCCATGTAGATGCAGCTCCATTGAGGACTACACACTGAGTGCTGTTGGTCAGTGAGTTACAAATCCATCTGCTGGTGATGCTGTCTAACCGACCTTTATCTATTTTATCAGGTAGTAGGTTATGGTCTACTTTATCAAACGTCTTACTGAAATCCAAGTAAATTATATTGCAACATTACTCTGGTCCACTAATTTTGTCACTTTGTTAAAGAATTCAATATTTCTGTTCCAGCCTTTTGCTGTTTCCCAGCAACAATTCTGTCTCCATGACTTATAGCCTGAGTTCTGAAAGTCAAGTGTGTTGTGTGTGCATGTTTTTACTTATGCCAGAAAAAATATGTCATGGAGAATCATTCCCAAGTCAGTGCCAATGAACTGTGTTGTTTCTGTAGGATTAAGCAGTAAAAACATCTCTTGCCCTTGTCGAAATAAGCAAGCACATTTCTGAGTCTAAATGAATTCTATACTCAGTAAGGAGGCTTATTAATACAGTATACAATGCAAAATCATATACAGACACATGTTAGAAATACAATTACAAAGTAATATGCAGTTGTTTACTGGTGTGGTTTTTTTTTGAACTTTAGAAATGTGATCCAGAAAAATTGAACTATGGCACTAATTCTGATCAAAGTAAATTAAGCTACATGTAATCCTTGAGACCATTGGTTCATAGTATACAATTTTGGCTGGAGGTATTATGTCATGTTGTCTCTCTTGAGGCCTTCTCTATCCACCACTACGATAAGTCAGTACTGTCTCCCCAAGTATCATTGTTCCTATAGGGCTAGTTTAATATTTATTTTCTAAATGATATTTATACTTCTAAAATCCTCAGTCTACTGCTAGACTGCTGAATTTTCTCTACTGTATAAAATATATAATGGAAATAAAGAAGAAAGACACAGTTTTTGCCAAGAATAGGACATGGATCTGAAAATCCTACCCCTATACAGCAATTAAATAACAAGGTCAAATTAAACTGGAATATACATACTTATACAAGATTGTTCCAAAAGAAAAGGGAATAGGCACCTGTTGCCCTCTAGATATTACTGAGATACAATCCCCAGAAGTTGTAACCAAAGTGTGCAACTTGAACTTCACTGCTCTGACCAAAGCATCACATTGTTATTTCTTTTTATGGAGAAAGCCTGGGTTGCAATGAAATAAATGGACCTTATATCCAAAGTGGGGCAGAAGAGTGCATTGTTTGAGCTTTGCTTTCCAGTTGTACAATGCAAAAAAAAAAAAAGGCTCATGGCCCATTTATAGTGGTTTCAATTCAACTCCTTTACTGCCCATTAAGAATAGTGGTTGTTTGACAATACCACAGGGCTAGACTTGCTGGAAACTGAGAACAGTAGCTGTTAGAATCAGTGCTGTAGGTTGCAATATTTCTTACATTTAACATGAAGCATTTCTTCTGAAATAGGTGCTTGGAGGCTTGTCACTTATATATGGCACATCACATTGTTCATGACTGAGATTAGGTCACTGAAGTCTATGCAATAGAGCCATAATATTTTTTGAAGTCTTTTTTCAAAATGATGGAAGAAATGAATTTAAAGGATGTGTGGAGAGAAAGGAATCAACAAAATAGACAATACACTTTTTATTCAAATAGTCACCTGTCATGGTCCAGAATAGATACGATATGGATGACAACAGAAATGAGTCTCAACATAAGAAAAATTGATCTAGAAGCCAATACCTGGGCAGACCATAACTGGATGATGTTGACATGGAAAGGCCACAGGAAAAGATCCAGATAGACCTTAAATACTATGATTTTAAAAGATAAAGAACTTATACAAAGAATAGAGAAGGAATTGACCTTTTTCTTTAAAGAAAACAAAAAGGAAGACACCTCAATATAAAACCGATGGGATGCAATGAAAGCTTATGCAAGAGGTCTGTTCCTAGAATATACAGGGAAAAGGAATCGTGAGAATTTTTTTTTTAATGTTAGAAAATGATTATAGGAAATGGGAGCAAGAACTACAAAGATTTCCAGAGAGGAAAGATATTAAATTGAGATTGGACTTAATTAAATATAAAATGGCCCTGATTGAAAGGGAAGAGTTTATTTTATTTATTTATTTAGAGTTAGCACAAAAAATCGAAGGGGCAAAACAGAATTATTTTGAAAATGCTAATAAACCAGGAAGATGGTTAGCCTACAAACTTAAAAAAGAGAAAGAAAATCATAGAATTGTACAACTAGAGGATAATACAGGCCAGATCCAATTTATGAATGAAGAGAAGAAAAGAATTGTTTAGAATTTTTATACACAACTATATGGAAAAGAGGAAATTGACAAGGAAAATGTGAAACAATATTTGTGCAAAGCAGATTTACCTCAGATTCCTAAAGATATGGAAATGATGTTGGAGGGAAATATAACAATGATGGAATTAATGCAAGTGCTCAAAAAAAAAAAAAAAGGAAAGCTCCAGGCCTAGACGGACTGCCAGTTGAATATTACGTCACTTTTCAAGAACAATTGGGTCTTCCACTTTTAGAGGTTATGAATGAAGTGATGCAAAAGGGGAAAATTCCTGAGACCTGGACAGATGCCTACCTTACTCTCATTCTGAAAGAGGATTCTGACTTGAAACAAATTAAAAACTATAGACCCATATCCCTGTTAAACTCAGACTATAAAATCTTTGCTTTAATACTAGCAGAACGACTTAAACAATATTTGAATGAATTTATACATTCTGATCAAAATGGATTTCTACCTAAAAGACAAATTAAAAAGAATATGATAATAGTCTTGGATATTTTAGAATATTATGAGGCCCATCCTGAAAAACAGATGGCATTGATTTTCCTGGATGCACAAAAAGCTTTTAATAACGTTAATTGGCATTTTATCTTCTTACAACTGAAGCAAATGGGTTTTGGTGAAAGGTTTATTAAAGCAATAGAAACCATATATCATAAACAATCAGCTAAGATAATGATAAATGGTGAATTGACTGATCTGATTCGAATTGAAAAAGGTACAAGACAAGGTTGCCCACTGTCTCTGCTTCTGTTTGTATTGACCCTGGAAGTACTAAATAAAAATATTAGAGAGGAAAGGGAAATAAAAGGTTTGAAAATTCAGAAGGAAGAATATAAACTTCAAGCGTTTGCTGATGATTTGGTTTTTATTATTGATGACCCATTAGAATCTATAACTAGCTTGATAAAAAAAAGATGAATATGGGGAAATGGCAGGATTGAAAATTAATAGGGATAAAATGAAAATTTTGACAAAAAATATGTTGATAAAACAAAAAAGTGAGTTGGTAGACTGTTCAGGGATGCAGGTTGCAAATAAAGTTAAATATCTGGGGATATATCTCACTGCAAGATGTAGTACATTGAAAGAGAATAATTATGGTAAACTCAAACAGCAGATTGTGACAGTTTTGGCTAAATGGGAACATTTACAATTGTCTTTACTGGGAAGAAAATCAACAATTAAGATGAATATATTACCTAGAATTTTGTATCTGTTCCAGACTATACCAATTAAGTTGAAGAGAGTATACTTTGTGGAGCTGAACAAAATGATGCTGAAATATATTTGGCAAGGGAAAAAGGCAAGGATAAAAATAAAACTACTACAAGATAAGAGAGTTAGAGGCAGCTTTGGGTTACCTAATTGGGAATTGTATTATCAAGCAGCAAATTTGATGTGGATCAAAAAATGGATAACCCTAAGAAATAACAGAATATTGACTTTGGAAGGTCATGACTTGCTGTTGGGATGGCATGCTTTTTTATGGTATGGACAAGCTAAAACACAGGGATATTTTATTTATTTTTTTATTTTAAAAAAATTAATTTCCATTTTCCAACATTATATTTATGTACAAACTGCTATCCATCATTAATCATTAATTTTTATTTATTGCTGATTTGGGCCTGCTCGACTACCACTTCCTTTCTTCACAACCTCCCTCTACCCTCTACTACTTTCCCCTCCTTCATCTCCTTCACTTTATTACTTCCTCTCCTCCTTCTCCACTCCTCCCTCCTTCCACCCTTTCTAACCTTCTTATTCCCCTCCTCCTTCTCAACTCTTTCCTACCTACTTTCTTCCCTCCTTCTACTCCTCTCTCCCTTTCTTTCTGAAATGGCAGTCGGGCAGCCCCAATATCATTTCAAATTTTAATTTCATATCTTCAATCATTACTGTACATTAATAACCAATCCATGTATCATTTCCCCTTTCCCCCCATCCCCTCCTCCCTTCCCCCAGACTTCCCAGAGCAAATACCAGGTATTATGACCAACAATCACAAACTAAAGTATACAAAATATACATAAACTCCCACTTCTCTCTAAAACTTTAAATCCCCTCACAATAAAAATAAAGAGATAAGAAAGAATAATAAAAAAGAAAAAAGAAAAGGAACAATACCAATACAATCTTCCCTTCACATATTACTTCTTCTTACAGTCCATTTTTAAAATTAGTCCATCTTCTCAAATTCAAATTTTCTCCACTTGTATATTCCTTCAAATTTCATAAGTCCATTTCTTAAATTAAAATCCATCTTCTCGAGCTCAAATTTTCATCACTTATATATTTCTTCAATTGTCATAACATTTAATGTCCGATCTGTCAATATTACTCCATCAGTCAAATATCATTACGAATAAAGTCTCTCAGATACAATATTTCCAACTTAACTTCATAACTTTTACTGTCTATAAACGTATCAATTAAAACGAATAATCATTTGTTACATCCACAATATAACAGTAAACAATTAAAATCATTACATCCACATTATCTAAATTCATAAATTTTACTTCCCATCCTTCACAATTAAATATCATCCCATAGGTTTATACCTTACAAATAACAAATAACAAAAATCCTATAATTTATATCCTAAACAAATCAATTCTAGAAATTAACCATAATCATCATATTCACATCTTAAACATTCCTCCCCTCTCCTATTCTATTTTCCATCATCTCCAAACCAGTTAACTTAGCATCTAACAACAAAGGATTCCCACTCTTTAAAACATTAATATAGAAGTGTCTTGCTTTCATAACTGTATTAAGAAAATACTTTCTACCTCTAAAATTCACTAACAAACCCATTGGAACTTCCCATCTAAAATATATCTGATGTTTCTTAAACTCATCCACTAAAAAAGCAAATTCTCTTCTCTTTCTTAACATTTTAGGAGGAATTTCCTTCATCATTTTTATATCTTGTCCCAATATTTTAAATTTATTTTTATAAAAGGCTTGCAAGATTTCATACCTAACCTTTTTAGTTGTAAAATAAATAACCACATCCCTTGGTAATCTATTTTGTCTTGCCCACCAAGAATTAACACAATAAATTCTTTCAATATTAATTTCAAAGGCTTCTGGCTCCACACCCTTTATCTGAGCAAAGGCTTGCGTAAAAATCTCTTTTAAATTTTCCTTCCTACTTTCCCTCAACCCCCTCACCCTTATAGCATATTCCATTAATCTATATTGTAATATTACTCTTTCTTCATCTGCCCTATCTACCTTTGCCTGTATATCTTCCATCTTATTATCTAAGTTCCAATTGTTTTGATTCTTTTGAATTTCCTCTATTTTCCTTTGCAACTCTAAATTAACTTTATTAACTTCTGCCAAACTATCCTCATCTGAATACAAGACCTTAATATTTGCGAAATTGCATCCTTTACCATTTTCATTTCCCTCTTCTGCTCTTCCACCACTTCCTTAAAATCCAACATCTCTTTCTCTATTTCATCAAATTTTTGATCTATTTCTGAAAAATGAATCTCCAGAAACTCCTGTAAAAAAATTCTTAATTCCTCTTTGATTTCTTCTTTTAATTTTCGTATCTGAACTGAAGAAATTTCAAAGTTTTTAGTGGCTTTTGGTACTATTTGCTTAGAAGCCATTTTTTAAAATATAACCTACCCAGTAACAGAGGACAAAAAGAGGTTAAAAAGGAAAGATTCAAAAAACTTTTCTTCTAAATCACTATAATCCCAAAGAAGAAGAAAAAATATAAATCATAAAATTCTCATTTCTTCCATTTAGTCAGTATCTTCTTGTATATCTCCTAGTTCCACACTAGCTGTTAATAAGCATTTCCTTAAATTTCATTTCCAATACACAAATCACCATTTGCTTACATTCCACAAAATGCCATTTGCTTTCTTCTCTCCTATCTTCGCAACAAATGTATCCTCTATTAGGGGCTTGCAGTCTTCTTACAAACAAATGCTAGAACTCCAGTTTCTGCTCTGTCCACATTACAATCCATCACAAATCAATTTCTGCTGCGGAGATTGGATGCTACGTTTTTTCCTGCCAAAAGGCAGATGCTCTCTGAGTCTGGAGCTTTTCTGGCTTTGGAAGGAGGACTCCCCTCAAGCCTCCAGAAACTTTTCTGTGGCTTTTCTGGGTGGCTCAATTTCAGCCTGAATGGTCATCTCTCCCTCTTTGCCTGAGGGGGAGATTTACAAGCTGCCGGACAACTGATTTACGGTGTCCTGGCAGCTCTACAGTCTATGGGGTTAGCAGTCTAAAAAAGACTGCCATCAACGAAGCGGAGCCAAACCGGAAATGGAGCCAAACCGGAAGAACACAGGGATATTTTAGAAGACATATAGTAAGAGAAGCGTTGTTGTCAAACTGGGAGAAGATAAAGAAAAGTCACTTTTTAAAGATTCCAACTTGGGTATCACCTATAGAGGCATTCTCATATCCAATAACATTTAAAAAGGAACATATTGTTAGATATAATGAATTGGTGAACGAAAAGGGTGAGTTAAAATCTAAATTAGAACTAGAGGCAGATGGTATAATAATGAATTGGTTTCCATATTGCAAATACAATCCAGATATAATAAAGATGTAAAAACAGAAGGCTTTTATAATAATATAACCAGTTTTGATGAGATCTTAACAGGCTCTGATGACAATTTCATTAAGAAATTGTATGGATACTTATTAGAGGTGAAATTGGAGGAAGAACAAATAAAAGAGACAATGATTGCTTGAGGGAAGAATTTTGGTCATGGGATAGATTTAGAGGCTTGGCAGAAATTGTGGATGTGTAATTATAAAATGAAAATGTCTACAGCATTTAAAGAGAATTTGTATAAGATGTTTTACAGGTGGCATTTACCCCCAACAAGAATTGCTAGAATGTTCAAGGACAAATCTGAAAAATATTGGAAGTGCCATCAGACGCCTGGATCATACTACCACATGTGGTGGATATGCGTTGAAGCGAAAAGATACTGAACTAAAATATACATGTGGCTGGAAAAAATGATAAAAAAACATATTGACTTTAAGCAAAAAGTCTTTCTGTTGGGAATTATACCTGAGATATACACTAGAGACATAAAATATTTGATTGTGAATATTACAGCAGCTAGGATTGTGTTTGCTAAAAACTGGAAAAATGAGGTTACCTTTGCAAGATGAAATAATTAGAAAAATAATGGAATGTGCGGAGATGAGTAACTTAACATTTGAAATTAGAGAGCAAGAAGATAAGCAATACTATAAAATATGGGATTTATTTTATCATTGGTTAGATGGAAAGATATGTTAGAAAAGATAATATAAGATATATTATCTTATAATTATATTTAATTTAAATTAAATAAAGAGATGTTTATTTTGTGAATGCACAAGAAGATATGTTAACATCCATGCAGCACTGTTTTTTTCTGTTAAATTAAATAAAAAAAAATTTTCAAAAAAAAAAAATTCCTCGGTCCTTAGAAGCTTCCAGGCCAGATGACATAGCCAAATCTTGAGGGACACCCAGAAAGTAAGTAAGGATGGAAATGGGAGATGTGTCAACTCTGAAGTTGGCTGAACTGTGGCTATTTTTTTTTTGTAGTTTTCTCTAGGGAGGTTTCTCTTCTCACTGCTTCAGGGCTGACACAGCCTGGAGCGAAAGGGCCAGGAAGGGGGAGAGGTGTAGGGATAGCTGGGGTATTGTAGCCTAATTTTTTTTTTCATCTGGGAATCAAGGATGTTGGTGCAGGTGTTTGAAAGGTCAAGACTGAGGTCACCTAGCACCTGGCTGTATGCTGATTGGACTAAGTAATTGATGACTTTGGGGGCGGGAAGTGACAAAGTTTTACTTTTAATTGGGTGTAAAACTGGCAGGAACTTAGAGCCAGTTTTCCACCAAGAGCGTGCCAATTTGATACATCCCAATAAAACGTTCTTTGAGGAATTTGCCTGCCTCTGAGTTCTTATTGAATGGGATGTATTACTTGAAACCTTGACAAGGTATGCGTGCAGGAATGCTCCATAAACATGAACAACATATAGCTTGGATAAGTTTTTATCCCCTTTACTCTGATGCCATTACCAAAATAACATTTTGTGCATCCAAGGAAATACCGGTAGTTCTCAACTAACAACAGTCCACTTAGCAACCATTCAAATTACAATAACACTGAAAAAAGTGACTTTAGACCATTTTTCACATTTATGACCATTACAGCATCTCTTTGGTTACATAATCAAAATGCAATTGCTTTGCATCTGGTTCATATTTATGAAAGTCGCAGTGCCCTGGGGTCATATGATCAACTTTTGTGATCTTCTGCAAGCAAAGTCAATGGGGAAGCCAGACTCACTTAACAACCATGTTACTAACTTAATAGTGATTCACTTAATAATTGTGACAAGAAAGGTTGTAAAGGAGAAAATGTTCCACTTAGGAACATAAATTTTGGGCTGAATTGTGGTCATAAATCATAAGTCAAGAATTACTGTAGTTGCCCTGTAAGCTGTAATTACCTGTAGTTTAGAAATTGTATTTTATTTGTAATTGAAGAAACATGAAGCCACAAATAGTAATTATTAAAAATATGGGGAACTATAATACTGTATATTCTCAACTACATGACTGATGGAGGGAAGGTGGAGTACCACAAGACATGAAGGATGCAAATATCATCACACTGTACAAGAACAAAGGTGACAGGGCTGATCGTAAAAACTACCAAGGCATCTCTCTTCTTAGTGTTGTAGGAAAGCTGCTTGCCCGTGTCGTACTGAATGGGCTGCAGGTGCTTGCAGAGAGAATCTATCCAAAATCACAGTGTGGCTTTCGAGTCAACAGGTCCACTACTCACATGGTATTTTCCCTTAGACAATTGCAGGAGAAATGCAGGGAACAAGGACAGCCACTTTTTTTAGCCTTCATAGATCTTACGAAGGCTTTTGTAAGAAGGCTTATGAAGGCTTATGAAGACTTGGTTAGCAGGGACGGCCTGTATAAAATTCTCCCCAAGATTGGATGTCCACTTCAGCTCCTTAACATCATTAGGTCCTTTCATGAGGAAATGAAGGACACTGTAGTTTTTGATGGTTTAACATCAGATTCCTTTGATATTTGAAGTGGAGTGAAGCAGGACTGTGTCCACGCGCCAACTTTATTCAAGATTTTTTTTGCCGTCATGGTGGAACATGCTTTTGGAACTGCAACAGAGGGTATTTACCTCCAGAAAAGATCAGACAGAAAACCCTTTAATCTCTCTAGATTGAGAGCAAAGTCTAAAGTCCAGCTGAAATGCTTACGGGATTTCCTCTTCGTTGACGATGCTGCCATCACTGCTCACTCTGCTGAAGACCTTCAACAATTTATGGACAGTTTTAGCAAGGCCTGCCAAGACTTTGGACTAACAATCAGCCTGAAAAAACCACAAGTCATGGTTCAGGACATGGATTCACCTCCCCGTATCTCTGCACAAGAACTGGAGGTCATCTATGACTTTGCGTACCTCGGCTCAATTATCTCCGACACTCTCTCTTTAGATACTGAGCTGAATAAACATATTGGTAAAGTGGCCACCACATTTTACAGAGAGTATGCCTTAATAAGAAGCTCATGGAACATACAAAGATCCAGGTCTCTAGAGCCTGCATCCTGAGCACACTCTTATACTGCAGTGAGTCTTGGACCCTTTACGCACAGCAGGAGAGAAAATTGAACATCTTTCATATGCGCTGTCTCTGACATATTTTTGGCATCACCTGGCAGGGCAAAGTTCCAAATAGCGCAGTCTTGGAATGTGCTGGAATTTCTAGCATGTATACACTACTGAAACAGCGATGTCTACTGTTGTGGCTCCAGCCACCCCAGGCCTGGCCCCCTGCCAGAGAGTGACTCAGAGAGTGAGGGGGAAGGGCCGTCAAGGCTCCCTTCTGCAGGGCCAACTTCCCTGGCTCAGCTCCAGGAGCCAGAGGCAGGCCAGGTGGAAGAAATAACAAGGCCTCTGTTTCCTGTATCTCCCCCCGCCCAGGCAATGCTCCCAGACCCAGTTGAGGGCAATCAGCCCTGGTTGGACCCTAGGTTTCATAGACAGGAGAGGCGGGAACAACAGAAGCAGGGGTGGGGCAGGCCTAGGAAGTGCTGAGTCACAGAGCCACACCCCACAGGGTATAAAAGCAGCAGGGGCTGCTATACTACTCCGTGGCGAACAAATCAATTGCTTAGAGAGAAGTTGAGCTGAAGTACTGTTTGTTCCTGGTTTCCTGGTTGACTTGCCGGCATCAAGAAAAGATAACAGAGAAACTTGACAGACGCTCGCTAGTTTGCTGCCAGAGCTGATAGCTGCCATGGACTGAATTGCTGGCTAATTAAGTCATCGCTCGTGCCTCCCGGACTGAGGGGGGGGGCAGAACAGTCTACGCTGGCTTGGGTATGTCGTGAGAATGGCTGATGGTCGGATTCCAAAAGATCTCCTGTATGGAGAATTAGTGCAGGGAAAGCACCTCAGAGGGAGACCACAGCTGCAATATAAGAATATCTGCAAGAAGGACCTCAAGGCCCTGGGAATGGACATTAACAACTGGGAAACCTTGACCTCCGATTGTTCAGCTTGGAGGCTAAAGACGCAGCATGGCCTTCTCCAATTCGAAGAGACATTTGTTCAGCAGGCTGAGGCAAAGATGCACTCCCGGAACCAGCAAAATCTGGGGGCTGGGCAGGAGACAGAATGTATCTGCCCTCAGTGTGGAAGGGAGTGCCACTCTCAAATTGGCCTTTTCAGCCACACTAGATGCTGTTTCCAGAGCACACTACCATAATCTTTTGAGACTGAAGGATGCCAATAGAATAGAATAGACTGATACAAGAGAGAACTATCTTCATTTTTGGGGATGGGAGCCATAATTCTTCCCTTTAAACACAAAAGGGCACAAAGCACTTCTAAGAAAACACTTAGGGAATAAAATTTAAAATAATACCATTTCATATTTTTATATTCAGAACTTTCTGTCCTGTTGCTAAAGTGAAACAGCTGCCTAGGAGGTAAATTCTTATGGAGAAATAGAGTTGAGGTAATGACTTATTGGAAGGAAAAAATAGTGCTATAAATCCCATTTCTGCCCACCTGTGGACTTCCGAATAGAAATGTTCTCCCTTGTTATGATAAAGTATGTCATTTGCATGTGGATACCATCTTGACCATTACTATATAATATTATAAAACGGAATGTCATGAACTAACGTTCTGACTTCTGCAAAAGGCAGGAGGTTATTCCAGTTATCTTGTTGATAGTTAATAAATCATCTTAAATATTGTTCCAGAACTGAGTTCAATCCCTCTGTCGATCCATTAGTCTGAGGATGATGACTAGAACTTAGGCCCTGGCCAGTTCCGAGAAGGTCCAAAATGTCAGCTTTGGAAGCCATATTAACACCAGAAACTTCCATGCTGCCAACTTCTTGCGCTTGGGAAAGTAGGAGGGGGGATTCAGGAGAGTGATTGTAGTTAGACATAATAGCATTCTTCCCTTCGGTCAAGGTCATGGTGTTTCTGCATCTGGAGGAGGAGTGGTTGCAGTGATGGCTCAAGTTGGGGCAGATGATGACTGGGCCATGTGACAGACTGATGGGTGCAGGGGCTGGATTTGGGGTTTTGATTTACTGAGGGAAAACCCAGAACGCTCAGATTCGGGTTCTCCCAGTTGTGCCAATATACCTATTCTAATAAATGGAACTTTGAGAAATGCTTGCCTTGGAGTTTATAATTGGAGTTGGGGCTTTCTGGAACGCTGACACAAAAAGGCCTTCCAGAACTTTGATGTGAATTTGACCCCCCAATCAGATATTATCCTTTGTGGGGGCCCATGTAGTTGATAAATATGCTGCAGGAACAGTTTAGCGAGTGCCTTAGCAGTGGGGATTTTTTGGCAGGGAATGAAGTGGGCCTGTTTGGAGAAAAGGTCTGTTATGAGATAACAGTATTCCCCCCACTTTCAGGTAACTCTACAATAAAATCCATAGAGATCTCTACCCAGGGTGCTCGGCTACTTTCTGTAAAAGACTGTTTTTTTTTCCTTGTCTTCTCTTTGCTGCTGCACAGATAGGGCAACTGTCAACATGGCTTTCAATATCTTTCTTACGAGATGGCCACCAGAATTGCCTTTTGATAAGGTGTAGGGTTTTCATGAAGCCAAAGTGACCAGTTTGGAGTCATGGCATGTTTGCATGAGAGAAATTCTCTGACTAGCTGGGATGTATAATTTTCCTCCCATCCAAGCTAAGTCATCTTTAATTAAACAGCTTTTTTATGGGCTAGGAACCAGTCATTGGTTTGTAGGGCTTTTTTAAATGCCTGAGTGGTAGCATTGTCCATTAGCAGTTCTTCTTTAGTTTGCACCCTAGTCATCACTTTGGCTGCCAGTTGAGAGGCTGGGAGCAGGGGTTTGATCACTTCAGGTTTCCCACTGTTAAACTGAGACTTTATGGATAATGTGTCTGCTAAAAAGTTTTTTTCCCCAGGGAAGTATTTTAGGTTGAAATTGAAACATTTGAAGTGTTGAGCCCAGCGAACTTGTTTTGGGGAGAGTTTCCAGGGATTTTTTAGAGCCTCTAGGTTTTTATGATCAGTCCAGACTTCGAAAGGGATTTTATTCTCCTCTAGGAAATGTCCCAAATAAAGAGAGCCCACCGTACTGCAAAAGCCTCCTTCTCCCAGATAGCCCATCTCTGTTCAGTGTCAGTTAGTTTCTTAGAGTTGTTTTCTTGGAGTAGAACAGCTCTGACTGGTATGTCACTGGCGTCTGCCTATATGATGAATGGCTGTTCTGGATCTGGGTGTTTTAGGACTGGTTCGTCTGCTTTGATTTCGGTTTGTGTGTCCCCCCACCCCCCTTTGCTTTTGGTAGATTAGTGATTGAGAGCACAGTTTGTGCAAATGCTGGGATAAATTGCCGGTAAAAATTTGTGAACCCCTGGAAGCTTTGTAGTTGTTTGCAGGTGCGAGTGGGAGCCCAGTCAATTAGTGCTTGCACTTTCCCTGGGTCCATTTCCATGCCCTCATGGGAAATCCTATATCCCAGTAGTCAATTCTATCTTTGTGGAATTCACATTTGGAAAGTTTTGGGTAAAGTTTCACAGTGCAGAGTTTGTTTAGGACTGCTCAGACAAGCTTTACATGCTCGGCTTTTGTCTCTGTGTATATTAGAATGTTTGTTTTGACCTAGGCTTACTGAGTCATTACAAGTCACAATTAGTCCCAAACAAACCTATTTTATTGTAACAGCTGAGAATTACGTTCATTCCCAGCTGAGTCCCAATTAGTTGCAGTCCCTTTGGAAGAAGTCTTTCAAAATAATCACCAACCTTCTGTTTCTCTTTTAAGCCTTATGGGAGGGGCCAATTATATCCTGGCCTTACTCCTGAGTCACCCCTTTTGCTTTAGCTTCTTTTGCCTTCTGGTAGCTTGCACATGCATGCACTAGGAACAGGCTCCTCCTGTTCCTCTGCCTCTCTACTGTCCAAATCTGGGGGTTCCAGAGTCCATGCATCACTGCCAGATGGCTCTGGCCCCATCTTTGCCTCCGATGCAGAGCCCTCATTGAGGCCTTCCCCAGACTCCAGGACTGGCCCATGTTCCTCCCCAGCCTCCTCACTGTCCAACTCCACTGGCGGCTCTGCTGGCTGCTGGTGGACCACAACACTATCATCTAAGTACACAAGAAACCCTTTGTACAGGTGCTTATGGAGCACCTCATTTATCAGTTGCATAAACACAGCAGGGGCACTTTGTAATCCAAATGGGAACACTTTGAATTGGTAACACCCAAAGGAGTGTTAAAAGCTGTTTTCCATTCATCCCCTTCCCTAATCCTGATCTGGTAGTAAGCCTCTCTTAAATCCAGTTTTGAAAAAAAAAATTCTTTTGGAGAGGTGGGCTAACGTCTTTCATGAGGAGGAGGGGGTACACATTCTCCACACTCACAGTGTTCAAATTTCTATAATCTACACAAAGGAGCAAAGACCCATCTTTCTTCTTTTAGAATAATACTGGGGCAGCAATTTTTGGTCACAGGTTCAATGAAACCTCTCACCAGGTTTTTATCTATGAAGGCTCTCAATTCCTCAAGTTCCCTGTGGGACATGCTATACATTTTTGGTTTTGGTAGTTTGCCTCATGGGAGGATCTCGGTAGCGCAGTCTATGGGGCAGTGGGGGGGGGGTGACTCATCAGATCCTTCTTCGCTGAACACTTCAGCTAGGTCCTTGTACCAGGGGATGCCCTGGTCTGGCACGGCCTTTCCCACTACCGCTGCTTCTTTGTTTGGGTCTTCCCCCAATCTCTCCCCCACTTTGGCTATTGGGTTCAGTCACTCCCCATTGAAATTTTAGAGTTCCCTGCTTCCAGTTCACTCTGGGGTTCCACTTCCTCAACCAGATGAGCCCTAGAACTAGTGGCCATTCCATTCCAGGTGCCACAATGAAAGTGAATCTCTCATAATGAGTCCCCATTGTTATGTCCAGGGGTTCTGTGGCAAAAATGGCTGGTTCCCCTCCATGACTGACCCACCTAACTGGCAGAATGCGATGGGTGTGTTTTTTTTTTGCCAATTTTTTTTTACAAGCATAATAAAAAAAACATTGTGAACAAATTATTGGTCAGGTACATCTTTAAACATATCAAGTTTCATCTACGTTATAATCTAATACAATATATTTCCCTTCTTTTTCTTTAAATTCAATTATTTATTTGCACACAATCTGATTATAGAAGTAAATCAAATTCAACCCATTCAGGAGAATATTTAAATGAAATCTAGTTCCCATGTTTAATTCCCTTCAACATCATTAATAAATTCTATTTATGTTTTATAATTTCACCACTCTCTGCTTTATATCTACATTACTAATGAGAGGTCATCCTATCTAAAATCTCTTTCTTAAAACTGCCCAGAGATCACATAGACAATTTCATTCTTCCCTTTGTCTTCCTCTGCCTCTAAATCAATAACATATATTTAAAGTTTTCCATCTAATCCATTTTAATGGATTAGTAAAACATTTAACATTTGCAAGGGTGATCATTAATTCTTTTCCCGTTATTCTCCCAAAATATTAACTGTTTCCTTAGAAGTTTTATCAAATCCTTTCATTACCATACTTATTTGTAAAAACAAAACAAAAAAAGAAAAATTCTTCCTCAGTATAATAACACTCATTTCCCTCCTATTTCAATTTATTCTAGTATTTTTCTCTCCATTTCCCAAAACCTTAATTATTTTTATCATAGTTGTCACTCATATTTTAATATAAATATTAATGTTTTCTAAAATGAATCTCTTAACATAACTCTAAAAGCAGCCATTAGTTCCTTTCAAAAAAATGTTGTGCGTCTACATCAGCAGCGCCTTCTCCGTGGGAATAGTCCACTATTCCATTTTTACTTTCCTTCTTTGCCTCTGAGTTCTTCTTAAATAAGAATCTCCACTTAAATCAATAATCCAAAGACCCCTAAGAAACGCCAGATTCAATTTAGATGGGAGGTTCCAGCTGGTCTCACAGTGTTTTTTCAAGGAAGGAGATATCGTATTGAAACTGTGTTGAAAGCAAAAGACTTCCTCCTTAATGTGCTGAAAGTTGATCCAGAAGCAACAGATAAAAGCCCAAAAGAGAGGCAAATGAGTGTGGAAGCTGACTTGGCCCCTTTGATGTTATTATCCCAAGAACAGCCACAAGAACAAAGGATGACAAGGGGGGCTATTAAGCGTAAAGAAAAGGAGGAACAACTTCAAAGTAAAAGTCAGGATTCTACTACAGAAGCAGTGGGAGGAGCGAGGCCAAAGACAAGGGGGAGTGAGGATCTTCAGCTGATTGCTCAAAAGATTCGTGAGGCCAGTGATGGCAAATAAATTCTTGACTTGGAATCTTAATGGTTTGAATTCAGCACAGAAAAGAAGAAAAATATTTCATTACTTGAGACAATTTAAAAATGATGTGATTTGTTTACAAAAGACACATATTAAACTATCAGACCAAAAATACCTAATAAACTCAAAACTAGGTAAACACTTTGTTGCTTCAGCTTTGGATAAGAAAAATGGTATAGTGGTATATTTGAGAAAAGATATACCAGCTAAATTAATTGAAGCAGATATCCAAGGGATATTGGTATTGCTATTGAACTTGTATTAGAGGGAAAAAAGACACTCTTGATTGGTATATATGTACCTAACCAGCAACAAGAAAAATTCTATAGAATGCTGCATGATAAACTGATCCTTTGGGATTATAAATCGTTTATTATACTAGGGGATTGGAATGGTGTAATAGACACCCGAAAGGATAAGAGAATTCTTTCTAAGAAGATCCCTACACATGCTAAGTTGCCCAAATCTTTTTTTGACATGATGGAAGATTTTGAATTGAGAGATGTATGGAGAATGCGGAATCTTGAAGATAGAGATTATACCTTTTTTTCTGATAGGCATCAATCTTTTTCACGTATTGACTTTATATTAACCACTAATGATTTGCTTTCTAGGGTGAAGAAAACGAAGATATTTCCAAGGTGCTTATCTGACCATAGTCCAGTATGATTGGAATTGCAGCAAGAAAAAGGTGGCAGAAGAACATGGAGAATAAATGAAAATTTGTTTAGATATGAAGATAATGTAAATCAATGTAAAAAACAAATGAAAATTTTTTTTGATGATAATTTGAATAGGGGAACATCGATAGAAATGGTTTGGGACGCGAGTAAGGCTTTTATTAGAGGAGTTTTAATATATATGAATAATAAACAGAGGCGTAAACAATAAAAACAGCGTAGGTATTTAGAAGAAATTCAAAAGAAGCAATAATTAGTAATACATAGTCCACATGATCAAAAACTTAAAGATGCAATAAAGATATTACAGAGTCAATTTAATATGATAATGGCAGACCAGGTGGCAACAAATATACAGTATGCTAAACATAATACCTTTTGTAATGCAAATAGACCTGGTAGGTGGTTAGCATATATGTTAAGGAAAAAGAACAAAAAAAAATTCTTCCTCAATATAATTACACTCATTTCTCTCTTATTTCAATTTTTCCCTCCATTTCCCAAAACCTCAATTATTTTTATCATAGTTGTCACTCATATTTTAATATAAATATTAACATTTTCTAAAATGAATCTCTCAATATAACTCTAAAAGCAGCCATTAGTTCCTTTCAAAAAAATGTCATGCATCTACATCAGCAGCGCCTTCTCCGTGGGAATAGTCCACTATTCCATTCTTACTTTCCTCCTTTGCTTCTGAGTTCTTCTTAAATAAGAATCTTCGCTTAAATCAATAATCCAAAGACCCCTAAGAAACGCCAGATTCAATTTAGATGGGAGGTTCCAGCTGGTCTCATGGTGTTTTTTCAAGGAAGGAGATATCGTATTGAAACTATGTTGAAAGCAAAAGACTTCCTCTTTAATGTGCTGAAAGTTGATCCAGAAGCAACAGATAAAAGCCCACAAGAGAGGCAAATGAGTGTGGAATCTGACTTGGCCCCTTTGATGTTATTATCCCAAGAACAGCCACAAGAACAAAGGATGACAAGGGTGGCTATTAAGCATAAAGAAAAGGAGGATCAACTTCAAAGTAAAAGTCACGATTCTACTACAGAAGCAGTGGGAGGAGCGAGGCCGAAGACAAAGGGGAGTGAGGATCTTCAGCTGATTGCTCAAAAGCTTCGTGAGGCCAGTGATGGCAAATAAATTCCTGATTTGGAATGTTAATGGTTTGAATTCAGCGCAGAAAAGAAGAAAAATATTTCATTATTTGAGACAATTTAAAAATGATGTGATTTGTTTATAAGAGACACATATTAAACTACCAGATCAAAAATACCTAATAAACTCAAAATTAGGTAAACACTTTGTTGCTTCAGCTTTGGATAAGAAAAATGGTATAGTGGTATATTTGAGAAAAGATATACCAGCTAAATTAATTGAAGCAGATATCCAAGGGATATTGGTATTGCTATTGAACTTGTATTAGAGGGAAAAAGACACTCTTGATTGGTATATATGCACCTAACCAGCAACAAGAAAAATTTATAGAATGCTGCATGATAAACTGATCCTTTGGGATTATAAATCGTTTATTATACTAGGGATTGGAATGGTGTAATAGACACCGAAAGGATAAGAGAATTCTTCTAAGAAGATCCCTACACATGCTAAGTTGCCCAAATCTTTTTGAGATGATGGAAGATTTTGAATTGAGAGATGTATGGAGAATGCGGAATCTTGAAGATAGAGATTATACCTTTTTTTCTGATAGGCATCAATCTTTTTCACGTATTGACTTTATATTAACCACTAATGATTTGCTTTCTAGGGTGAAGAAAACGAAGATATTTCCAAGGTGCTTATCTGACCATAGTCCAGTACGATTGGAATTGCAGCAAGAAAAAGGTGGCAGAAGAACATGGAGAATAAATGAAAATTTGTTTAGATATGAAGATAATGTAAATCAATGTAAAAAACAAATGAATTTTTTTTTTGATGATAATTTGAATAGGGGAACATCGATAGAAATGGTTTGGGACGCGAGTAAGGCTTTTATTAGAGGAGTTTTAATATATATGAATAATAAACAGAGGCGTAAACAATAAAAACAGCGTAGGTATTTAGAAGAAATTCAAAAGAAGCAATAATTAGTAATACATAGTCCACATGATCAAAAACTTAAAGATGCAATAAAGATATTACAGAGTCAATTTAATATGATAATGGCAGACCAGGTGGCAACAAATATACAGTATGCTAAACATAATACCTTTTGTAATGCAAATAGACCTGGTAGGTGGTTAGCATATATGTTAAGGAAAAAACAAAAAGCACGTATTATAGAAAAAATAGAATATAAAGGTAAAGAGAGATATCAACAGGATAAAATTAAAAAAGCTTTTTTAGAATATTATACAAATTTATATGCTAAAGATACAATCTTGAACATGGATGTAGATAATTATTTGAAACAGTATAAGGCTAAAGGTTTAACCTTAGAACAAAGGGAAGAACTGAATCGGCCTATAACTTCTGAAGAAATTATTTTGGCAATAAAACAATTAAAAATGGGGAAAAAACCCGGTACGGATGGACTTAGAGCAATTTATTATAAAAATTTACAGAATGAGATAGTAGGTCCACTTAAGGAATTATTGAATCAGATACAATTAGGAGGGGGAATACCCCCATCATGGAGAACTATTTTTATCTCATTGATACTAAAAGAAGAACAGGATTGCTCTAAACCTGGGAATTATAGGCCGATCTCACTTTTGAATAATGATTATAAGATTTTTGCTAAAATAATAGCGAATAGATTAATGTTAGTTCTGCAACAAAGAATTCATACTGATCAATCGGGATTTATAAAGGGGAGACAGATGTGGAATAATGTTAGACAGATTGTAAATTTATTGGAATATTATTTAGAAAAGAAAAATCAGACTTCAGCAGCATTTATTTTTTGGGATGCAGAGAAAGCCTTTGATCGATTGCACTGGGAATTTTTATTTAAATTAATAGACAAAATGCAATTTGGAGATTGTTTTATGAGAATAATTAGGGTGATTTATGGAGAGCAAACAGCCCAGATAATAGTTAATGGTAGTTTGACAGAAGTTTTTAAGATTGCGAAAGGAACAAGACAGAGGTATCCCTTATCACCATTATTGTTTATTCTAACTTTGGAGCCATTACTGGATAAAATAAGAGAGGTAAAGGAGATAGAGGGAATTAAAATTAGACAACATGAGTATAAAGTGAGAGCGTTTGCAGATGATTTGGTGATTATTTTGTCAAATCCTATAAACTCAAGTGTATGTTTGTTGGAAATAATTGATCAATATGGAAAAGTTTCAGGGTTTAAAGTAAATCAGAAGTGATAACAAAAAATATGTCTAGACTACAGAAAGAAAAATTAGAGGAAACGACAGGATTTGAAATTGTAAAAAAGGTTAAATACCTAGGGGTTTATATTACTTCATCAAATGTGAAATTGTATAAGAATAATTTTGAGGTATTATGGCAAAAAGTTCAGAAGGAAATGCTCAGTTTGAAAAAATTACAATTATCATTATTGGGGAGAATAGCAGCCATTAAAATGAATGTTTTACCTAGTTTTTTATTTTTGTTTCAGATGATACCAATAATTAAGAAAGATAAAAATTTGGAAGAATGGCAGATTGGAATTAATAAATTTATATGGGAAGGTAAAAAAGCGAGAGTTAAAATGAAAATAATTCAAGACATACGGGAAAGAGGAGGTTTAAAAATGCCCAACTTTAAATTATATTATGAAACAGCTGCTCTTTCGGTAATAAGTGATTGGTTTAATTTAATGGAGGAAAGGATTTTGAATATAGAAGGTTATGATTTATTATATGGATGGCATGCATATTTATTGTATGATAAAAAAGTGGATAGAGCCTTTAAGAACCACGTGTTAGGAATTGCTCTTCTGCGTGTCTGGAAGTAATACTATTATAAGTTAAATTACAAAATTCCTATTTGGTCAAACCCCAGGCATGCAATAGAGAATATAAATATAGAACAGAAACAGGAAATGATTATTTATAAAGATCTTTTATATTTTGAGAGAGGTAATTTACAATTAAAATCCTTGCATACATTAAAAGAAGAAGGGAGAAATTATACTTGGTTTCAATATGGGCAATTACGAGCTAGGTGGAAAGAAGATCAGAAAATATCATGCAGAATGAAGAAAACTTGGTAAAACAAATTATAAATCAAACCCAGGCGCATATAAAGAGATTGTATAATGTGTTGATAGAAATAGATTCTGAAAGGGATTTAGTAAAGAATTGTATGATAAAATGGGCACAAAATATTCAGGAACCAATATTTTTGGAAACTTGGGGAAAAATTGGGTTAGAAATGTTAAATTTACGCAGGCACAGAACTTAAGGGAAAATTTTTATAAAATGTTTTATAGATGGCACTTAGACCCTAAGAAATTATCATCTATGTATCCAGATATGCAAGTGAAATGTTGGAGATGTAATTGTGATGATGCTACATATTTTCATATTTGGTGGACTTGTAAGAAGATTAAGGCTTTTTGGATAAGGATCTGGTGGATTATACAAAATGTTTTGAAAAAGAAGATAAAGTTCCTACCGCAATTTTTCTTATTGGGAATTATTACGGACTGTACAGTAATTGAGACTAAGCTGATTTTAAACTTAATAACAGCGGCAAGACTATTGATATGACAATACTGGAAGAAAAGAGTTACCTACAATAGAAGAATGGATATTGAAAGTTGCTAATTTGGCTGAGATGGCTAAAATCTTAGCCTTTTTGAAAGACACTACACAAGAAAAATATCTAACTGAATGGAAAAAATGGATTGAATATACACAAAATAGATATCAGATTAAGAGATATCAGATTGCCTTTGAATGATTAGGATGTATTTATCTCTGATTTGTATGGGGGAAGTTAGGATTTGAGAAGAAGGGGAGGATTATAATTTGTGTTAGGGGAAATTTAGCGTATGATTGTTTTTTCTTTTGAACTATAGCTTGTGTTTGTTCTGGGAAGTCGGGGGGGAGGGAGGGGGGTGGTTTTGGAGGGAGGGAGGAGGGGATGGAATGGGCAGGAGGGGGAAAAAGAGGGGTGAAAATTTTTGTAAAAACTTTTTCAATAAAAAAATAATAATAATAATCCAAAGACACCTTCTAGATGTCTAGATAAAACTGTTGTGTGGTCCCAATGACATCAATCCTCATGGGAATAGTCACAAGAAAGCTATTCGACTCTTGCTATTTTCCTCTGCCTCTAATTATAAAGGCAGCCATAAGTTCCTTCCAAAAAAATGTCGTGTGCCCACACCCACAGAACTTTCTCCATGGGGAATAGTCTGCTATTCCATTCTTACAACTTCCTTTGCCTCTGGATTCTTGTTTAAATAGAGAATTCAATTTCCATAATTCAAAGACACACCATCTGAAACTCTCTTCTAAAACTGTTGTGTAGTCCCAGCAACCAATCCTGTAGCTGTCTTTCTCTGCCTCTAGATATCTTTTTGAAACAGTTACTGCTCACAGATGATAAGTAGCCATTTTGGTGACAAACATCCTTTGTTCTCAAATGCTTTGGTCTGTGGAGGTCAGTTTTCCAGGATTTTCCCTTAGTTATATTTATATCTTCCAGATTCTTATGTCCTATTGATATCTTTAGTATTCCATAAATTTAAAACAGAGGGATTTGAGATATTCACATAAAAAACTATTCAATAGCTTCTTTTACTTTTTTCTCCTATTTCTTTAATTTCCAATATAATCCATTAAAACTTCCAAGAGTCTCCAAACTATTATTTAGTTGGAAAAAGTTTATTTTTCTTTTCTTTATTTAAATAGGGCTCTGCTTCCATCCAAGCCCTATCTTCTCTCTTTCACTTCCTGAGTGTGTATTTTCCAAATTGACTTTCATTTTCACTTGTTATTCAATTAGCCGCCAATCTACAAGTTCCCCGCAAGGCTTGTGCCTCTTTTGAATTCTTATTGTTCCTTCATGAGATCATCACTCACCTGACTTCAACAATTTTTTCTTGATGGTTCTTCCTCCTGCCCACTCTTGTAGCCACCGCGGCTTTGGTGCAGCTGCCATGATGGACTATGGTGCTGCATTCCTCCCTGCTGGGTTGGGGGAAAAGATCCGGAGCTATGGGGAGTTTGCCAACTCCCCGTTCACTCCGGCAGCTCCCCCACTCTTCACTGCCCCTTTGAGGCAGCTATGGTCTGATCGGAAGTTTGGACGGACCCCCCTGGATGGGGGAATATCGGCGCAAAGCCGGAGACATTAGGATTTGCGACCGTCTCACCCGTGACACTGGCCATGCCTCGCAATGGGTTTTTTAAGCTTCTAAAGCATATGCCCAATTTTCCCACCAGGGTTGGGCTAATCAAACACCAGGTAAACCCTGAGTCCAAGAGGGCTGAGATTTTCAGTCTTTTCCCCTGACTGGGGACAAATAAACTTAGGGGCAGTGTGATAGACTGAATTGGTTTGCTTACTAACTTGTCATCTTCAGGGCCACTCTTGGAAGGGCCCGATTCCTCCCCAGGTGATGCCAGAGTTCCTTCCTCCAATTTTGTGAGGGGGCAAAACTCCACGGCCTCTCCACTTCTCAGTGTCTTTTCCTCAGGGGGTTGTTTTCTTGGGCTTTCCTCCTGACAGGCATTCTGGCTTCTCAGTGGGAGTTTTTGAATGACACTCAGCTGCACTGTGCCCCTCCTTCCCACATTTGAAGCTGGCAGATGATCTCAGTGCCAGGGGGGTTTGCGGCCAGGATGTACCAGTCATGCAGGCAGTCTGTGGCTCCTTGAGCCAGGCAGGCATGGTAAATGTCGTAATTCAGACCATCTTTGAACCAGCTCATTAGGATGCCCTCCAGCCAGTTCACTCTGCAGGCAAGGTCTCGGAACTCTTCAGTGTATTCAGTTACTGGCTGGCACCCCTGATTCACATTCGTTCTGATATGATAACGAGCTTGTGATCTGCCATCTGTCTTCAAATCATGAATCAGTCAAAGTTCCACAGTTCAGGGGGAACTGTGTTATGGAGGGTCACCATCCAATGGGCAGCTGCCTCTTCCAGGCCAAGGTGATGACACAGACCCGAGCGCCCTGGGTCTGAAAATCCCTCCCATACTCCTGCATGTACGTTCCAGGAAAAATCCCAGCTGCTGCGGGTTGCCATTGTACTTCACTCCCAAGGGGGGTGTCTTCCTCTCCAGTTGTGGTGCTCTGGGTTGGCTGGTGCTGCATGGGGTAGGTTCACATGGATGGCTGTTGCCCCCACTCCCCATTGCATGTGCTTGGCGTGCTGCTGCTGGATCTGGAGCGGTGGCCCCGGCCTCATTGGCTGCTGCTGCTGCCTCACGCCCTCTCTGGTGTCGATCTAATTCCTCCCTGGTTCTGAGGTTTTCAAAAGCCTCCATCACGAACTGTATAACGTTTCTCTTGAGGCCAGTTCTTCAACCGGCTCTTCCTGGTCAGGCAGAGCTTCCAGCTCACATTTCCAGCCCTGTTGTTGACTGCCCCAGATGAGGGTGACTCCTCAGGTTCTTCTGTCCTAGTAGTAGTAGTAGTAGTAGTAGTAGTAGTAGTAGTAGTAATAATAATAATAATAATAATAATAATAATAATAATAATAATAATAATAATAATAATAATAATAATAATAATAGTCTTCTAGTCCAACCCCCTGCCCAGGCAGGAAACCCTACACCATTTCAGACAAATGGCTATCCAACATTTTCTTAAAAATTTCCAGTGTTCGAGCATTTACAACTTCTGCAGGCAAGTTGTTCCACTGATTAATTGTTCTAACTGTCAGGAAATTTCTCCTTAGTTCTAGGTTGGTTCTCTCCTTGATTAGTTTCCACCCATTGCTTCTTGTTCTACCCTCAGGTGCTTTGGAGAATAGTTTGACTCCCTCTTCTTTGTGGCAACCCCTGAGATATTGGAACACTGCTATCATGTCTCCCCTAGTCCTTCTTTTCATTAAACTAGGCATACCAAGTTCCTGCTCGGTATGCCTATCTTTCTTCCCCACTCCAATCAACCATCTGGGCTTCATGAGGGCCTCCAAACCGACTTCGATGTCTTCGATGAGGCAGAAGGAACTGGCTTCTGGCTGGGTGGTGGTGGTGGTCACACCCCAACATTCTCCCTTTCCTTGCTTGCTGCTTTGATCAGACATAATGTGCAGGGTCTCCTTGGTAGAGTGAGTTTTCTTCTCTGGGTTGACCCCTTTTTCAGACCCTGCTTTATGTAAGGTCCTGCCTCTCCCTGCTGTTCAAGAAAGCATGGACTCTTGAAACTTTAGCATTTCAAAAGGAAACTTTTATTGACAGGAAGTGAATGCAAGACAATTCAAAGCAGGGTCTGAATTCCCCCAAGGCAATTCCATTAGGATAAAGTGGTTAGAAATCCCTCCTCTCAGTTTGATGTTGAAGGAGCCAATCCCCAAGTGCGAAGATGTTGTGAAAATGGTCATCCTGAGAAAGCAATAAGGATTCGTTCCTATGCACTTTTTCTGTGAGGCTTCCAAACTGAGAGAAAACAGATGGCCCGCCCCCCCTTGTACATCCCCCAAGGTAAATCAAAGCACAGGGCAGAAAAGGTGACAGGGTAAAAGTTATAAATTAGGAAATTACAGGATACATAGGAAAACAGGATTAGAGCAATAAGTGAGTAAAAGAATCAGGGTACCCTCCCCACTTGAATGGCAGTATCACAATCGGGATCTGACACATAAAATAGAAAAGGAACGAAACAGATTGGTCTCCCATTTTGCCTACAACTCTCTTGAATTCATTCCAGAACAATCATTATCACATTATTCTGCTCCCTGTAGTGGCCTTCTCTTCCTCTCCAGATAATGAAAGGTTATTCAACACAATGATTCTATGATTTGTCCTTGCTCAAAAAATCTCATCCTTAGAACAAAATTTACATGAGGCCAAAAATTTCAAGATTGTGAGAATAGAATAGAATAGAATAGAATTTTGTCAGCTCTTCAATATATGCCAAGTCAAGAAATAGGCATGGCAAGGATTCCAGAAATTCTCTTTATTGTAATAAGGTAGAATAACAGAATCTTGAAAGCATGCCCAAGTTTCTCTTTGTCCTGTCTTATACCAAACAAAGTAAATGTGGAATTATTTTGAGTTTCTTTCTTATACTCTCCTTTTTCTTAGGACCCACTAAGCTTTTCTGCCAGTTCCACCTTAATGGCTTTCTCATACTATTCCTAAGATCAATTCTAAATTTCTTTATAAAGTCAATTTTTACTGCCTAATAAAAAACCCCGCCACCAAAATTCCTATAACTGCTAAGGTAGAAAATACATTTAAAAGATCTTTTTTTATATAAAAAGTTTTTTTTTATTTTTTACGACAAACAAACATAAAAAAATCTTCAATCCAGTTACAGTGTCCTGATGGGGTGGTTACACATCTCTTGTACAATTTCAAAATAAACATATCTTTCATTCATCTAATCTTACATTACTTCCATCTAATATCTATCCAAATCTCTTACTCAATCAGTTTTTGATTAACCAGTGGCTATAACATTTCATGTTCTCATTTCATGTTATTTTCGCCAAATTAGTATTTTATCTAATAACATTATTCATTCCATCATCCTAATCAATTTAATTCAATTATTTCTCTTGATAGCAACCTTTCTCAAATCTTTTCTAGCATATCCTTCCTTCTAAATCCCATATCTTATAGTATTGCTTATCTTTTTGTTCTCTAATTTCGAATATCAATTTACTCATTTCTGCACATTCCATTATCTTCCTAATAATTTCATCTTGCAAAGGTAATTTCTCATTTTTCCAATTTATCCAGCATTTCCAATGCTGTTATACCATTCACCATCAAATATTTCAATTCTCTACTATATGCTTCAGATATAACCCCAACAGAAAAACTTCTGGCTTAAAGTGAAATACATTTAAAAGATCTTTGACAAAGACATGAAAATCCTCTGCTTGAAGATGACCAGCAACATAATAATAAAATTTATTACTTCTCCCATAGTGGATACAGTTGTACATATAAACTTGTATATATCTTTACAAATTGTTAAGGATTCAATTCAAGAAAAAAGAGGGAACATGTGGATAGGTAGAGAGATGTCATCTGACAAAAGACTTATACCAGTTTTATCTGACCCAGTACCCTCCAGCCTACAGAATACTCATGATGCTGAAGAATTCTAGGAGTTGTAGTTTAAAATTGTAATCAACTAGCCAATAGATGGTCAGTAGATGTCAGCTTCAAGATTGCCAATAAATATTGTAGAATATTTGTTCACCGTGATTTCTGCTGAAAATATAATTTTAAACCTGAAGCAACTAAAGTAATTATCCCACTGTAGAAATTTATTTATTTTTTTGGAAAATTTATATTGCAGCCTACTCACTCATGGCGACTCAAGGTGGTTTACAGGAAATAAAAACACAATATAAAAAAGTTTAAAATAATAATAATAATAAAATAATAATAATAACCCCCCCCCTCCGACAACACCACACATTCACACAAACCATTTAATGGACTCCATCCCTCTCAGGCCCACTGGCAAAATCAGATTTTCAGGGCCTTCCAAAAGAGTGTCAGAGTGAGGGCCAGTCTAATTCACAAAGAGATGATGTTCCAGAAAGTGGGAGCCACCATGGAGAAGACCCTTCTTGCCTCCCTGCTCTAGTGGGTTGAGTGGATGTGACCGGCAAGAGACAGACCCTCAAATAACCTGGTATCAAGCCATGAAGGTCTTTAAAGGTGACAATCAGCACCTGGAATTGCACCTGGAAGCAAATCGGTAACCATGCAGCTCCTGCAGGAGAGGTGACACAGGCGGACACTGAGGTCTGTACAAAACCATGCAATGCCCGTGAAACCCTCTATCCTTCCACTGAAAGCATACAGTCCCGCTTCTCATGTCCATTTATTGTAACTCCTCCCTTGATGTTCTTTCCAAGGCCACTGGTTACACCTTCAAGATCATCTCAATGGTCCGGAACCACCCCTCCCTACTTGCTCTTTCCAAGGCCTTTGGTCGCACCCATTATATTGGTACATTCACCCTCATGTTCTTATCACATATGCTCGATCCACCCCTGGTAGTCTTTTTTCTCTCTACCTTTCACCTGACACCCATATATGCTCGTTACCGTTCCTCTCACCGGGGTAGACCATCTAGCCTGGGTGGAACCCTATTCTTGGCTTTACATATTCCCTGCATTTTGCACCAACTGGAACTTCCAAATGATTTTCAAGGGCAGCCCCATGTAGAGTGTGTTACAATAGTCAAGACGGAAGGTGACTAGGGCATGAGTAACTGTGAGTAAGGATTGTTTCTTCCAAATTAGTGGAAGAATATTGACTATCACTTATTAACATATATTTACATTTCTTCCCAATTTCTATGAATGATATAGTCTAATGATATAGTCGCCAGTTACGCCCCTTTCTGGATCGGGCTTCCTTATGCACGGTCGCTCATACCCTTGTTACATCCCGCCTGGACTACTGTAATGCTCTCTACATGGGGCTCCCCTTGAAGGGTACCCGGAGACTCCAACTGGTCCAGAATGCGGCTGCGCGGGTGATAGAAGGAGCACCTTGTGGCTCCCGTGTAACACCCCTCCTGCGTAGTCTGCACTGGCTCCCAGTGGTCTTCCGGGTTCACTTCAAGGTACTTGTTATCACCTTTAAAGCGCTCCATGGCCTAGGGCCGGGATATTTACGGGACCGCCTACTGCCACCATTAACCTCTCACCGACCAGTGCGCTCTCACAGAGAGGGCCTCCTCCGGATACCGTCAGCTAAACAATGTTGGCTGGCAACCTCTAGGGGGAGGGCCTTCTCTGTGGGGGCCCCTACCCTCTGGAACGAGCTCCCTCTGGGGCTTCGTCAACTCCCCGATCTCAGGTCCTTCCGCCGCGAGCTGAAGACGTTGCTGTTTCGAAGAGCAGGACTAGCTTGAACGTAGTTTTTAAATTGGGATTTTTAAAAAAGGGGTTTAATTGAGGTTTTAAATTTGTATTTAAAAGTTTTAGGGCATCAATTGAATTTAACTGTCTATTCTTTTAGCTGTTTATATGTATTATATGTTTTCTGTTGTTTTTTGGCTGTGAACCGCCCTGAGTCTTTCGGGAGATGGGCGGTATACAAATATAATAAATAAATAAATAAATAAATAAATAAATAATGAGCCAATGAAAAACTTGGAAATAGCTTCTTTTAAAAAATCACCATCACCACTGTGGTAGAAAAGTAGAATTCAAATGGAAGTTTAACAGTTATTCAGAAAGGGGACTAAATTCTCTGATTGCACTTTGCAAGGGCAATGCATAATCCCTCCAGTGACAGTGGAACTGAATACATGTGAGCAAGCCCATCAGTAAGTGATTCTGGCCTTTAAAGAACAAAATGTAACTCTGCTTCACAAGGCGAGAACGTGCACTCTTTTGAGAGGAACAGCTGTCATAACTTCAAACTGTATTTAATGCAGAGCGCACAGCCAGCAGAATTACTGGATATTTATTTTTAATAAGGGACTTCTTGAAAACAACAGACCCTCCTGTTTATATAATCCGCAAAATTGACCTTTTGTTTGGACATTCAGGATAAGAAGATATGCAAGCTGTCACTTCTCGGATCTGAAGCATTAATGTGATGGGTGATAATTGGAAAGGTTACTGCTCCCTGGAAACCACTTCCCATGTTGACATGACAGAGCAAGAATGGATAGGCCAGATTGGAGGCATTCTCCATTATAATTGATAGGATTTGATATTAAAGGCAATGGAGTGGTTTCATCTCTTGCAGTGTTCTCCGGAATTGGCATTATTTTCTATATCAGGTTTAATGTGAGTGTCATAATACTCATACTTCATTATCCTGCTTCACCAGGATCAAATGTTATAAAAAAATTCACTTGATTTCCAGTATTTTATAATCAGACTGCTTTATCTCTGATTTATCTTCCATATTGTAGTTAATAGGAACTGACAAATCTCCAGGGAGCCACATGGAATATCAAATCAAAATACCTATGTATTACTTCTGGGTGGCAATTCTATACTCCAGGCTTCCTTAAATTGGGGTTCTCCAGACAAATTTATTTATTTATTTATTTATTTATTTATTTATTTATTTATTTATTTATTTATTTTGTCACAACAATATATGTAGGTATCATACAAAAAAGATTATATAGTATATAAACACATATATGAGTAAATATAAGGAGTTATAAGCATGCATATATATATATATATATATATATATATATATATATATATATATATATATATATATGAAGAAGAAAAGAAAAACAATAGGACAGGAACAGTAGGCACGTTTGTGCGCTTATGCACGCCCCTTATGGTCCTCTTAGGAATGGGGTGAGGTCAATAGTAGAAAGTTTTTGGTTAAAGCTTTTAGGATTATGAGAAGAGACCACAGAGTCAGGTAAAGTATTCCAAGCACTGATGACTCTGTTACAGAAGTCATATTTTCTGCAATCTAGATTAAAGCGGTTGACATTAAGTTTAAATCTATTGGTTGCTCTAGTATTATTGCAATTAAAGCTGAAGTAGTCTTTAACAGGAAGGACATGAAATGAAAGGACAAGTCTCAGACTCCTCTCAGTATGACTTTGGTTAGTTGGAATTCCAGATTCCAACTCATCTGCATAACTTGCTACCCTGTTTTCCCGAAAATAAGACATCCCCTGATAATAAGCCCAATTGGGCTTTTGAGTTCATGTGCTAGAATAATCCCCCCTGAAAATAATCCCTCCCCAAAAATAATCCCTCCCCAAAAATATTTAACTGCATGTGCAGCCTGTCCCCACCATTTCCTCTGGTTAGCATTAGGGAGACAGAGTTGGAAATCTGGTAAGTTGGCAAGAGGAGCCCCATCTTGCTCCATGCGCTCCAAAATAATAAGACCTCCCTGAAAATAAGGCCAAATGCTTATTTCAGGGTTCAAAAAATATAAGACAGGGTCTCATTTTCAGGGAAACATGGTATATGTTCTTATTTGCAGTGAGAAGGCAGTTAAATTTAGTATCTTAAATAGTCCCTTCCAATTCTATAATTCTATTATTCACAGTAAGGGAAGTTAAGGGAATTTTATTCTGAGTTGAGATACAGTGTTACATTTTCTAGATTCAATTTCTGGCAGGGAATATCAATAATTTAGGGGTTAATAAAAAGTTTGTGTGTAAAACATAATAAAAGTTTTTCCATATGCGTCATTGCTAGTTTTTCTGTTGTTTTCAGCAATTTAAATTAAAATTCATTTGGACTGATTCATAAATGAGGACACATCCTTTGACTACCCAACACTTATTGATCTGCAGTTGAAAGTTGCATTGATCCATCTGAAAAACATTATTGAAACTCTGATAACTCATTCATATGTGTAAATCAATCAGTGATCAAGCAAAGAATTCAACCTGGGAACAAAACATCAACTTTATCAAATTGAGGTGCCAATCAGCATTGCTATTACCAAATACCCAAACTAGCTTACACTTGGCTCTTTATTTTACAAGTTATATGAAAGCCTATATCCATAATGAATGTAATCCATGATGAGGTTATTATAAGCAAATAATATAGACACTCCTCTTTCCCCATTCCAAATAGACTAAGAAGGCCACCTTGTATCACCTGTTTTGCCAGTTGTGAAGAAGAGATATGGAATACTAGCTGAAAATCCAAATTTGTTTTCGAGACACCTGTAAAATAGATGGAGACAGTCAGTTTAAAATATGCTTGTTCACAAAGTACCTCAAAGTTCATTTTATTTTTGTTTTATTCTACATAGGAAATCTGGGAATTCATAAGAATCAGTTTGCCACTAATCTAGCTCCAAAAGAGCAAAGCAAAATCATGTATTAAACACTGTTGCTTTGTACAGTATTTAATAGTGGCTGAGCAGAAACCAAGCAATTTTAATGTCTATGGAGCTTCTCAGTCATCCAGGTTATGGTTGTCCCAAAGGTGCTTTTTCAAGAGGCAACTGGACTTTCTGGTTTTTCTTTGAAGACATTTCACTTCTCATCCAAGAAGCTTCTTCAGCTCTGACTGGATGGTGGAGAATGGAAGAATTTATACACCTTGCAGACAGCTGGTCATTTGCATTCTTTTAGTGAGTCGTTAAGGTCATCTGGAGGTTTATCTGAGTCATTAAGGTCACCTGAGTGGTACAAATGAGTGTGGAGCTTTCTTGGATCTGTCAAAAGGATTGTAGATTTGAGATAGATGATGTCATATCCCTCCTCCTCTGTTGAGGGAGGGCTGTTTAATTTTGATATTGAATTTTCTTTGTAAAATACCTAAAGACTCTGAAACATTCTACATACAAATTGTGCTTTCTGATCAAAGACACTATATCTCTGGATGTTGGAAAATTCTGTTATGATGCTAGTAAGACAAGGTTTAAGCTGACCAATTCCCATCTAATATAATACAGATAGTCTTTAACTTACAACAGTTCATTTCATTCAAAGTTACAACGGCATTGAAAAAAGTGATTTATGACGGTTTTTCACATTTATAACCTTTGTAGTAGGCAACTAGTTCATACTTATGACTGTTGCCATGTCCCATGGTCATGTGATAAAAAAAAATGATATTGCTATAGGTATGTACTATAGGCCACCCAACCAAACAGAGGAAGTAGATGTAGAAGTAGATGAACTTTTTGCTAGTCAGCTAACTAAGGTATGTAGGAAGCACATCACAGTAGTAATGGGGGATTTTAACTACCCTGACATCAACTGGGAGACAAACTCTGCACCAAGTGGAAAATCCAACAGGTTCCTAACAAACCAAAAAGTTTGTTTCCCAAAAAGTAGAGAAGGGAACAAGAGGATTAGCCATATTGGACTTAATTCTCACTAACAGAGATGAAATGATAGAAGGTGTTGAAGTTATAGGAATCTTGGCAAGTGATCACGCAATATTGGAATTCAACATTATGCAAACACAAGTAGTAGAACAAAGTCAATCTAGAGTCTTGGACTTCAAGAGAGCTAATTTCAATAAACTCAGAGAGAGCTTGAGAAGGATTCCATGGATGAGAATCCTCAAGGGGAAAACAACTCAAGAAGCTTGGGAAATTTTGAAAAGTGAGATTATAAAAACCCAGCCTAGCACAATACCAATGAGGAAGAAAAATAATAGATCTCAAAAGCCGTACGGGTCTGGATGGGGAGAAACAGGCTCAAGCTCAATCCCTCCAAGACAGAGTGGCTGTGGATGCCAGCATCCCGGTACAGTCAGCTGAGTCCACGGCTGACTGTTGGAGGCGAGTCATTGGCCCCGATGGAGAGGGTGCGCAACTTGGGCGTCCTCCTGGATGAACAGCTGTCTCTGGAAGATCATTTGACGGCTGTCTCCAGGAGAGCTTTCTACCAGGTTTGCCTGGTGCGCCAGTTGCGCCCCTTTCTAGACCGGGATACCCTATGCACGGTCACTCATGCCCTCGTGACGTCTCGCCTGGATTACTGCAATGCTCTCTACATGGGGCTCCCCTTGAAGGGTATCCGGAGGCTGCAGTTAGTCCAGAATGCGGCTGCGCGGGTGATAGAGGGAGCCCCTCGTGGCTCCCGTATGACACCTATCCTGCGCAGACTGCACTGGCTACCTGTGGCCTTCCGGGTGCGCTTCAAGGTCTTGGTAACCACCTTTAAAGTGCTCCATGGCATAGGGCCGGGTTATTTACGGGACCGCCCACTGCTACCGAATACCTCTCACCGACCCGTGCGCTCTCACAGAGAGGGACTCCTCAGGGTGCCGTCAGCGAGGCAATATCATCTGGCGACGCCCAGGGGAAGGGCCTTTTCTGTGGGGGCTCCCACCCTCTGGAACGAACTACCCCCAGGACTTCGTCAACTTCCGGACCTCCGAACCTTCCGTCGCGAGCTTAAAACACACTTATTCATCTGCGCAGGACTGGATTAGATTTTAAATTTATTGGTTTTAAATGGGTTTTATTATTTATATTGTTTTTAATAATTCGGCCTTTTAGAATAAGTTTTTTAATTGTTATTTTAATTGTATTTATATGTTTTTTATTTGCCTGTGAACCGCCCTGAGTCCTTCGGGAGATAGGGCGGTATATAAATGTGATTAATAAATAAATAAATAATAAATAAAAGAAACCAGCATGGATGCATAAAGAATTATCTGACAAATTGAAAGACAAAAAGGACAAGTATAAAAAGTGGAAACAGGGGCAAATAACTAAGCCAGAATGTCAGCAAATAGCCCGAGCCTGTAAAGTTGAAGTGAGGAAAGCTAAGACTCACAATGAACAAAGGCTAGTGACAAAAGTAAAAAATAATAAAAAAAAAACTTCTTCCAACATGTTAAAAACAAGAAAAAAGTCAAGAAAACAATTGGCCCATTGCTGGGAGAAAGTGGCATGAAGGTGACAAGCAACAGTGAGAAAGCAGATCTACTTAACTCATTTTTTGCATCTGTCTTTACACAAAAGGAAAAAACAATCCAACCTATCAAAAACAGCACCACAAAAAACAGATTAGGAACAGAAGTTAAAATAGGGGAAAAAATGGTAAGTGAACACCTGTCTACCCTAGACGAGTTCAAATCACCAGGACCGGATGGATTACAGCCCAGGGTTCTGAAAGAACTGGCAGACGAAATCTCAGAACCACTGAACTATATCTTTCAAAGATCCTGGAGCACAGGGGAACTGCCAGAGGACTGGAAAAGAGCTGATGTAGTTCCCATCTTCAAAAAAGGGAAAAAAAACAGATCCAGGAAACTACAGACCTATCAGCTTAACCTCAATACCAGGGAAGATTCTGGAAAAGATAATCAAGCAACGAATCACCAAACACCTAGAAGCCAGCAAAGTAATAACCAAAAGCCAACATGGGTTTGTCAAAAACAGATACTATGGACTCCCCAAAAATCAAAGAAACTGGGTTCTAAATATGTGGGCCCATTCCCAATTGTCAAAGTAATCAACCCAGTTACCATATAGTTGGGCCTATTAATATTATTACAATATTATTAATTGTAAACTTTATGTATATTAAATTAATATACATATTAATTATATTAATTATATTAATATTAATATTAATATTAAACTGTAATATTAAAGGGCTGTGATGGCTCAGGCTGTAAGAAGCCTGTTATTAAAACACAGCAGCCTGCAATTACTGCAGGTTCAAGCCCCACCAGGCCCAAGGTTCACTCAGCCTTCCATCCTTTATAAGGTAGGTAAAATGAGGACCCAGATTGTTGGGGGGGCAATAAGTTGACATTCTATATACAAATAGAATGAGACTATTGCCTTACACACTGTAAGCCGCCCTGAGTCTACGGAGAAGGGCGGGATATAAATGTAAATTAAAAAAAAAAAAGCTTTTTCTGGAACCTTGACAGACTATAAATAAAAGAACTCTTTTCCAACAGTGACCAAACCATGATATACTTTTGTCTCAATATGCACCCTTATAAAAATCACCATAATCACCCAACTACAACTTCAAAAAAGCCAACTATGATCTCATAGACACTGACCTCTCATCTCTTGATTGGAAAATTCTATTCTCTAACTGTAACACTGCCGAAGACCATTACAATATTTTCTTGCTTGAAGTCAATAGAGTTATTAAACTATTTGTACCACTAATCACCACCAAAACCAGAAAAAACAAATTACCCATATCAATAAACAAATTACCCAGTCCCCCAAAAAATCCCTCTGGCGAAAAAACAAAACCGGCTATGTAGCTAACTTTAAAAAACGCTACAAAAATATATGCCACCAAATAAAGACTGAATGCACCAATTACCACATCAAACAAGAAGAAGACCTTCTGTGCACGAAATCTAATTGCTTTTGCGGCTTTTGCTTTTGCATCCAAAATTCTATAATTTTGTAAACCACAAACTTAAATCCATCCCAACCCTAAGAGGACCTAACAGTAAAGAATACAATGGTAAAGCAAACTTCTTTAACACATTCTTCATCTCAGTCTTTGTAAACAGCAATGGCTCATGCCCAACATTCCCTAGTCATACCACTAATGTCTACAATGATCTAACACAAATAGATTTCACAGAAGATAATGTTGAAAAGGCACTACGTAGACTGCAACCAACTCTATCTATTAGACCTGATGGACTATGTGCATACTTCTTAAAAATGCTTTCCACTGTTATAGCAGAACCCCTAAGCATAATCTTTGAAAAATACGGCGCCAACGGAAGTCCTGATTCTATATTGATTTTCTTTGTAAGCAGTAGATTTGGTTAATTTTAAATTTTTATTCCAGAGTAATTCCCAAATATCGTAATCTATATTGTGACCTATATTCTTTGTCCATGCAATCATTGGTTCTTTCACCACCTCTTCCATTCTATCAAACTCTAGTAGGTATTTGTATAATTTAGATATTAATTTTCCTTCTGGGCCTATCAATAATTTGTCTAGTTGATTTGGTTCCAAATCAATTCCAAATTCTTCCATGTCTTTCTTATATCTGGATTGCAATTGTAAATAAGGCCACCAGTCTATCGATATTCCCTGTTCCTTTAATGTCTGAATGTTTTTAAGTTTTCCCTGTTTGTCTTATATTTCCGAATATCTTGGCATCTTACTTATGTCTAGTGTATTGGGGTGGATCATCACCTCCATAGTGAATAACCAGCCAGGAATTTTCATATAGTGTTTTTTCCTTGTCTTGCCAATTCCATACCAATGCGTCTCTTATTCTATGTCTGTAAAAATATGAATGTGTCTTACTTCCTTTATCCCACATGAAGACGTGCCACCCCTTTTGTAAGTCATGGCCTTTCAATGCTATGGTTCTTCTATTATTTAAATTGACCCATTCCCTTATCCAAACCAAAGATGCTGCCTTGTGGTAAAGTTCCTGTTAAGTTCGGGCAATGAAGAGGCAGGAGACGATACAAGTGACAACAGCTCTTTGGTTTATTGTGATCCCAGCAAAAGCCAACAGGCAAAAACCCCTCTTTAAATAGGATTTTGGCTGAGACATCAGCCAATCAGCAACGTGCATTTTCCTGCCCAAATTTCCCTCCTGAAATTCAAATACATTACACTCCTCCCCTCCCAGAACACATTTCACCATATTTACATAGTAGTTTTGCATATTATTTTTCCACGTAGTCATGCAGGTAGACAGGGCGTCTTCTAACTCTTTCTGACCTGCGCAATTCATTCCCTGGGAGTGAGTCGAGCTGGTCGGAGGGACTGTTTGTTCCTCCCAGCTCCTCCTCTGGGCCATCTGGCCCTGGATTATTGGCAGAGTCGTCCCTGCTGTCCTCTGGAGGAGGCGGTTGGCGTCGCTGGACTTCTTCAGACTCAGCTAAATCCTCCGATCGCCTCGGGGTTGAGTTAGCTGTTGGTTCAAATATTGGGTAGTCAGGGTCTGGCTGTTTGGTTTCTGGATTGTTTTGTATTCTTTTTCGTAATTGATCTATGTGGCGTCTCCACACTTGGCCATCCCCCATGTCCACTATGTATGACTTTGGGCCCGTCACTCTTACAATTGTTCCCTTAAGCCATGCTGGGCCCTCACTATAGTTATGTGCCAATACCGGTTCACCTGTTGTCATTGTTCTGGTTCTTCCCTTTGTGAAGGGGAGTATGTTGGGTTTAACCGATCTAGGGGGCACCGGAGTCTTCTACCCATTAATAACTCCGATGGGCTGCGGCCGATGGTCACACAGGGAGTTCTATGTTGAACTGCCAGGAAGGTATCAATTTTGGATTGCCAATCTCCTGGGCTAATTCTAGATAGCGCTTCCTTGGCACTGCGTACGAAACGTTCTGCAAGTCCGTTCGTCACCGGGTGGAAAGGTGCCGAGAGGACATGTCGGATGCCCTCTTCTGCCAAGTACCCCTCAAACTGGGTGGCCATGAACTGTGGGCCGTTATCAGACACTAGAGTGTCGGGCAACCCGTGTGTCACAAATAGTTGCCTCAAGACTGTGATTACCGCTTCCGCTGTTGTGGTTTTCATGAGTAAAATTTTTAATAGGGCGGTATATAAATATAAACAATAATAATAATAATAACCACTTCGAGTAGGCATCTACCACAATTAAGAAGGTCTGCCCATGGAACGGCCCGGCAAAATCTATGTGGATCCTGGACCAAGGACCCTGGGGTTTCTCCCAATCCCTAATGGGGGCTGTTGGGGGTAGTGGCCTTGATTCTTGACATGCTTGGCATTTCCCTACCCGGTCGCTAATGTCTTTATCCATTTGTGGCCACCACAAGTAACTTATCGCTAGGCTTTTCATCCTCACAATCCCCGGGTGGCCCACATGCAATAGTTCCAACACATGCCCTCGTAATTTCTCTGGAATAACCACTCTATCCCCCCATAACAGACAACCCCCTTGTACCGACAGTTGCGAACGCTTTTTTGTAAACTCTTTGAAACGATCCCCTGGTGCAGCGGGCCATCCCCTCTGCACCCAACTGATCACAGTTCTTACGACAATGTCTTTATAAGATGCCCTAGTCACTTATGTGGATGTGACTGGGCCAGAGTCCAAAAAGTCAATCAACAAGACGGGCGTCCCTGGGGTCGGGTCTTCAATAGTCTCTGGCAATGGGCATCTACTTAAAGCATCCGCATGTCCCAAATCCTTGCCCGGTCGTTGAGACAGTTTGTAAGAATATGCTGCCAGGAAAATAGTCCAACGGGTCAGCCTGGGTGATAATGCAACCGGTGTTGGATGGTCCCCCGCCAATAGTCCCAATAAAGGTCTGTGGTCTGTTACTATTTCAAATTGCCACCCAAACAGGTACTCGTGGAATTTTTTAACCCCCGAAACTATAGCCAGGGCTTCCTGGTCTAGTTGGCTATAATTCCTTTCCGCTGCGGACATCGTGTGGGAAAAATATGCGATAGGGGCTTCTGAACTGTTCGGTAACCTGTGGCTGAGGACAGCCCCTACGCCGTAGGGTGATGCATCACAAACTAGTACTAGTGGCAATATCCCATTGTACTGAATAAGAAGGCTTTCGCTGGACAAGAGATTCTTAACTCCTTCAAATATCTTAGCCTCAACCCTGCCCCAAGTCCACACAGCTTTTTTCGCTAGCAGTTTATGTAGCGGTTCGGCTACCGTTGCCTTATCTTTTAAAAATACCACATAGAAGTTTACAAGCCCCCAAAATGCTTGTAATTCTCTTTTGTTTTTTGGGGTTGGAGCTCTTCTAATGGCTCGCACTTTGCTCTCCGTTGTGTGGATGCCTTCCTTATCTATCCGGTAACCCAAGAATTCTACAGATTCAACTCCTATCTGGCATTTGTTGAGTTTAACCTTAAGCCCCGCAGACCTGGAAATGCCCAAAACCTTCCGCAATTTGACCCCTAATTCTTCCAAGTTTTCTGCTGATACCAGTACATCGTCGAAATATGGAACTACTCCCGGTAGACCTTGTAGGAGTCGTTCCATTAGGTTTTGGAATAACCTGGGGGCTACACTAACTCCGAACTGAAGTCGAGTGCATTTAAAAGTGCCCCGTGTGTGACAATCGTTTGCACTTCGGCCGTTCCGTTGTCAACTGGTAATTGTTGGTAGGCTTGAGCCAGATCGAGTTTGGCAAAGACCTGTCCCTGCCCTAACGAGTGCAACAAATGTTGCACTACGGGAATGGGGTAAGCACTCTTTTGCAATGCTTTGTTAAGCGTTGCCTTATAGTCTGCGCAAATCCGGACTGATCCGTCCGGTTTGACTGGGGTCACTATTGGTGTCTCCCATTTTGCATGGTCGACGGTATTCCCTGGCTTACTAACTTATCTAGTTCCCTGTCAATCTTGGGTTTGAGGGTGAACGGGACCCTCCTAGCTTTTAATCTAATGGGAGCCACCTGGGGGTCCAAATTGAATGAAATAGAATAGAATAGAATAGAATTTTATTGGCCAAGTGTGATTGGACACACAAGGAATTTGTCTTGGTGCATATGCTCTCAGTGTACATAAAAGAAAAGATACGTTCATCAAGGTACAACATTTACAACACAATTGATGATCAATATATCAATATAAATCATAAGGATTGCCAGCAACAAGTTATAGTCATACAGTCATAAGTGGAAAGAGATTGGTGATGGGAACTATGAAACGATTAATAGTAGTGCAGATTCAGTAAATAGTCTGACAGTGTTGAGGGAATTATTTGTTTAGCAGAGTGATAGCCTTCGGGAAAAAACTGTTCTTGTGTCTAGTTGTTCTGGTGTGCAGTGCTCTATAGCGTCGTTTTGAGGGTAGGAGTTGAAACAGTTTATGTCCAGGATGCGAAGGATCTGCAAATATTTTCACGGCCCTCTTCTTGATTCGTGCAGTATACAGGTCCTCAATGGAAGGCAGGTTGGTAGCAATTATTTTTTCTGCAGTTCTAATTATCCTCTGAAGTCTGTGTTTTTCTTGTTGGGTTGCAGAACTGAACCAGACAGTTATAGAGGTGCAAATGACAGACTCAATAATTCCTCTGTAGAATTGGATCAGCAGCTCCTTGGGCAGTTTGAGCTTACTGAGTTGGCGCAGAAAGAACATTCTTTGTTGTCCTTTTTTAATGATGTTTTTGATGTTAGCTGTCCATTTTAGATCTTGCGATATGATAGAACCCAGAAATTTGAAGGTTTCTACTGTTGATACTGTGTTGTCAAGTATTGTGAGAGGTGGAAGTATGGAAGGGTTTTTCCTAAAGTCTACCACCATTTCTACGGTTTTGAGTGTGTTCAGTTCCAGATTGTTTTGGTTGCACCACAAGGCTAGTCGTTCGACCTCTCGTCTATATGCGGATTCGTCATTGTCTCAAATGAGACCAATCACTGTTGTGTCATCTGCGAACTTCAGTAGCTTAACAAATGGATCATTGGAGATGCAGTCATTGGTATACAGAGAGAAGAGAAGTGGGGAGAGCACACAGCCTTGGGGGGCCCCTGTGCTAATTGTACAGGTATTTGATGTGATCTTGCTTAGCTTCACCTGCTGCTTCCTGTTTGTTAGGAAGCTTGTGATCCACTTACAAGTCTGTTCCGGTACCTGTAGCTGGTTTAGCTTAGTTAGAAGAATGTCTGGAATGATGGTATTGAATGCTGAACTAAAGTCTACAAAAAGGATCCTTGCATAGGTCTTTGGAGACTCAAGATGTTGTAGGATGTAGTGCAGAGCCATATTAACAGCATCATCTGTTGATCTATTTGCTCGGTATGCAAATTGCAAGGGGTCTAAGAGCGGATTCGTGATGGGGTCCCCACATACTTTCCCAGGCTGTCTTGAAAAACGTCCTCGAATTCCTTCAACAATTCATCCTTCAGGTTGACTCCATTGTTGTGGACCCCGGTTATGCCCATTCCTAGGGCTTGAAACCAGTCCAGTCCCAGTAAACTAGGCAGGTTTCTGTCAACGATGGTGATCGGCAGGGTTTTCTTGAATTGTCCATATCTTACTCTGACCATTGTGACTCCTTTTACGGGGATCCGGTTTCCCTGGTAGTCTTGCATTCTCAGCTTTTGGGGTTGTAGCTGTCATTTTGCGACTTCTGGCAGGTCCCGTGCGACCATGTCCCAGGACATAATCGTGATTGATGAGCCAGTATCCACCTCCATTTTACACTGCACTCCTTTGATGTAGGTCTTAGTGAATATTTTCTTTTCTATGCGTGTCGATGCGTGGCCCACTCGCACAGTGGTGTGATTCGACTTTGCGCCTTTTTTGAACTGGCCAATCCCTGGCCGCTTCACTGAACCGGTGCCCTGCTGATTGGCCGGTTTGAATTTTTGGCAGGAAGGTTGGGAGGCTCGACAGGCCTAAGCTATGTGTCCTTTCTTTTCACACCGCCGACAAATTGCGTCTTTGAACCTGCAATTCTGTCATTGGTGTTGGCCTCTGTAACTCATGCACTCATCCCGGTCACGTCTCTCCAGCCTCCCGGTGTGGAAAACCTCTTCTTCACCGTCCGATTCGGCCTGGATTTCTTCGCTGTGGACTGGCGTTGCTTTTGCCGCAGCATTCGGCATGTTCGGCTTTTGTAAGGTTTCCGCCGTTTTGGTGGACATCTCGTGTGCCCTGGTCTCATCCAGGGCTATCGCCAGGGTTAGGTTGCTTTTTGACAGCAGCCGCCTCTGTAGTCGGATGTCCCTGACCCCACAAATGAGTTGTTCTAATAAAGAGTCCTCTAAGCGGTTTGCGGCTTTCCTTAATGCGGCCATGTATACGCTTATCGATTCGCCCTCTCGCTGAACTCTTTGCCTCAACTCGAACCGTTGTACAAACTTCAATGGCACCGGCGCGTAGTGTGCTCATAGCGTCGTCTGTAGCGTTTGCCATGGCACCGACTGTACAGGCGTTGGTTCCAACAGCGATTCGGCGGTATCGAAGACTTCTGGCCCACAGTGGCTCAGGAAGTAAGCGCACTTGCGATTATCTGCTACTCCTTGCAGTTTGTTAGCTTCAAGGAAACACTCGAAATGAGCCATGTACAACCCCCATTTCTCCTTGGCTGGGTCGAATGGCGCTGGCGGCATATAGCTAGACATCGCTATGTATCCGCTCCTGATACTGGCTGGGTTTTAACTACGTTGCTCCTTCAGCTCTTTTCCCGGTCTCACTGCCTTCAATATCCCACCCTCGTCGCCAATGTTAAGTTCGGGCAATGAAGAGGCAGGAGACGATACAAGTGACAACAGCTCTTTGGTTTATTGTGATCCCAGCAAAAGCCAACCGGCAAAAACCCCTCTTTAAATAGGATTTTGGCTGAGGCATCAGCCAATCAGCAACGTGCATTTTCCTGCCCAAATTTCCCTCCTGAAATTCAAATACATTACAGTTCCCATGCTGAAAATCCAAAGCCACCCCTATCTACTATCTTGAAGAGTGGATAATTTAATTCTTGCCTTCTTTCCTGCCCAGACAAATTTTGTGGTAATTTTATTAAGTTCTCCAAAGAATTTTCTGTCTAATAATATGGGGACTGTCTGGAATAAGTATAGCAATTTAGTAGGACATTCATCTTAATAACTGCTATCCTATATAAAAGTGATAATTGTAACCTCCCCCATCTTTCCAAATCGCTCTTTAATTTTTGAACTAATGCCATATAGTTGTCCTCCTTAAGTGATGAACATTTTGCTGTTAGCCATATCCCTCAGCTAAGAAACCACCTAGAGTCAGACATGACTGGACAGGGGAAACACACACACACACACACACACACACACACACACACACACACACACACATATAAAGACAGAAGAAAAATGAAAATAAGAAATTGGTTTTTTGAGATTTTAAAATCATTTTAATGTGATTTTAAGAGGCATTTAAGAAAAGACTCGGGATTACAAAGTTGACTTTTTAGAAACAAGAAGAAATTTAACTGCTACTTAAAATGGCTACTTTGTTTTTTGTGGTCTGCAACTGTATTAAAGAGTGACATCTAGAGGCAGAGGAAGAAAAATAAGACCTGAATAAACTTTGCTTTAGTATTATTTCCATGAAGATTGTGATGCTGGTATGATTCACGACTGCTTCAAGAAAAGATTTTGGACACCTTCCCCCTAAAAGAAGGTTTAAGCAGAGAACTTTGTCATTTAAATAAGAACATAAATGATAACTATGGATTAACAAGATTTGGGACAAAAAACTTGCTTTTTATAATTTGACATTTTAAAAAATTATTGTTACTTATGATCTGTAATTGTATTAAATTATGATTTCTAGAAGTAGAGAAAGAATGTAAGATTAGAATAGCCTTTGTGATTTCAGGGCTAGTCTTAGGAAGATTGAAAGGTTGGTATGATTGCATGACCGTCTTAAGAAAGGATATTAAATGATTGCTTTTATATTAAATTTATGTAAGAATACAAATGATAACTACAGAATAACTCTTAAGAAGAAAATTGTTTTTATAAATTTTAAATTTTAAATTAATACTGTTACTTATGACTTGCAACTGTATTGAATAATGATTTTTGGAGGCAGAGGAAGAAAGCAAGAACTGAATAGTCTTTGTGATTTCAGGACTATTCTTATAAAGATTGATAGGTTGGTGTGATTGCACGACTTCTTCAAGAAAGGATGTTAAATGGCTGCTTTCAGATTTACATTAATAGTTTTAATAGAGAATTACACTTATGTAAGAATTTAAGTGACAACTATAGAGGGGGAAGGAGGGAATTGAGTTTTGAAAAAATTAATGGGTTATTTTTTTTCCCCTTTTCTTCTTTTCTTTTCTTTTTTCATTTTAAGAATATGTGAGGAATTTAAAATGTTCAGTGATAAAACTTCCAAGGGAATAATAATAATATTTATACCTCTCAAATTTTAAGCTGGTTTTGGTGTGTGTTTTTTTATTGAGAATTGATGATATAGACACATATGTTATGTAAGGCAGAGGAAGTTGATAAGAGGGAATAGTCTTTGTGATTTCAGGACTAATCCCAAGTATGATGGAAATGTCTATGTGATTGCAGGGCAGCTTTATGAAAAGGTTTTTAGACGGTCGGACCTCTGGTTAAAAGTAATCAAGATATGTTTAAATTTGTGGAATTCAAGAAACTAATAGAAGAATTATTAATGAGTCTTTAGGGGATTTAAACGTGGGGACTAGACTTCATTTAAATTTTAATGGCATGGAACACAATATTTACTAGAGATGTGTAAAAATTATTAATTTGAACGAAGAAGAAGGAAATATATTATATACAATACAACGAGGGATAAAATTTGAAATGGGTTTAAGCATGTACCTGACTGACAATCTGTTCACAATGATGTTTTTTATTATGTTTATAAAAAAAAATTGCAAAAAAAAAAAAAAGGAAACAGGTGGATTAAAAAGGGGCAAAACAAAAAGACTTCCAAGTGGGTGATAAAGTATATTTGTCCATAAATATTATGGACTCCCCAAAAATCAAAGAAACTGGGTTCTAAATATGTGGGCCCATTCCCAATTGTCAAAGTAATCAACCCAGTTGGGCCTGCCAAAGAAACTTAAATGGATCCATCCTGTGTTTCATTGTAGTTTGCTGAAGCCTGAAAAGGTGTCTCCTCTTTGGCCTGGCATTTGGAATGGGGAAGCAAGCTGGTGTGAAGTGTTCCCATGAGAATTGGAAGGGAGGTTTGCACTCATGAACAATGGCACTGCTAAGTGGAGTTGTTTGGACTTTTCCAAGGCCAACTGTCCTGGGACTCCTGAAGCACACAACACCTGCAGAGGAGCTCTTTCCATAACATCCTGCTGGATGCTGATTAGTCTTTCTGTGCTGGACCCCGGGAGGAGGGATTTGGGTTGACTTACAATGTGTAACTTTCACATGGGCTTTTCTCAGATCTTGCCTTGCTTTTGCTGCTATAAGTTCATTCTTAGTAAAAGTACCTCTTCTCTCTCTTTTTTTTTTATTGAAAGAGTTTTAAAAAACAAAAACATTTTTCCCCCTTTTTTCCCCCTCCCCCAAAAACCCTTCCCCTCCTCCCCGGCTTCCCGGTCAATCACAAGGTATTGTTATACATAAACCAAACATAGAATAAAATTTTCCTTCAATCAAATAACCACATCCAAAGCTTTTCATCTCCCAACCCCTCCCATTACATAAAATAACTTTCTAATTATTCAAAGGCAATCTGATATTTCTTAATCTGATATCTGTTTTGTAGATAATCAATCCATTTTTTCCATTCAATTAAATATCTTTCCTGCGTATTGTCTTTTAAAAACGCTGAGATTTTAGCCATCTCAGCCAAATTAATAACTTTCAATATCCATTCTTCTATTGTAGGTATCTCTTCTTTCTTCCAGTATTGTCCAATCAACAGTCTTGCTGCTGTTATTAAATTCAGAATCAATTTAGTCTCAATCCCTGTACAATCCGTTATAATTCCCAAAAGGAAAAATTGTGGCAGGAACTTTATCTTCTTCTTCAGTACATTTTGAATAATCCACCAAATTCTTATCCAAAAGACCTTAATTTTCTTGCAAGTCCACCAAATATGAAAATATGTAGCGTCATCACAATCACACCTCCAACATTTCGCTTGGATATTAGGATACATACATGATAATTTTTTGGGATCTAAGTGCCATCTATAAAACATCTTATAAAAATTTTCCCTTAAATTCTGTGCTTGTGTAAACTTAACATTTCTAACCCAAATTTTCTCCCATGTTTCCAACATTATTGGTTCCTGAATATTCTGTGCCCATTTTATCATACAATCCTTTACCAAATCCTTTTCCGAATCTATTTCAAGCAACACATTATACAATCTCTTTATATGCTCCTGGGTCTGATTTCTAATTTGCTTCATTAAATTTTCCTCCCTTTGCATTATACCAATTTTTTGATCTTGAGAGTACCTCTTCTCTCAATCGGTGGAGTCGGGGGTTTTCTTTCTTAGGAATTGAATAGAGGCAGACCTGACAGTCAATAAAAACACTAAGAAATATAAAGATAAGAACACATCTTCTACAGCCCATACCCAGATAAGTAGGAATTAATACCAGAGAAACAATCAAGCAGAAAACAATACCTTAATCAAGGAGCTATCAAAGGAAAAACCACACCCCCACCACCAGTGGCAGGGCAAGCTATTATATATAAACAGAGCAAACCCCATACTCATTAGCACTGATGATATTACCTAATTGGTTGGCAAGCAAACAACTAAGCTCAGTGAGACCCAAGGACTCTGATTCTTGAAATTTACTATTTGCTACAAATTCTTTGAATATGGGAAAGCTTAACCTTTTCCTTTGTATCATTACTCACTACAATTTCCTATTTTTAAAGCTGTAGTCTATCCTTTCAGTCATGTGCCAATGGTTTCATGTGCCAATTTTTATTCCCAGCTATCCTTTTTCCAAAGTGACTTCATTTAAAATAATAATAACTACAACTAGCATCAACCATCAAGAAATAGCAGTGTCTGTATATATTGCAAAAACAACAACACAGTATTAACACCATATCATTCTCTATATAGTATCAAGACCTGAAGTCTGGGCTTTCAAAATTAGATTACTGAGTAATATCACTTTCTCTATGAAATGTCTATGGTGATTCTCAATAATCCAGTTCATGGTTGTCCCAAAGGTGCTTTTTCCAAAAGGCAACTGGCTTTCTTGGGTTTTTCCTTTGAAAACATTTTGGAAATGTTTCTGGAAATGTTTTCAAAGGAATAAAAACCAAGAAAGTCCAGCTGCCTTTTTGAAAAAGCACCTTTGGGTATAAATGAAATGTTCACATTTTTTTTTTGGTTCTTTATTACTCAGTTGTTGATCTTGAAATTGATGTGGAGATTGTCAGATGATTTTCCTTCACTGACAGGCAAAGGTTACATATTCACAATATTCACACCGAGTCTATTAGTTCTATCAGCAACATTGTTTATTAACATACCAGTGGACACTGTCTTCAGAAGGTTGCCTTGCTTTCATGGAGTTCTGTACCTTTTCCATAGAAGGATCCTGGGGTAAGGATTCAATCTAAGCAAACACATTCTTGAACTGAACTTCAGAGGGGTTCTAGCTGGTCACCATTCCTGCACCACATGAATCTAAAGTCACTAGGGGAGATAAGATGATTGAATTTGCAATGTTATCAAGGCTCAGTTTGTTTCATTTTCATAAAATCCCAGATGGTGGAAGAGTTTATTTACTTTTTCAGTGTCTGGCTGAGAGTATTGGCTGAACCCCCAGTCTCAGGAAATCAGAGATGATGCAGCTTGTGGGATAATGAAAATAGAGGATAAGATTCAGGAAAATAAGTATTGCTGATGAGTTTGAATTTATCTTTGGAGGGGGGGGGGAGGACTGAATTGTTCACTGAACTCTTCTATCGTCCAAATATTATTAAATTGACATTTCTGAGTTTTCTAAAAGAAGCACTTAAAAATTTGGGCAGTACTGTGGCTCAGCCCATAAGTTGCTGGGCTTTGAAACCTGATAGTGAATGCCAATCTTCACCTAACTCCTGCCCACCTAGTATTTTGAAAGCATGCATATGTGGGTAGATTCCATTTTGGTGGAGCGGAAACAATGCTCTGCAATGTCATGTGGGTCACATGACCATGGAAATGTCTTTGATCAGTGCTGGCTCATAGCCTTAAAACAGCTTTAAATTTAAATAGCCTTAAAACAGATATGAGTGCTGCCCCTTATAGACCAGCAAAGTTAAATCCACAGGAACCATTTCCTTCCTTCAATTTCTTGTTGAGAAAACTAGTGGAGAACTTGTCACAATCTTACTTCATTATCATTCCTTCCCATATACACTTATCCTTACAAAATTATTAATGTGCTATAGATATAAACAAGTATAAAGTTTTAATTACTCATTCTCTGACATTGAACCACATTTTCTCTATTTAAACTTATTTGAACTTAAATCCATATACATAGGGCTATGAAAGATGTTTGCATTATTCACTCAGAGATCTTTTAGAAGATATTAAAATAAGAAGAATTACTGAGCTATCATGAATGTGGATTTCCTACAGACTTTGCTGTATCATTTTGCTGTCCAATCAGGAAGCATATCTAAGTTATGCAAAGTAGTTTTTCTTTTCTCACTGTTTGTGGAATCTCAACATGCAGATAATAAACAACATACTCTTCAGTTTAAATATATAAATCTTGACGTATTTAGGTCTTTTTCCATGTAAGGTTGAAAGTATCTCATCGACTTGTCGACGAGGTCCCACTTGTCATCTTCAGGCTGGTGCTTATGGCTTCATGCTTCTTCTCCTCAAGAAGCCCTCCCTGGACCCAGCTATTTTGGGTAATTATCGTCCGGTCTCCAACCTTCGCTTTGTCGCGAAGGTTGTAGAGAGTGCTGTGGTACGGCAGCTACCCCAATACCTGGATGAAGCTGTCTATCTAGACCCGTTCCAGTCCGGCTTCCGACCCAGATACAGCACGGAGACAGCTTTGGTCGCGTTGGTGGATGATCTCTGGAGGGCCAGAGACAGGGGTTAGATCTCTCAGCGGCTTTTGTTACCATCGACCATGGTATCTTGCTGCGCTGGTTAGGGGGATTGGGAGTGGGAGGCACCGTTTATCAGTGGTTCTCCTCCTATCTCTCTGACCGGTCGCAGACAGTGTTGACAGGGAGGCAGAGGTCGGCCGCGAGGCGCCTCACTTGTGGGGTGCCTCAGGGGTCGATTCTCTCGCCCCTCCTGTTCAACATCTATATGAAGCCGCTGAGTGAGATCATCAGTGGCTTTGGGGTGAGATACCATCTGTACGCTGATGACACTCAGCTGTACTTTTCCACCCCGGGCCACCCCAACAAAGCTGTTGAAGTGCTGTCCCAGTGTTTGGAAGCCATACGGGTCTGGATGGGGAGGAACAGGCTCAAGCTCAATCCCTCCAAGATGGAGTGGCTGTGGATGCCGGCACCCTGATTCAGTCAGCTGCAGTTACTGGCCCCAAAGGAAAGGGTGCGCAACTTGGGTATTCTCCTGGATGAATGGCTGTCATTTGAAGATCATTTGATGGCCGTCTCCAGGAGGGCCTTTCACCAGGTTTGCCTGGTTTGCCAGCTGCGCCCCTTCCTTGATCGGGATGCCTTGTGCACAGTCACTCATGCTCTCGTTACCTCTCGCTTGGATTATTGTAATGCTCTCTACATGGGGCTCCCCTTGAGGTGCACCCGGAGGCTTCAGCTAGTCCAGAATGCAGCTGCGCGGGTGATAGAGGGAGTTCCACGTAGCTCCCATGTAACACCACTCCTGCGCAGACTGCACTGGCTGCCTGTGGTCTTTCGGGTGCACTTCAAGGTTCTGGTTACTACCTTTAAAGCGCTCCATGGCTTAGGGCCTGGGTACTTACGGGACTGCCTACTGTTATCTCATGCCTCCCACCAACCCATACGCTCACACAGAGAGGGACTTCTCAGGGTGCCGTCCGCCAAACAATGTCGGCTGGCAGCCCCCAGGGGAAGATCCTTCTCTGTGGGGGCTCCTACCCTCTGGAACAAACTTCCCCCTGGTTTGCGCCAAATATCTGACCTTTGGACCTTCCGCTGCGAACTGAAAACACATTTATTTATTCGCACGGGGCTGGCTTAAATTTTGTTGGTTTTTTAAATTTATATTATGAATTTTAATGGGTTTTTAGAATTTTAAACATTTTAAAAGTCTTAGGCCAATTGTGTAATAAGTTTTTTAAATTCTTGTTTTAATTGTATATTGTATTGTTTGTTTTTATTTTGGCTGTACACCGCCCTAAGTCCTTCGGGAGAAGGGCGGTATAGAAATCTAATAAATAATAATAATAATAATAATAATAATAATAATAATAATAATAATAATAATAATAATAATAATAATGTTTAGAACCACATTTCACATCTCTTGAAAAAAAAATTACAGCACAAAAAAAATGAAAATTCAACATATCAAAATCTTATCCCAATTCAACAAACATTACCTCAACTACAACCAAAACCACAAATATCTGCCAACCAACCAAACAACATCTCCATACTCCATACAAAGATACCATTAAGAGAGAACAAAAACATCAAAATGCTATTTTATTTGGATTAGATGATACCAGTGAACCTGATATCACAAAGGTTCGTAACATCATTAGATGCTATAATTCACCAACCATCTCTCCTGATGAAATCATCAAAGTCTCCAGAGATGGTTCAGAATACAAGAGCAGAGATGGCTCAGTGGCCCCAAGATTCTGTAGAGTCATTTGCAAAAATGAGACTAGCAAACAAAAGTTCATTAATACTATAAATTCAATTGCCAGATCCATCCCCAACCACAGCAAATTTTGATCACGGTTATCCTTATTACAAGGAACTGCTCCTGTGAACTCCACACAGAACTCAAAAGATGCCAAGAGGAAGGTGAATCTAACCTATACATTGACTACCGCGCTGACTGCATAAAAAGTAAAACCAACAATCAATCCCCCAACCCTCCATCACCCAAAACATCCAACCATCCATCGTACAGAACATCCAACCATCCTTCATCCAAAACTAGGTACGCATGCCCCTTACTTCCTCAATACCAACCACTACTGACCTTAAACGCAAACTAATAAACGCAAGAAGCATCATAAACAAAATGCCCAAACTTCTCTTATTAAATACTGGTACTTTTACATTATATTTGTCTTTGAAACATGGCTAAACTCATCTCTTCCTGACTCCATCATCACAGTAAGAGAATATCAAAATTATTGGTCTGATCGCGAAACCCGCAGAGGTGGTGGAGTAGCTATCTTCTACAAAAAGTCACTTAACCTAAAAAATATTCAAGTTGCACATGAACTTGCTCTTCTGGAAACTATCGTCTGCGAACTGTCCTTAAACATCACGCTTCACTTTTTACTATGTTACAGAGCCCCCAACTACGACATCGCACATGTGAACAAGTTACCTACACTACTAACATGGCCAGCCTCTTTCCGATATCCTCTCATCTTTCTGGGTGTCCTCAACCTACCTCTTATTAATTGGACAATAAACGAATGTACAACTGAACCCATCCCTACAACCCTATACAATGCTGTTACTAATCTAAGTCTAAATCACTAACTAACAACACTAGACTCAACAACTGCCTCAACTTATCTTCTACAAGAGCTTAAACTCAATTTATGGACTATGTCAAGCCTGGAAACCATACTAGGCCTTAGGTTTCCAGACGCTGCCACATTTTTCCCCTGAGGGGGGTTGAGGGGTATGGTAACATTCTTCAAGCGGTCAAGGTTGGATTGTGTTCACATCTGCAGAAAGAGGGCAAGAAGAGGTTTCGAATAAAGTGGAAGGACGTTGGACCATGGGACCAGCACAGGGGTTAGTGGGGTGGGACTCTTGGGGTTTGTATAACTGGGGAAAAATCTGGAAGTTCAGTTTTGGAATTTCACTCATCGTGTGCCAGTTTCCTTATGCTAGTAAAGAACTCTGAAAGACAATGGCTTCTGAGTTTTTTTTATGCAGAGGAGGTTTTTCTGGAACCTTGACAGACTACAAATAAAAGAACCCTTTTCCAACAGTGACCAAACCATGATAGACTTTTGTCTCAATATGCACCCTTACAAAAATCACCATAACCACCCAACTACAACTTCAAAAAAGCCAACTATGATCTCATAGACACTGACCTCTCATCTCTTGATTGGAAAATTCTATTCTCTAACTGTAACACTGCCGAAGACCATTACAATATTTTCTTGCTTGAAGTCAATAGAGTTATTAAACTATTTGTACCACTAATCACCACCAAAACCAGAAAAAACAAATTACCCATATCAATAAACAAAATACCCAATCCCCCAAAAAATCCCTCTGGCGAAAAAACAAAACCAGCTATGTAGCTAACTTTAAAAAACGCTACAAAAATATATGCCACCAAATAAAGACTGAATGCACCAATTACCACATCAAACAAGAAGAAGACCTTCTGTGCACGAAATCTAATTGCTTTTGCGGCTTTTGCTTTTGCATCCAAAATTCTATAATTTTGTAAACCACAAACTTAAATCCATCCCAACCCTAAGAGGACCTAACAGTAAAGAATACAATGGTAAATCAAACCTCTTTAACACATTCTTCATCTGTCTTTGTAAACAGCAATGGCTCATGCCCAACATACCCTAGTCATACCACTAATGACTACAATGATCTAACACAAATAGATTTCACAGAAGATAATGTTGAAAAGGCACTACGTAGACTGCAACCAACTCTATCTATTAGACCTGATGGACTATGTGCATACTTCTTAAAAATGCTTTCCACTGTTATAGCAGAACCCCTAAGCATAATCTTTGAAAAATCTTTCAGGACCAGCTCCCTACCCAACCTATGGTCACTAGCCATGATCAATCCTATCTTCAAAAAGGGAGACCCCAGGCTAGTTGAAAATTACAGACCAATCTCTTTATATTGCGTCACCTGCAAAGTCATGGAATCAATCATCAACCAATCCATTACCCTCCACCTAGAAACAATCTACTCTCCAATAAACAATTTGGTTTCAGAAAAAAATGATCCTGTAATCTATAACTTCTACACTGCAAAAACATATGGATTACAAATCTTGATCAGGACAAAACAATAGATACAATTTACATAGACTTCTGTAAAAGCCTTTGATTCAGTGGTACATGACAAACTACTTCTAAAACTTAAATCCTACGACCCCTCCATAATTGGATAACTGCGTTCCTGTCAAACAGACAACAAGTGGTCAAAATAGGGAGCGCCCTATCAAATCCTGCACCTGTTAATAGCGGTATCCCCCAAGGAAGTGTTCTAGGACCAACACTCTTCATACTATACATAAATAACCTTTGTGATCATATTATAAGTAACTGCGTTCTCTTCACCGTATCGTTCTTCGGGAGCACGTGTTCGATGTTTAAAAGCGACCATGTGCTCTGGGCCTTCAGTCCTTACTCGTTCCCCGGATGGTCAGGACCCTCAGAACTTGGGTCTTAGGCTGATGCTTTGCAATGCCCGGTCCGTGGTCAATAAGGCTCCCCTGATTTGTGATCTTATTCAGAGGGAGTCCGCGGACTTTATGGGCATTACGGAGACCTGGTTGGGCACAGAGGGGGGTGTACTCCTGGTTGAACTGTGCCCTCCGGGTTTCCGTGCATTCCATCAGCCAAGGGCCCAAGGTAGGGGTGGGGGGGTGGCGGTTGTGATTAAAGAGAGCCTGGAGCCGAGGGAGTCCATTATACCTCAGATAGCTGGTTGTGAATCGCTCCTTGTGAAGTGGGGCCATCGGAATCAGATGGGTTTGTTGATCACGTACCTGGCTCCTTGCTGCGTGACTACAGCCCTACCTGAGCTATTAGAGGTGCTTGCTGGGGTGGCGGTTGAGATTCCCAGACTTTTAGTCTTGGGGGATTTCAACTTGCCATCGGCCGGCTTGTCATCAACGGTGGTTCAGGAGTTCCAGGCCTCCATGACGGCCTTGGACCTGATTCAAGTAACTGATGGCCCTACACACATTGAGGGAGGCGCACTAGACTTGATTTTTATCTCTGGTCAGTGGGTTAATGATCTGGAATTAGGAGATATAGTGATGGAACCGGTGTCATGGTCAGATCATTTTCTCTTCCGCCTAGACTTTCTGACCGCTGCCCACCACCGCAGGGAGATGGAGCCAATGCGTTGGTTCCGTCCCAGGCACCTGATGAACCCGGAGAGGTTCCGGACGGAGCTTGGGCCGTTCCCTGAGGATCTGGCCCACGGCACGACTGAAGAACTAGTTGCGGCCTGGGAACGGGCCGCGGCTGGGGCTTTGGACCGTGTGGTGCCTTTGCGGCCTCTGACCCGGCGTAGATCTCAATTGGCTCCCTGGTTTTCTGAGGAGCTAAGAGAGATGAAATGCCGGAGAAGACGCCTAGACAGCACTTGGAGGTCTAGCCGTTCTGAGGTTGATCAGACACTAGTGAGGTCTTTTACTAAGACCTACCTAGTGGCAATGAGGGAGGTGAAATGTTCTTACGTTTCCACCCCCATTGCATCGGCAGATAACCGCCCGGCTGCCTTGTTTCAGGTGACCCGTTCCCTCCTTCATCAGGAGGGATGGGATGACCCTTTACAAGGACGTGCTGAGGAGTTTAACGGTTATCTATACGATAAAATTGTTCAGCTTCGGGATAGTTTGGACCAAAATTGCGATGATCCAACCGAGATGACGGAGACGCGTCTTGTGGAGGTTGTTTGGGATGAGTTTGATTCATCCTCTCGAGGACGTGGACAGGTTGCTGGGGAGGTTGCATGCAACTACATGTTTACTGGACCCGTGTCCCTCCTGGTTAGTACTGGCTACTCAGGAAGTGACACGAGGCTGGCTCCGGGGGATTATAAATGCTTCTTTGGTGGAAGGGGTTTTCCCCGCTACCTTGAAAGAGGCGGTGGTGAGACCCCTCCTCAAGAAGTCTTCCCTGGACCCAGCTATTTTGGGTAATTATCGTCCAGTCTCCAACCTTCGCTTTATGGCGAAGGTTGTAGAGAGTGTAGTTGCATGGCAGCTTCCCCGGTACCTGGATGAAGCTGTCTATCTAGACCCGTTCCAGTCCGGCTTCCGACCCGTTTATAGTACGGAGACAGCTTTGGTCGTGTTGGTGGATGACCTCTGGAGGGCCAGGGATAGGGGTTGCTCCTCTGCCCTGGTCCTATTAGATCTCTCAGCGGCTTTTGATACCATCGACCATGGTATCCTGCTGCACCGGTTGGAGAGATTGGGAGTGGAAGGCACCGTTTATCGGTGGTTCTCCTCCTATCTCTCTGACCGGTCTCAGACAGTGTTTATTTATTTATTTATTAAACTTATATACCGCACCATCTCCCATAGGACTCAGGGCGGTTCACAGGCATATTAAAACCATATAAAACAATATAATAAATAAACATTTAAACATTTAAAACCCAAATTAAAACTAAATATTATCAAAGCCTGATCACTAAAACAATAAGAACCAATAAAACCCCCATTAAAATTTGGTTAAAACATTTTGTTCTTAGGCTAGTCCCGCACGCTGAAATAATAAAGTCTTCAGTTCACGTCTGAAGGTCCGGAGGTCAGGGAGTTGTTGTAGTCCAGGAGGAAGCTCATTCCACAGGGCTGGTGCCGCCACAGAGAAGGCCCTCCCCCTGGGGGTCGCCAACCTGCATTGTTTGGTCGACGGCACCCTGAGGAGGGCCACTCTGTGGGAGCGCACAGGTCATTGGGAGGCAATCGGTGGCAGAAGGCGGTCTTGAAGGTATCCTGGTCCTAAGCCATGGAGCGCTTTAAAGATGGTAACCAAAACCTTGAATTGCACCCGGAAGACTACCGGTAGCCAGTGCAGGCCGCACAGGATAGGTGTTATATGGGAGCAACGCGGTGCTCCCTCTATCACCCGCGCGGCCGCATTCTGGACTAACTGGAGCATCCGGGTGCTCTTCAAGGGGAGCCCCATGTAGAGAGCATTGCAATAGTCCAGGCGGGAAGTGACGAGGGCATGAGTGACCGTGCGTAAGGCGTCCCGGTCAAGGAAGGGGCGCAACTGGTGAATCAGATGGACCTGATAAAAAGCTCCCCTGGCGACGGCTGTCAAATGATCCTCTAAGGACAGCCAGTCGTCCAGGAGAACGCCTAAGTTGCGCACTCCCTCTCTGGGGGTCAGTACTTCCTCCCCCACAGACAGCGATGGTGTAAGCTGACTGTACCGGGAAGCCGGCACCCACAGCCACTCTGTCTTGGATGGGTTGAGTCGAAGCCTGTTCCTCCCCATCCAGACCCGTACGGCCTCAAGACACCGGCCCATCACCTCAACGGCTTCATTGGGGTGGTTCGGGGTGGAAATGTACAGCTGGGTGTCATCAGCGTACAGATGATAGTCCACCCCGAAACCACGGATAACCTCACCCAGCGGCTTCATATAGATGTTGGACAGGAGGTGAGAGGACAGACCCCTGAGGCACCCCACAAGTGAGGCGCCTTGGGGTGACCTCTGCCCCCTGCCAACACCGTCTCTGACGGTCAGAGAGATAGGAGGAGAACCACCGATACACGGTGCCTCCCACTCCCAATCCCCCCAACCGTCGCAGCAGGATACCATGGTCGATGGTATCAAAAGCCGCTGAGAGATCTAATAGAACCAGGACAGAGGAACAACCCCTGTCCCGGGCTCTCCAGAGGTCATCCACCAACGCGACCAAAGCCGTCTCGGTGCTGTAACTGGGTCTGAAGCCGGACTGGAATGGGTCCAGATAGACAGTTTCCTCCAGGTGTCGAGGAAGCTGATTTGCCACCACACTCTCAACAACCTTCGCTAAAAAGCGAAGGTTGGAGACTGGACGATAGTTCGCTAAAACAGCCGGGTCCAGGGAGGGCTTCTTGAGGAGGGGCCTCACCACCGCCTCTTTCAAAGCAGCGGGGAAGACACCCTCCAACAAAGAAGCGTTGGTAACTTCCTGGAGCCAGCCTTGTGTAACCTCCCGGGTGGCCAGCACCATCCAGGAGGGACACGGGTCCAATAAACATGTGGTGGAGTTCAACCTGCCCAACAACCTGTCCATGTTCTCAGGAGTCACAGGATCGAACTCCGCCCAGATAACATTCTCAAGACCTGTCCCCGTCATCCCACCTGAATCTATCCAATCAGTGTCCAAGCCGTCCCGAATCTGAGTGATTTTATCAGACAGATATTGAACAAAATCCTCAGCGCGATCCTGTAAGGGGTCCTCCCGAGCCCCCTGTGTGAGCAGGGAGCGGGTCACCCTAAACAGGGTGGCTGGGCGATTATCTGCCGATGCGATGAGTGTGGAGAAATAGTTATGTTTCGCCACCCTGATCGCCACTAGGTAGGTCTGAATATATGACCTTACTAGTGTTCGGTCAGGTTCGGAGTGGCTGGACCTCCAGGCGCTCTCTAGGCTTCTTTTCCGGCGCTTCATCTCTCTCAGCTCCTCGTTGTACCAAGGAGCTGGTCGAGTTCGTCGCCGGGTCAGAAGCCGCAAAGGCACGACGCGGTCTAAGGTGCCAGCGGCCGCCTCATCCCAGGCGGCCACCAATTCCTCAGCCGAGCCGTGGGCTAACTCCCTCGGAAATGGCCCAAGCTCCTTCAGAAACCTCTCAGGGTCCATCAGGTGCCTGGGACGGAACCATCGAACTGGTTCCGTCTCCCTGCGGTGAGGTGTAGCGGTCCGAAAGTCAAGCTGAAGGAGTAAATGATCTGACCATGACAAGGGTTGAGATATTAATTCCCCTAACTCCAGATCATTTAGCCACTGTCCCGAGACGAAAATCAGGTCCAGTGTGTTACCCCCGACGTGGGTGGGGACATAAACTACCTGGGTCAGGTCCAAGGCCGTCATGGAAGCCATGAACTCCCGGGCTACCATTGACGAATCGCCCGCTGACGGCAGGTTGAAATCCCCCATGACCATAAGTCTGGGGGTCTCAACCGCCATCCCGGCTATCATCTCCAGCAGCTCGGGCAGGGCTGCCGTCACGTAGCAAGGAGCCAAGTACGTGATCAGCAAGCCCACCTGCACCCCCCGGCCCCACCTCACGAAGAGGGTTTCACAACCGGCTATCTGCGGGACAGCAACCTCCCTCGGATCGAGACTCTCGTTAATGACAACCGCTACCCCTCCCACCCCTACCCTGGGCCCTCGGCTGATGAAACGCACGGAAACCCGGTGGGCACATCTCAGTGAGGGGAACCCCCCCCCTCCGTGCCCAGCCAGGTCTCCGTGATGCCCATTAGGTCCGCTCCCCCCTCTTGAATAAGATCGAATATGAGGGGGGCCTTATTCATGACGGACCTAGCATTACATAACATCAACCGAAGGTCCAGGTTCCGAGGGATATAGTCACTCAGGGCCTGAGTAAAGCCAAGGGGCCCGGAGTGCGGTATCGCTTTCAGACAGCGAGAACGCACTTCCTGGACATGATACGAGCCCCTGCTTCTGCCATACCTGCCCCTCCCACTTACCGTGCAGATGGAAATGCCCACATGTGGTTGAGCCTTGACCTCCTCTAAGACCTCCATTTTATGAACCTCCAGATCATGAACTATAGAAGGGACTAGCCTAATCCCCTGTGGGTGTGCCCCCTCACCCACCCCACCCCATAACCCTTTTGTTGATTTAGATAAAAATTTACCAAAAGCTGAATTTAAAAACCTCCTTAACCCTCTCTTAGAAGCATGCCACCTCTCGGGATTCCAAAATCCGTCATCAAGGTAGGCCCTCGATAGAGAGGAGGGCCACACCCGCGAGAGGGGGGCATCTCATAGTGCAAGAAGCTAGTTATGTGAAAAAGTCATCAGAGTCTGAAGAAATGGTGGTATCCTGGTCAGTCGAGATCTTAAACGATAGTCATTGGGTAAAGTCCTTAGCAATGAAACGAAGAGATCTAAAAAAGTGCATGGAGTAGACAGCATAATCCTAGGTGAAACTAAGATGGTCCATCACCCAGGTTCTCACGAAGATTCCAAAATAGAAAGAAGAGCAGCGACCGTCGCCGCCGCGGGACGTCTTCCGCGATAGCCCCTTGCCATCGCCGTCGTCACCGCCCCGGCATCCAGCAGCCGCTCACGGAGCCCTCTAGGACCCCCCAGCGGAGCCCCCAAGAGGCCACAGAGCCCCGAAGAAGGAGGAAAGGCGAGTCAGTCACCGTCGCCCACGCCGTCAGAATCCCACTGCCGGCGCCACAGATGGTAAAGGCAACCCCGTCACCCCAACACAACACCCCCCCAACAGCAGGGGCCCCAAGGCCCAAGGGCCCCATCAGGTACCCGGAAGGGCTCCACCAGTCTTCCAAGATGGTTAAGATGTTTAAGGGCCAGGGCCCAAGTGCGTCCAAAACACAGCTGAGAGCACCACTGGCTCCCCAGGGAATAAATCGCCGACAGAAGGAAACATCGGCGACTGTCTCCCCCGACAAGTCAGCAGGGCCACAGCCACCCTCAAGGCCCGATCCGCCGGTCTTCGCCATCACGACGTGATGCAGCTCACCCCCGGCACGTCCTCAGCCTTTCTGCCACCTCCGTTTTCCCAGACCACCTCGTCACCGTCACCCCCGTTTGTCCTCACTGGTCCTGACCGTCTCAGCATGAAACCGCCAGCCACAAGCCGAAGAGACGCCTGGGGGCGACGGGAGAGTGCCGGGGAGGCCGGGGGCGGCTAGCCACCGCCCCGCTCAGGCCCGCCGCGCCTGGAAGCCACGCCCAGGAACCACCGTCTTCAAGCTGCCTACTCCAACGCCTCCGTTTCCGTCGCCCAGGCCATTCTCGAGGGTAAGAAAACCCTCATCGGGACGACGAGATGGTCTGCTGCCAGGTGCAGGGGCCATGCTGACAGAAAGCCCCCTCCTTAGCCCAGCATAGCCATAGAACCACCAGCCTCCGCTCCGCTCCATTCCACTATACCGCCATCTTGCGCATGCGTCCTAGAAATTCTTGGTGTTGACAGGGGGGCAGAGGTCGTCCGCAAGGCGCCTTACTTGTGGGGTGCCTCAGGGGTCGATTCTCTCGCCTCTCCTGTTCTCTCCCTGGATGGGGAGAAACAGACTCAAGCTCAATCCCTCCAAGACAGAGTGGCTGTGGATGCCAGCACCCCGGTACAGTCAGCTGCAACCATGGCTGGCTGTTGGGGGCAAGTTATTGGCCCCAAGGGAGGGGGTACGCAACTTGGGTGTCCTCCTGGATGGACGGCTGTCTTTTGATGAACACCTGGCGGCCGTCTCCAGGAGGGCCTTCTACCAAGTACGCTTGGTTCGCCAGTTGCGTCCCTTCCTTGATCAGGATGCCTTATACACGGTCACTCACACTCTGGTCACTTCTCGTTTGGATTATTGCAATGCTCTCTACATGGGGCTGCCCTTGAGGTGCACCCGGAGGCTGCAGTTAGTCCAGAATGCGGCTGCGTGAGTAGTAACGGGAGCCACTCGTTGCTCCCACGTAACACCACTGCTACGCAGTCTGCACTGGCTTCCTGTAGTCTTTCGGGTGTGCTTCAAGATTTTGGTTACCACCTTTAAAGCGCTCCATGGCTTAGGACCCGGGTACTTACGGGACCGCCTGCTGTTGGCCTTTTGTAATATGCTCTGTTTTAAATTTTTGTTTTTAATTGTATATATATTGAGTTTTTATCTTTTTGGCTGTACACCGCCCTGAGTCCTTCGGGAGAAGGGTGGTATAAAAATCTAAATAAATAAATAAAATAAATAAATAAATAAATTCACCGATGATGTTAAACTATTTAACACTACCAAAAATGCTGCTACCCTTCAAAAAGACCTTGACTTTGTGTCAGAATGGTCAAAAAATTGGCAACTCCAAATCTCAATCAACAAATGCTCTGTCTTACACACTGGCAAAAAGAATCAGAACACAAAATCAAATTGAGTGGACATGATCTTGTAGATGACCCTCACTCTTTCAAGGACTTTGGAGTACTCATATCAAATGATCTAAGTGCCAAAGCCCACTGTAACAACATTGCCAAAAAGACATTAAGAGTTCTAAACTTAATCTTGCATAGCTTCTTCTCCGGTAATATTACATCACTAACCAGAACATACAAAACATTTGCTAGACCCATTCTCGAATACAGCTTATCTGTCTGTAACCCACACTGCATATCAGACATTAATACAATTGAGCGCATCCAGAAATATTTCACAAGAAGAGTCCTCCACTCTTCTGCTCGCAACAAAATACCTTATGCTACCAGACTTCAAATTCTGGGTTCAGAAAATTTAGAACTTCGATATGTCCTAAGCATAGTTCATAAAATCATCTGCTACAATGTCCTATCTGTCAATGACTACTTCAGCTTCAACCACAACAATACATGAGCACACCATAGATACAAACTTAAAGTGAACTGCTCCAAACTCGATTGCAGAAAATATGACTTCAGTAACAGAATTGTTAATGCCTGGAATGCACTACCAGATTCTGTGGTCTCATCCCAAAATCCCCAAAACTTTAACCTAAGACTTCCTACTGTTGACCTCACCCCATTCCTAAGAGGTCTGTAAGGGGTGTGCATAAGAGCACCAGCATGCCTACCATCCCTGTCCTAATGTTCCCTTTAATTGTATTAACTTTATGTATTCAATTCATGCTTATATATATTATCTAATATGTACTCAACAAAACAAATAAATAAAATAATAATAGAATAAATGTGACGTTGCCATACAATGTCCTCCAATTTGTCCCTATTTTTAGGGCTTTATACGTCAGTGATGAAACACCAACTCTACTTTTTTAGGAGATATGAAATATGCTCTTTCTAATGAGAATGATTTAACAGAATTTCCAGAAGGTCTTTTTTTGTAATAGCGGGCTGAAAATACCCTATTTTTGGCATTTTTACCAAAACTGTCACCTTTACACTCAATTTGTGAACTATTGGAAAGCAGTAGGAGAATGAAATTTTATATTCCACAATCTTTTGTTGCTAAGTTATTACGCACAAAGTTTCACATTTCTCATAGCTTTCCTTCCAGAGATATAAGAAGCCAAACTTTACCCTTTTTTTGTGCTGCAGTCATTTTCGGCCAACTTTGTTCCCAATTATCTAGATGGAGATCACTCATGAGAATGTTTTTATTATTTTGTTTAATAGAGCACAGCAAGTTGTGCAAGATGGCCAAGTTTTGTTTCTCTCAACAAAATATTGCCAGAGGTATTATGTCTCAAAGTTGCTGAACTCTCAGAGTCATACTGTCGAAGGCTACGGTATGGGGTCATACAAATGACTATGTCTCTGCAAGTATTGCATTGGAAAACATAACACTTTACCAATATTCATTGGGGACATGTGTGCATGTTCACACCAAATTTCATCAAAATCCATGATGTTCGACCTGGGAACCCCAGACCACTTGACATGAAATGACCCAATGGCACTGAAAAAAGTGACTTATGACCATTTTTCACACTTACAACCATTGCAGCATCCCATGGTCACATGATCAAAATCCAGATGCTTGGGAACTGGTTCATATTTATGACAGTTGCAGTATCCTGGGGTCATATGATTTCTCCTGACAAGTAAAGTCAATGGAGAAGCTGGATTCACTTATCCATGTTACTGACTTAACAACTGTGGTGATTCACTTGACAGCTCTGGCAAGAAAGGTCATAAAATGAGGCAAAACTTACTTAACAAATGTCTCACTTAGCAACAGAAATTTTGGGTAGGTGAGGGCTACCTCATGGCTCTTAATTCCTAAAACATGCTTTATTGCCACAATATTCTATTTTCTATTTTTGATAAAAATTATGAATCTTTTCTGATAAAAAAGAAAAACAACTTAATATTTTTCCCATGGTGCATTCCACCCAATGGCTTGGTTGTTATATTAGCCAGATTGTCCTCTGAAGAACAGTGAAGCAAGTAATTAATTTACATTTGATGGCTTCTCTTACATTACAGTATTTAATATCCACATGCTTGCTTCTATTCTTTACTCTGTCACTGTAGCCATTTTTATACAAGCAGCATTATCCTCAAATACAGTTACAGCTTCATTTACTTTTACGATTAAATCCTTTAACAGCTGTATGTACAAATTACCATTGAGCAAAGCTCAGACAGAGCTATCAATTCTGATAGAGATGTTCACCGATGAGATGGATTGCAGGCAGGCAGATTGAGTTGCTAGCTGATGCAATTGATTGCAGCAGCTGAAGCAAGACTTAGTGAGCCCGAAAGAAGCAGCAGGTAGGCAAATGGGGGCCGGGCGATTGGGTGGGCATGAACGGGGGGTGGGGGTGGGGTGGGGGGCGGCGGGATGAATGAGAGATTAGTACAAGCTAATAAAGATTTAGAAAATACCATTATATAGCTGGAGTCAGAATGAGCAGCATTTTACCTGTGCTTTCAAAATGTCAAAGAGGAAGAAAGTGAAGACTTGCCAGATATGATGGCAGATCTATTAGCAAAAGCCTTAGGAATCAGAAAGGATTAAATGCTGAATAAAATGGATGAAACTTATAGAATTCATACTAATTATGCAAGACGTCACAACCTCCCTAAAGAAGTCCACATTAGAGTCATTAAAAAATCAGTGAGGGACGAGACACTTCATAGAACTAGGGATGATCCACTAGAACATAGAAGGAGACAGTTAGTAGTATTAAAACAAGTGCCACCTAGGATGCGAGAACTAAGGAGGTCGTACCAATTTTTGACATCCAAACTAGGCACAATATTAACTTCAGATGGCTGACACCAGAGGGAATCATGGTATCGTGGCAGGAAAAAAGACACAGAATAGACACTATAGACAAAGCAGAGGAATTTTATAGCCAGAACTTCAGCAGTGAAGAACAACTAGAAAAAAGAGAAGCAAGAGTAGAAGGGGAGACTAGAATGCAAAATACGGAAACAAGAGAGCTACTAAATAGGGTGAAGGAAAATGGAAGAGGAGAAAGAACAGATGACAGTAATCACGATGAAAGCAGACCCAAAGAGATTAGATCAACAAGGACTACAAGACCTAAATATAAGTAGACACTCGCAAGAAAAAATATTGGCTATATCTTTAAATGTGAATTGATTAAATTCCCCCCCAAAAAAGGAATTTTTTTAGCAGACTGTATAAGAAGAAATTGGATATAATAATTTTGCAAGAGGTACATATGAAGAAGCAGCACCAACATTTATTAGTTCAGCCTAAGTTAGGAAAGATGTTTGCAGCATTATCGCATCAGAGAAAGGGGGAGTAGCAATGTATTTCAAAGAAGAAATCCCAACAAGACAAATTTATGAGGAAGATGAATAGAATAGAATAGAATAGAATAGAATAGAATAGAATAGAATAGAATAGAATAGAATAGAATAGAATAGAATTTTTATTGGCCAAGTGTGATTGGACACACAAGGAATTTGTCTTGGTGCATATGCTCTCAGTGTACATAAAAGAAAAGATACGTTCATCAAGGTACAACATTTACAACACAATTGATGGTCAATATATCAATATAAATCATAAGGATTGCCAGCAACAAGTTATAGTCATACAGTCATAAGTGGAAAGAGATTGGTGATGGGAACTATGAGACGATTAATAATAGTGCAGATTCAGTAAATAGTTTGACAGTGTTGAGGGAATTATTTGTTTAGCAGAGTGATGGCCTTTGGGGAAAAACTGTTCTTGTGTCTAGTTGTTCTGGTGTGCAGTGCTCTATAGCGTCGTTTTGAGGGTAGGAGTTGAAACAGTTTATGTCCAGGATGCGAGGGGTCTGTAAATATTTTCACGGCCCTCTTCTTGATTCGTGCAGTATACAGGTCCTCAGTGGAAGGCAGGTTGGTAGCAATTATTTTTTCTGCAGTTCTAATTATCCACTGAAGTCTGTGTTTTTCTTGTTGGGTTGCAGAACCGAACCAGACAGTTATAGAGGTGCAAATGACAGACTCAATAATTCCTCTGCAGAACTGAATCAGCAGCTCCTTGGGCAGTTTGAGCTTACTGAGTTGGCGCAGAAAGAACATTCTTTGTTGTCCTTTTTTAATGATGTTTTTGATGTTAGCTGTCCATTTTAGATCCAATTTAGTCCATTTTAGATGAAGGCAGGATATTGATAGTAGAAGCAATTTTGAACTATAAGAAAGTAGCCTTAGTGGGAATCTATGCTCCAAATGAAAAATAAAATCAATTTTACAAGAAGTTACATATTATCATTGGAGAGATGGAATATGATAACATTTGCATCTTGGGGGATTTTAATGCAATAGTGGATAAACATCTGGACTATAAAAGCAACAAGAAACTAGGAAAAAGGAACTAGGAAAACATTATCCAATCACTATCTCAAAATGGCAGAGGAAATGAACATTTTGGATAGATGGAGAGAAAGAAATGTAGGGAAAAAGCAATTTACATTCTATTCGGGCTGTCATGCTTCATGGTCAAGGACAGCTATGGTCTGGATGTCAAAGGAATTAAATCTGGAAGTAGAAGAAATTGTAATTGACAAAAACCTTTGGGCAGACCATAATCCAGGGACAATTCAATGCAAGGGGGGAAAAAACAAGAAGGTGGACATTAAAGAGAGCAATTTTAAAACATAAAGAATTCAAATCAAAAATGGAAGAACAGATGAATCTGTTCTTCCAAGATAATAAAAAGGATACAAATATTCAAAACCTCTGGGATATGGCAAAAGCCTACATGAGAAGGATTGTGATTGCCTACATGGCGAAAGAAAATAAAAAGAAAAAACAGCGTCAAAAAGATTTGGAGGAAGAACTTGGTAGGCTAGAAGGAGATTTACAAAAAGAACCCAAAAGAAGGGATTTGAAACAACAAATAGACATAATCAAAAATAATTTGAATATGATTGAGAAGGAGGATTTGGCACAACATTTAAAATATTCAAAACAAAATTTCTTTTAAAATGCAAACAAAACGGGACGTTGGCTAGCTTACAAATTGAAGAAACAAAAAGACAAAAAGTGCATCAGTAGACTATGCAATAAAGAAGGACAAATAATGTATCATAACGAAGAGATAAGAGACATAATCCATGAGTTCTATAAGGAATTATACGCAGAAGAGGGCAGTACGCTTGAAGAAAAAAATCATTCGATGTTTTCAAAAAGCCAACATACCTAAAGTGTCAACTGCAGATTTTCCTGGTGGTGAACTTCTATTGACAATTTATCCTGGCTTTTGAGCAGATTGGTCTCCCCATCACTAACCTTTTGAAAACAAAAGTGGGGGGCAAGCTAAAGCCAAAGCAACCCTTAAACTGGACTATTGAATGCTGGGCAGCATTCAAGAAATTGAAACAATTATTCTCAGCTGAACCCATCCTAAAACACCCAGACCCAGAAACATTTTTTGTAATATAGGCAGACATCAGCAACATAGCTATCGAGGCCATCTTACTCCAAGAAAATGAACAGGACCAACTACATTCCTGAGCATACACATCTAAAAAATTAACAGACACTGAACAAAAATGGGCTATATGGGAGAAAGAGGCATACGTAGTGCAATGCACTCCCCCTTACCTGGAGACATTTCCTAGAGGGAAACAAAATCCCTTTTGAGGTGTGGACTGATCATAAAAATCTGGAGGCTCTTAAGACCCCACGGAAACTCCCCAAAACAAGTGCACTCAGCTCAATATTTTAAGCATTTTGACTTCATTCTCAAATATTTTCCCAGGGAAGAAATTTCTAGCAGATGCATTGTCCAGAAAACCACAATATAATAGCCAAAAACCTGAAGTGATCAAACCCCTGCTCCCAGCCTCCCAGCTGGCAGCCAAGGTAACAACCAGGTCACAAGCCAAACAGAACCTTCTAGTGGACGATGCCACCATTCAGGCATTTAAACAAGCCTTACTTAACAATGACTGGTTCCAAGCCCATAAAAATACCTATTTGTTTAGAGATGACTTGGCTTGGTTGGGGGATAAATTATACATTCCAGCTAGCCAGAAGCTTCCTCTCATGAAGGTATGCCATGATTCCAAACTGTCTGGCCACTTTGGGTTTATAAAAACCCTGCACCTTATAAAAAAACAATTCTGGTGGCCACCCATCAAGAAATACATAGAGAGCTACGTTGCCAGTTGCCCTGTCTGAGCAGCAGCAAAAAGAAGGCAGGGAAAAACCCCTGGACTCTTACAAACCGTAGCTGAGCCTTCAGCACCCTGGAGAGAAATCTCTATGGATTTTATTGTAAAGCTGCCAGAAAGTTGAGGGGAGACACTGTCATTTGGGTCGTAACAGACCTGTTCTCCAAGCAGGCCCATTTTATCTTCTGCCAAAGAATCACCACTGCCAAGGCACTTGCTAAGATGTTCCTACAGCACATCTATTGACTACATGGGCCCCCACAAAGAATCATATCTGATCGGGGGGTTCAATTCACTTCAAAGTTTTGGAAAGCTTTTCAGGGCTTCCTAGGTACCAGACAGGGCCTAAGCTCCTCCCACCACCCAGCCACTAATGGATTGACAGAGAGACTGAAAAGCATTCTAGAACAATATTTGAGATGTTTTATTAATTATCAGCAAGATAGACCTCCTGCCCTTTGCAGAGGTGTTGTACAATAACTCTGTACATTCTAGCACAGGATTCACCCTGTTCTGAGTTGCAACAGGCCAGGATTTCACTCCAATGCCAGAACCCTCCCTTAAGGATACAACAATTGCAAAACACCTGGCTCTAAGTGAGATTAGCTCTAAGTGGGGCTAGGGTCACTTTTAAAACTGAAGCTGACAAAAAAAGAACTGAGCAAAAACCTTTCAAAATAAGTGATAAGGTCTACTTATTCCTATAATCCTTGCAACCCTCCAAAAAGTTGGGACTAAATTCATAAGACCTTTCCCTATCACTAGGATCATTAACCCTGTAACCATGGAATAACTCCTCCCCAAACACTTAGGAAGGTCCACCCAGTGGTTCACTGCAGCTTACTGAAGCCAGAAATTACCTCACCTCTAAGGCCACCTGCAGACATTCCTCCAACCCTTATTATGATTGAGAGGGAACAATACTTCAAAATCAAGGAAATCCTAGACTCTTGCACACACTATGGCTCCCTGCAATATTTAGTAGCCTGGAAGCATTTACCCCCTTCCCAGAATGAGTGGGTGGCTAAAAACACGTTATAGCTCCCGCATTACTAAAGAAATTCCACTTGCAGTTCTCTGACAAACCCAACAAACCCACTACATTGTCTCTCTTTGTGTTTCCTTTACAGGTGGACCTTTCATTTTTCTAGGGGGGCAGCATGTCAGATCCCTACCATAATACTGCCATTTCTGTGGGGAGGGGGCCTGGATCCCTTTATTCGTTTATTTCCCTCTTCCTGTTTCCTGCATATCCTGTAATTCCTTAGTTTATAACCCTAGTTCTGACACCTATTTGCCCTATGGTTTGATTTACCTTTGGGGGAATGTGTAAGGGGGGAAGGCCATCTATTTGCCTCAGTTCTGAATCCTCCTGAAAGAAGCTCCTGGGAACCGTCCCTTATCTCTTTCCCAGGACAGCCATTTCTACAATATCTTTACATCCGTGGATTGGCTCATTCAACATTGAACTGAGGAGAGGGGTTTCTAACTCTTTTATCTTAATGGAATTGCCTAAGGGGAACTTAGAGCCTGCTTTGCTTTTATCTTACAATTGCCCTGAAATAAAAATTTCCTTTTGAAAAGCTGAAGCACGAATTCGTGCTTTCTTGAAAGGGAAGGGGAGGCAGATCTTACACTAATTTACAGTTACAGAAAGCCTTGGAAGAAATGGATTGTCTGAACCCTTTTCATTCATAAAATATTATTTATTCTTAATATTAAAAAGAGGCAGGATAGAATATTTCTCCTAAAAGAGAAGAGGAGACAAATCTTAACAAAAGCAGAAAGCAGCCCCAGTCTTCCTGCTATAGGAACATAGCCTCAAGCAGAAGCTTGAAGAGGCTGGTCTTTAGGGTTAGAGTTTAGGAATGGAGATTTTTTATCCTTTCAGAAAGACTGGGCCAATCAATTCATAAGCAAAACCCTAAATAAGCAATACAATAGGCAACGAGTCCAAACTGACAAAGTTAGCTCAGACATCTAGGATTTGCATATCCCCTCTTGCCTGTAGAGCCAGTCATGACCCTATATGACCCCATAGGAATTTGGCAACAGCCATTAAAATATTGAAGGACATATTCTTGAACAGGCATCTCAATCACAAAGCCCCAAAGAATGTATAAAAGCCCACCTACTCTCAACCCCATTTTGTCAGCCAGCCTAGAAATATGCTGCTGTCACTAGTTTCTGGCTACAAAATAGAGACTTCCTTTCCTGCTGCCTGCCTCCATTTTATTTCTAGCATCTTTCTCCTGGCTTGGAACCAGACCAGATTTTTCTTCCAATGCAGTAATGGGCAAGATTTTTGCTCAAGCAGTTATTCTTTCTATAATCAAGTTATAGAACATGATAAGTGTAATTAAGTTCTGGTTATTACTGTTAATCCTTACATGGCACAGGACTTAGCTATGTTCGGGATTGTAAAGACTCCTATCGGATCAGTACATCCATTGCAATCTAACAGACTGGGTTTACTGGGCTTACCCTGATGTTTAATCAGGTCATTTAGCAGCTCACAAAGCAAATTTCTTCTGTTGCTGTTTTTGCCCTCCAGAACAGCATTACCCTGGAGACATGTATGGCTTCCACCCTCCTCACCTTTAAATAAATCTTAAATATATGGCACTTCATTCATTCCTTGATTAACACATATTTTGGCATCTTTAAATTGTGGAGAGTATTATTTTGGTTTGTTCCCTCTGGGTGACTGCTACTACTTTCTTATATGGTATTGTTTCTATCTTTCTTTCTTTTTTGCTAAGAATCATTCTGAAGTTGGGCGGCCCTGAAATTTAATGAATTTATGAATAATCTTCCATGTTATTTCCATTTTTAAAAAATATTTCTAGTTTACCTTACATTGTGAAAAAAAAGAAAGACAAAAAAAATCCATACAAATGCCAAACTCAGCTATATAGGAATTGTTTTCCCCTCTGTACATATTTTTAATAGCACGATGATATAAAAATATAATGATAATAATGATAATCTGTAGGAATTACATATAGTACATAACTTTGATTTGTAAAGTATTGAATAAATAATTATGGGGAAGACTCATGCAAGATAATGCAACAAATATTAATTAACTGCCACTTATTTTGGATATAATATTTAAATAGCTCTTAAATGCAGTCAAGTTATTCCACGTTTATGGAATTTGCCTCTGATCTCTAAATATTCAGATCACATGCAGACACAGTTTCCCAGATGTGGCTGTACAAATAAAAGCACAGTAACATGGAATATTTGTAGACAAGCTTTTTTTTTGTTCTTATATATGTAGAAATTGTTAATAAATTCAAATTCCTTGTGTGTCCAAATTCCTTGTGTGTCCAATCACAAATTCCTTGTGTGTCCAATCACACTTGGCCAATAAAAAAATTCTATTCTATTCTATTCTATTCTATTCTATTCTATTCTATTCTATTCTATTCTATTCTATTCTATTCTATTCTATTCTAATAAAGAGAGACTAAACAAATACTAAAAATCATTTTTGCTGTTGTAGGAATAAAAAAATATGATTCCATATATGCAGTTCATTCATCTCCTTAAGAAAAGGAATAGGATAAAAATAAATAGCAAAACAAGTAGAAACCTAAGACATAGGTAGGATGTAGATAAAATCCTCACAAAATAGTTGTAGAAAAATGTGAGTTATTTATTCTATAAAATTCTGACCTAGAGAGTAGATAGAATCTTTCATTGCAATAACATAATTTTCAGGAAATTACTATGTAAGCAGCTGGGAATCACCCTAGGGTATGCTTCAATTTTTAAAAACATTCATTTTTTAACAAACACTCAAATAAAATGCTACTTCTTTTGCCTATGCTGGGGGAAAAAGAAAGAAGTATCAGTTACTAGAAAATCTTCACTATTGCTTAACCTGCTGCTATCCACATATATTTAATTAAATCTCCTTCCAGCAATCCAGTACAGTCCAACACAGTTGCAGTGCCTGAAATGCGGAGTGAAAGGGAAAGAGGGAAAAGCAGTATATTACTATATGACTTTAAATCTGGATTCAGAGTTAGGTTCTATTCTTGATGTTGATGTTGATGTTTTGAGAGGATATTATGATTTTCAGATTGCCCAGGATTTTGAGGATATTATTTAGTTTAGAAATACAAAAATGAGTTTAAAAATACAAAAATGGGAAGGAAAGAATACAGGTTGAGACTTAATAGAACCGGAGTATCAAACCCCGGCCCATGGACCAGATGTGTCACACACTGTCCATGCCCGTTTCAGCGATGGGGGAAAAAGTCCTGATACATCACGTGATGCTGCTGTGATTGCTTAACCTGCTGTAATAGAATAACATTCTTCGATACTACATTCTTTTTCCTTTTTTTCAAGAATAGTTTTAGCTACAGATGCTCATTTTATTATTCATACTGTAAAAGTATCATCAACAACAACTATCTGACGCTTATTCTCAAATGTTGGGGTACTGTAATCATAATACAATTTTATGCATACAGAGAGATGGAAGCATGTTTCATTAACTTCCTACCCAGGAAAATACACTTTCAAATCTTATAAAAGTTTTTCTGTGTTTTGGATGAGAAAATTGAAGAATAAAGAGGCAAAAATTCAGTTTTGCCTGCACACAGATTTACTTTGGCTAATATGTTCTGCAATAAAAAAGACTTTAAACTGATATGATTTGATAGAGAGATGTGAATAGACATGTAAACCCATTCTGCATTTCTGAAAAATTCTTTTACAGTCTTTCAGAATTTTCAGTACTCAGTACAAAAACAATTTTGTTAAGCTGAGTTGGCTTACAGAGTTTCTGCTGAAATTCTGATAATTTCGTAGTTGCAGAAGCTCAGCTAGAACTTCAGAGACGTTGATGAGTGTGGGATCGTGTCTATGTTTCCTGATGTAGTTAGGTTGCATCTAACTACATTTTAGACAAATGCAGGATGCATGTATGTGTAAAGAACATTGGAAATAATTGCTGTTGATTTAATAAGTGATCCTTCAAACAATAAACTGGGGTTAGCTGAATTTCAATCATAAAGATTGGAGTTCAGATTGAATATAGCAATCTGGAACTAGATGAATGTTGCTGAGCCCTGAAAAATAGAAGTTCAAATTTAGCTTAAAACATTTAAGTGATTTGGGACTTCCGGTGGCTCCACTTCGTTAATGGCAGTCTATTTTAGACCGCCGGTTCTATGATTCTGTAGAGCCGCTCAGACAGCATTAATCTGCTGTCTAGAGGCTTGAAAATCTTTCCCTCGGGCAAAGAGGGAGAGGTGAGCATTCGGGCTGAAGTAGAGCCCCCAGGAAAGCCCCAGGAAGATTTCTGGTGGCTTGATGGGAACGCTCCTTCTATAGCCCGAAAAAAGCTCCGGAATCCGGAACGCTTCTGCCAAATGGCAGAACAAAATGCAGTGCTCATCTCTGCAACTGGAATGGATTAGTGAAGGACTGCTAACGTGGACAGAGCTGAAACAGGAGCATTGGCAGTTGATTGTAAGAAGATTTTAACTCCCTGACAGAGAATGTATTCGTAGTCAAGATTGGAGATGATGAAAGTAAATGGTGTTTTGTGTATTGAAAGTAAATGGTGTTTTGTGTATTGGAAGTAAAAGCTAAGGAAATGCTTATTACAATTGCTGGCATGGAACCTTTAAGAAGAATATAACAAGATATTTTTTTAATGGAATTTTTTGTCTCTTTTTATATTTTTTTATTACAATATTTAAGAAGAAAAGTTTACTGAATTTTTCTTTTTTCTTTTTCTTTTTCTTTTTTTTCTTTTTTTTGCTATTACTTAGTTTAAAAATGGCTTTTAAGCAAAGAGAATTAACCACTTCTAAAATACTGGAAATTTCTTCACTTCAGATATGGAAATTAAAAGAAGATATCAAGGAAGGTTAAGGAATTTTTTACAGGAGCTTATGGAGGCTCATCTTTCAGAAATAGATCAAAAATTTAATGAAATGGAGAAAGAAATACTGGATTTTAAAGATATGGTGGAAGGGCAGAGGAGGGAGATGAAAAAATTAAAGGAATCAATTACCCCATTATTGCTGTCTAGTATTCAGACAGAGGAAAGACTGGAAGAACTTAATCAAATTAATTTAGATTTGCAAAGGAAAATAGATGAAGTTCAAATTAATTTGAATTTAGAAAATAAAATAGATGATATTCAGGTTAAGGTAGATAGGGCAGATGAAGAAAGGATTATATTACAATATAAATTAATGGAATATGCTATAAAGGTGAGGGGATTAAAAGAATGTAGATAGGAAAATTTGAAAGAGATTTTTACTCAGGCCTTTGCTCAGATAGATGGAGTGGAACCAGAAGATTTTGAAGTTAATATTGAAAAAATTTATCATGTTAATTCTTGGTTGGCAGGGCAGAAGCATTTACCAAGAGATGTGGTTATTTATTTTACAACTAAGAAGATTAGGTATGGAATTTTGCAAGCATTTTATAAAAATAAATTCCAAATATTAGGACAAGATATAATAATGATGAAGGAAATTCCTCCTAAAACGTTAAGAAAGAGAAAAGAATTTGCCTTTTTAGTGGATGAGCTTAAGAAACATCAGATATATTTTAGATGAGAGGTTCCAGCTGGCTTAACAGTAAATTATAAAGGAAGAAAGTATTTTCTCAATACAGTTTTCAAAGAACAAGATTTCTACACTAATGTATTAAAGATTGGGAATCCTTTATCGATAGATGTTAAGTTGATTGGTGAATAGATGGTGGAAAATGTGTAAGATAGAAGATAAGGGGAGGGAGAATGTTTAATTCTATTATATATGATTATGGTTAATTTTTGTAAATGATTTATTTTGGATATAAATGTGTAATTTTAGGGGTACTATTTGATATATTTGAGGTATAAAGGAATAGGAAGATGGAATATTGTTTAATTTTGGAGGATAGATAATAAAATTTAGGAATTTGGATTAAATATTATATTTGAGAGATGCATGTAATATTGTTATTTGGTTAAATAGAATTTATAGTTATAGGTGTAATTTTAATAATGTTATTTGATATAAGCAAAGTAAGGTGAAGATTTTAATTATTACAATTGACATATTGTGGAGATAATATAGGATTAACAATAATATTAGTAATATTACTTGATGTATGTAAATGATACCAAAGAAATGAAAAGATGGATTATTGTTTACCTTTGGAGATTGGACAGTAAAATTTAAGAAATCAAGTTGGAAATATGAACTATTCTTGAGAGACTGCTTAAGGAAGAAAGCATTACAGAAGAATCCCTGGTGAATATTGGAAGATGCAACGTTGTTTTGGCATTGATTGATGAAGGTTGGATAAAAAACTATGTACTTTATTGAAGAACAAACACCAACTCATTTGGAAGTCTCTGAGAACTCTAGGAGTGGAATGGTATGATATACAATGGATTCAGTGGTGGGATTCAGCCAGTTTGCACTGGTTGTTAACTTTCTAAACAGTTTGGCAAATTGGTTGTTGGAAGAAATCGTTAGGGCAGAGAACCTGTTGTTAAATTACTTGAATCCCACCACTGAATGGATTGGAAGAAATGTATTTTCTTTGTTTCTGGAAGGGGAGTTAAGGTTTTAAGGAGTGACTATGGATTATGATTTGTGTTATATTTTAATTTTTGACTGTTAGTTTTATACCCTGTATTTGGTTCTGGGAAGTCCCGGGGGGAGGGGGGAGGGAGGGGGAGGGAGGGGGGATGAGGGTAGAAAATGGATTGATAGTTAATGTACAGGGATGATTGAAGATGCATAATTAATGTAAGGTTGGAGCTGCCTGGCTACCATTTCAGAATGATGGGAAGGAAGGAAGGAGAAGAGAGAAGGAGGTAGGAAAGAGAAGAGGAGGAAGAGGAAAGGAAGGAAGAGGGATAGAAGAGGGAGAAGAAAGGAGTAGGGAGGAAGGAGGAGAGGATGTAGATAAGAGAAGGGGAGGATGGTTGTGGAAAGTAGAAGAAGGTAGAGAAGGGAAGAGAGTTAAAGGAAGGGGGGGGTGACCGGGCAGGTCCGATTAATTGTATATGACTGTACACTAAATACGTTATTGGATATGAATGTTAAAATAAAACTTTTTTTAATTAAAAAAACATTTAAGTGATTTGGAAGAGTTGAATACTGTGCCAACATATTACTGTCTGTGCATGTGACACTGTTAATGAAATTGCATTCCCTTTTGTTTTAAGGAGATTGGTGATTGGCAGGGCGATGTCAGCAAATGAGGGAATGAACTGGCAATAGAAATTGGCAAAACCCAAGAAACTCGGCAACTGTTTGCAGGTGCGAGGGGGTGCCCACTCTAGTACTGCTTGGACTTTTGCAGGATCCATTTCCAAGCCCTCAGAGGATATACGGTATCCCAAATAGTCGATTTTCATTTGATGAAATTCACATTTAGACAGTTTTGCATAAAGTTCCGTGGCCAATAATTTTTTGAGTACTGCTTTTACTAGCTTCACATGCTGCTCCATGGTCTCTGTGTAGATAAGGATGTCATGAAGATAAACAAAAACCCCGTTAAACAAATGTTCATGTAGCACCTCATTTATCAATTGCATGAACACTGCAGGGACCCCTTGAAGTCCAAAAGGGAGCACTCAAAATTGGAAGCAACCCAGGGGACAATTGAAAGCAGTTTTCCACTCATCTCCTTCCTTAATCTGTACCCTGTAGTAAGCTTTTCGTAAGTCCAATTTAGTGAAAATTCTCCCCTTTGCCAAGTGGGTCAACATGTCCTTCATTAGTGGCATAGGATAAACATTTTCCATGCACACTGCGTTCAGGTTCCTATAATCAACAATAAGATGAAAGGTGCCATCTTTCTTTTCCCGGAACATCACCGGAGCGGCTACTCGAGGTGGGCTTGTTGAATAAATCCCCGCTCCAGATTCTTGTCTATTAAATTCCGCAACTCTCCTAGTTCCTTTTGTGTCATGGGGTAGGATTTAGGTTTCAGGAGCTTTACTCCTGGAAGGATTTCTATGGCACAGTCTGTACCATAGAACAGGGGGGGAGCAGCACGTCCGAGGCTTTCTGTTGTGCCTCGTCCGCTTTCCCCGCAGCCGGGCCCATCTTATCTGCTTCCGAACACTGAGGAATGTCCTAGCATGCCTCCCGGCCCCAGCCCTGGCTCCATGCCCAGGCAAACGGAGCAACTAGACCCCTCCCCCTCCCCCATAGCATGTGAGCCTGAGGAAGGTCAATTACCAACAGCTGCAGACTGGAGTGACCCTTGCTTCAGGAGAATTGATAGGCGGCAGCAACAGAAGGAAGGGAGGGGCAGGCCTGGATAAGTGCTGAGTCATGGAGCCACACCCCATGGCCTATATAAAGGATCTGCTTTCTGGCATTCTCTGAGTCAGGCAAAGTCTACCTTATCTTGCTGAAGTCACTTTCTGGTCTCCTGCCTGCCTTGAGAACTTTGCTAGGACTTTGGCAGAGCTGCAGAGGCACGCCTGATTCGGATTTCCCTGACCCGGCCATCAGCGGAGGAGTTGGACACGACACTTTCTCGCTAAAACCCCCCAGTACTCTTTAGTACCGCAGGTCTCAGTACTCTTTAGGAATCTTTTCCTCCCCCTCTAGTCGCTCCATCACGGAGCCCAGGAATTTGGCAGATGCAGGTTTTCCTGCTTTGGCAACTTTCTACCCCGCCTTCTGCAACTTGGAGCAGAACCGCAGGACCCTCATCTTCCAGTTTATTCATGGGTTCAACTTCTGGAGCCAAGACAGTCCCAGCAAAACCAGTTGGTCCATCCCCGGTGTCACGATAAAGTTCAGGGTCTCTCAATGGTTTCCTATGATCATCTCTATAAAATGGGTGCCCCCCCCCGCCCACCGACCCTTCTAATTGGCAAAAGGCAATGGGTCTACTCAAGGTTTTTAATTTCAATTCCATCTTCTCCACCATCTCAGGGCTGATGACACACCTGGTACATCCTGAGTCTAAGAGGGCTAACATTTCCCTCTGTACTCCTGAGGTCTGGACATGCAATTTAATTGGGATTGTTAGGGGGGCCCCTTTCCAACTCACCAGAAGATCTTCATTGGAATTGGAAGTAGATTTGCTGACATCAGAAGTGGTCAGAGTCCCCAACTCTTCCTGGGTGGGAGGAGCACTCTTGACGACGTCTGCTCCCTTCTTGGCAGCCTCTCACATCTTGAGTGCCGGCTTGGCTGCTTCCTTTCCGCCAACAGGGGTTGTCTTTGGGGCCAACTTGGCTCGGCAGTCAGCGGCTCTGTGTCTGTTGTGTCTTGCCCGCCCTCAGAGCATCCGGGGCCTTCTTACCTGCTCCCGAACACTGAGGAATGTATGCCTCCAGGCCCCAGTCCTGGCTCCATGCCCACACAAACTGCAGAAGAAGGAGCATCTCCCTGCCCCAGCCCTGACTCCATGCCCAGGCAAACGGAGCAGCTAGACCCCTCCCCCTCCTCCACAGCAGGTGAGCCTGAGGAGGGTTTACTCCCAACAACAGCTGATTGGAGTGACCCTCGCATCAGAAGATTGGAGAGGCGGAGGCAACAGAAGGAAGGGAGGGGCAGGCCTTAATGAGTGCTGAGTCATGGAGCCACACCCCATGGCCTATATAAAGGATCTACTTTCTGGCAGTCTCTGAGTCAGGCAAAAGTCGAACTTATCTTGCTGAAGTCACTTACTGGTCTCCTGCCTGCTCTGAGGACTTTGCTAGGACTTTGGGCAGAGCTGCAGAGGCAAGCCTGATTCAGATTTCCCTGACCCGGCCGTCAGCGGAGGAGTGGGACACGACAGTGTCCTTCCTTTCCACATCTAAAGCACGCAGTGGATTTCTGCCTTCCGCCTTCTGCTGCGGCAGGACCCCTTGGGGGGCCCTTTTGGAATTGGGTTGGGGTCTGCTTCCAGGTGCGCTCAACCTGGTTTCGATCCTTGGCCAACTCGATCTCGATCTCCGCTGCCAAGGTGAACCAGCCATACAGGGTCGTAGGGGAAGCTCACGCCCTGCACAGCGTGTATAGATCCAGGCCATCTTTATATATGTCCAAAAGAGCCACTTCTGACCACCCCCTCATGAGAGGCACCAAATCATGGAACTCTTGGGTATAATTGGCCACTGGTCTCCTCCCCTGTCTGATGGATCTCATACGAATCTTGGCCTTTTGCTCTGCCAGGGGGTCCTCAAATCTCATTCTTAAGGTGGCCATGAAATGGTTGTAGTTTTTCAGGAGGGGGGAGTCCTCATTATGCAGGGTCACAAACCAGGCTGTGGCCCTTCCACCCAAAACCTGGGTCACGCTTCTTACTTGAGCTGCCTCGGACCAGTAATCACCACCCCAATCGCTCATGTGGTTGCTCACCAACACCAGGAACAAACCCAGTTCTTTAGGATCACCATCAAATTTCCCGGGGATGGGGGGAATTTTTGGTTTTTTCTTCCTGTGTTGCAGCATCTGATCAGCAGGGGACCCCCAGCCTCCATCGGAATCTGCAGGCCCAGGAGAATGTGTTTCTAGCTCTCGCTCCTCCAAAGCCTCACCACTGTAGGCCGCCCCTCCAGTGGCTCCCAATGTTGTTCCTTCCTCTTCTTTCTCCTCCCCCAGGGGTCCAGAGTGAAGGGTTCATACCTGTCACGAGCCTCTTGTCTCTCAATTACATCCCAGTACAATCTCACCGCTTTGGCAATTTGCAGCTTGTCCCTGATTTTTTGTTCTGTTGCCAGTTAGAAAGTCTTTCTTTTTTCTTCCGTCTTGTAACTCCAGATGGAAGCTCTCCTGGTTCTGGAAGTCTGCCAACACCGACTGACCATTTGGCTCTATCTAGTTTCTCCTCTAATTGCAGTTTCCCCAGCCATTCTGAAGAAACTTCATCAAGCTTTGAAGGGAGCGACACTGCAACTGTCTGTTCCTCCTCCTCAAGTTCGCATTCAAGGGTTGGCTTCTTGCCCAGTACATATTTGTTATCAGCCCCCTCGGTGTGTTCCTGGTTGGCTGACATAGTGTGAGTTTTAGCTTAATGTCAGCTTGCCTCCAATCAATACTCAAGAAAGGATGACCCTGACTTCATTTGATTATAAAGAAAGGTAACTTTTACTGAGCATGTCAGATTGCAAGAGTAGCAAAGCTAAAACTGAAAATAGATATGGCTTATAGATACATTTCCCCTTATTCAGCCCTCCTCCCTCCAAAGGTCAAACAGTTCTAGTCCATTATCTTTCTTCTCCTTGGCCATGTGATTCTTTACTTCCGATGTTATTCCTCTGTCTGTCTTCTGGTTGGTATGCCTGGTATGCAGAGCTCGTTAAAGCTGTGTGTGTCTTTTTGTTTGAATCCTTCTCCGTCCTTCTATCAATGGCAGCCGGAGCGCTTAAAGGGGCCATCCCCCCATTAATCACACATAACAACAAGTAGCAATAAAACAGTTAAACACTCTACTAAGCAAATAAAGTAATAAATGGAGGCTTACAGTTATTTATATACAGAATCCTTTATTCTTTGCCATGACAGATTTAGATAGTTTCATATAGAAAACAGCAAACTGAAAAATTCCTGCTATTTATGGAGAATGGGGTGGGGGTTAGAAAGGGAAGGAGAATTTAGACCTATAATCATAAAAGTTCTTCAGAAAACTTGCTTCTATTTCAACTCTTACTGCATTTGGTACTCAGTTTTAAAAAGTAAATAAAGTAAATATAGTTTTTTAGAATATCATGAGACAAAAATCTATTACTGGAATCTATTTAGGTGAAGCAGTTACATAGTTTTATAGTTTGTTTACCAGGCTGCAGGATTTTCAGTACTGTAGCTTTGTTGCCAAGGTCTGGAGATGGGAGCTGCAATAACCTTTCATGAATCCATCCCTCTGTCAAATGTACCATGACTGCAATGTTCAAGAATTTTATTGTTTAATGCTAAGGAAGAGTTTGAGATGGTCTATACTGTATATGGCCTTGCTGTTTGCAATATGTCAATATGCTTGCTACATAATGTGACTTCTGCCAAAGTAGGCTTTGAGGATGCATTGGCTCAAATTGCAACCCCACTTCCCAGATCTAAAAGTTATGATGTAAAGGTTCCAATATTCATCTGGACATACTTACTGAGGGATCCCATCAGGGGTGAAATCTAAAAATTTTCCCTACCGGTTCTGGGGGCGTGGCTTAATTGGTGGGCATGGCTTGGTGGTCAGATGACTGGGTGAGCATGGCCAATAACAATAAATAATAAAAATAATAAAGTATACAAAACAATAAGTGGTACCAAAAACCATCTTTCACACTTTACACACACACAACATAACATAACACAACACAACACAACTGACTCACACACAATGTAAAAGCAGCTGCACTTCACACAAAATGGCCCTTGCAACAAGCAGGAACCTCACACAGCCACAAAAAGCTCAAATACCAACTTTCACACTTTACACACACACACACAACACAACACAACTGGCACACAAACACAAAATGCCACATACAGCTTTGTGAGATTTTGTGTGTTTGTGTAGTTAGAATGAAACACTACAGAAACACACCAAATCTCAGAAAGCTGCACAAATATTTTATTTTATTATTTTATTTTATTTTATTTATATTTTTTAGATCAGGGGTCTCCAACCTTAGTAACTTTAAGGTTTGTGGACTTCAATTTCCAGAGTTCCTCGGCCAGCAAAGCCAGCCAGCATTAGTTGCTCGCTGAGGAAATAGATTATCTAGCAACTGATTCTGCCTGGTGCTGAAAGTGAAACTGCTTCTTTCGGGCTGGGAAAGCCATGCGTTAGATCAGCAATCAGGTAAGTGCCTTAGAATCTCTTAAAAGGAAGTTTTCTACTCGTAGAAAACATGTTTTTTAAGGTTCTGCTGATGAGGAACTCAGGTGAGATCGCCAGAGAAGCCTTTAAAAATTTTTTTTTTAAAGTTTAAAGGCTCTGCCGATCTCAGCTGAGGGGCGGGATCCTCAAAGGGTTTTTTTACTTTTAAAGGCATGTTTTTGGCTGAAGAAAAACTGCTTTTAAAAGTTAAAAAAAAAAACCTCTGCTGATGGTGCGGCTCAGCAGAGGCAGGGGGCGGGGCCAGAGATTTTTGCCACCAGTTCTCCAAACCAGCAGCCGCCATCGCTACCAGATCGGACGAGCCGGTCCGAACTGGGAGCATTTCACCCCTGGATCACATGCATATTCACTCAAAAGAAAATCTGATTGTGTGTGTGCTTTTTTAAAGCCTATAGTATGAAATTATTAAAGAACATAGCATCCTTGGGCCTGGTCTCATCTTGTCAATCCAGGTCCGTGAATCCATAAAAGACCAGCAGCAAAAAGATGGAAGCAGAGTTCTTTAATGAGTAACCACAGCCAGAATGCAGAACAAGTCAAATTACAGGGTCAAAGTTAGCGCTGAGAGCAGCTGCCTCTCAGTGCTATTTATACATGCTGTTCATCTTAAGCCACCATCCAGCGGCTAAGACCATGCCCCCATCAGCTATTCATCAGTTTTAAGATTCCCGCCTCCGTGGAGTGTCTCTGTCTTCCTTGGTGCGCGATGCATGTCATCATCAGAGTCAGCCACTGTCCCTTCATTGCAGCTGCTTCCCTGTCCATTGAAGATGCCGCCCTCCGCCACCAGAGATCACTAAAGCTAGTTTTGGTGGCTTCATCTCCCCCTTGCCCCCTCCCCCCCCGAATGCTGAGTCCCGGCCGGGGCTTGACACCTGGAAATACTGGAAGATGATATTACCTAGTTTGGTAACAAAACATCTGCAAGAAAACCACCAAGCTCAGAAAGCACTCAAGGAGCCCTGAGCTATAAATATTGTCCTCTATTGGTACTTGGAAGTTCTTCCATGCACATTGTTCCTTGGTGACTTATTACTTTTCCCATGTAGTAACGAATTCAAATGTTATAACTAATCTGGAATTGAAAAAAAAATCAGAAACTAAGTGAAATAGAGATGAACTAGGAATCTATTGAACAGTATCCTGATAATTCCATCATCAGACTGATTCCCTGGAAAACTATACTGCAATAAAGTTGATGTGAAATGTAGATCGATCAAAAGTATGGAAGCTGAGGTGCTTCCAGTGACGTCACCACTCCTGTTGGGCACTCTAACAGGGCGCTCCACGTTAGAAGATCGTAAAAGCCAGTGAAACAGCAGTAATCAGCTGTTCGCCGGCCTCAGCATACCCCCTGGGTGAAAAGGGGTTTGCAGAGCTGCAGGGGAGTGGTAGATCTCCCCAGGGGCTTTGCTCTGAGGAGCAAAATTCCTGGGTTTGAGGTCCCACCGAGCCCCGCTGTCCTCCAACTTCAAACGCACTCCTGCTTTGTCAGGAAAAGGGAGTAGGGACCACTTCTGCTCAAAAGGACTTGTCAAATGGACTGACTTCTTAAGCAGACGGGGAAAATCACAAGCGTTCAATCTTTGAAGTAGAAACAGCACGCAAGTATCCTGACTTTTCCCCTTTTGAAATTGGAAACCCTTCTTTGTCTCTGCTTAATTGACTCTTTAAAATGGCGTCTGAAAGCAAAAGTGTGAAGTTCTCAGTCTAACAAAGTAGCACTATTTGTGTATTGTTATAAACGGAGCTCTCCTATACTGAAGGGGGCAAAGAAAAGCTTTTAAATTTAAATTCTTGACTTTATTGAATTTTTAAGATTGAAATGGCTGCTAAGCCAACAAAACCCTCCGGAAGAAGGGGATCTGAAGCAAATCTTGAGGATATACTTAAAGAACAATTAAAACTCTCTGAAGAGAGGCAAAAGGAGATGATGGAAAAACTTAATAGAGAAATAAAGGAAGAAATGAAGGAGAATAATGAAAAAATAAGAGAAGATATTATGTTGGCTTTTCAATGCTTGTCTAAAAATGTTGAGGGAATGGAAGAAGAGATGCAACAGATTTCTCAGGGATAGATGGGGAACTCATCAAATTTGCAGATGACACCAAGCTGGCAGGAATAGCCAACACTCCAGAAGATAGGCTCAAATTACAGAAAGATCTTGACAAACTTGAACATTGGGCGCTATCTAACAAAATGAAATTCAACAGTGAAAAAAGTAAGATTCTACATTTAGGCAAAAAAAACAAAATGCACCAGTACCGTATATGTGGTACCTTGCTCAATAGTAGTACCTGTGAGAGGGATCTTGGAGTCCTAGTGGATAACCATTTAGATATGAGCCAGCAGTGTGCAGCAGCTGCTAAAAAAGCCAACACAGTTCTGGGCTGCATAAACAGAGGGATAAAATCAAGATCACGTGAAGTATTAGTGCCACTTTATAATGCCTTGGTAAGGCCAAACTTGGAATATTGCATCCAGTTTTGGTCGCCACGATGTAAAAAAGATGTTGAGACTCTAGAAAGAGTGCAGAGAAGAGCAACAAAGATGATTAGAGGACTGGAGGCTAAAACATATGAAGAACGGTTGCAGGAACTGGGTATGTCTAGTTTAATAAAAAGAAGGACTAGGGGAGACATGATAGCTGTGTTCCAATATCTCAGGGGTTGCCACAAAGAAGAGGGAGTCAGGCTGTTCTCCAAAGCACCTGAGGGTAGAACAAGAAGCAATGGGTGGAAACTGATCAAAGAAAGAAGCAACTTAGAACTAAGGAGAAATTTCCTGACAGTTAGAACAATTAATAAGTGGAACGACTTGCCTGCAGAAGTTGTGAATGCTCCAACACTGGAAATTTTTAAGAAAATGTTGGATAACCATCTGACTGAGATGGTGTAGGTTTCCTGCCTAGGCAGGGGGTTGGACTAGAAGGCATCCAAGGTCCCTTCCAACTCTGTTGTTATGTTATGTTATGTTAAGATAAAATGGAAGGTATTCAGACAAAAGTGGATGAAAACAAAGATCAGGTTGTGATATTGCACTACAAGCTTATGAAAGGAGTTCTTAGAATTCGCGGCTTACAGGAAGAGAGAGGAGAGGACCTAAGAAAAATCATATCAGAAGCATTGGCTGAATTTATTGAAGGGAACCCCAAGAGGTAGCTTATCAAATTGATAAAATATATAGAGTTAATTCTTGGATCGCAAGACAGAGAAAGCTACCTCTGGACATTGTGGTTTATTTTGTGAAAAGAACTATGAGAAATCAGATTTTGCAAGTTGCATATCAGAAAACTTTGAAAATTGGAGAACAGGAGTTGAAGGTCCTAAAGAGATTCCTTCCAAGATGTTAAGAGACAGGAAGGATTTTGTCTTTTTTACGCAAGAACTTAAAAAACACCAGATTCAATTTAGATGAGAGGTGCCAGTTGGTCTGACAGTATTTTATCAAGGAAGGAGATACCGGACTGACACTGTGTTAAAGGCAAAGGATTTTCTCTCTACAGTTTTGATAGTTGAAATAGAAGTGATAGAAAAACTTCAAGAGATTCAAGAGGCCTCATTGCTGCCAGCACCAGAGGAGCCACAAGAGCAAAGGGTGACAAGAGGAGCTCTTAAGCGTAAAGAAGAGCAACAGTTTCAAAGTAAAAGTCAGGACCCCAGAATGGAAGCTGTGGGAGAAGCTAGACAGAAGATACCAGAGGAGGATCTTCTGTTGTCTGCTTCAAAGCTTCAGGAGGCCAGTAATGGCAAATAGAATTTTGTCATGGAATGTTAATGGTTTGAATTCAGCTCAGAAAAGAAGGAAAATATTTCATTATTTGAAACAATTTAAAAATGATGTGATTTGCCTGCAAGAGACACATATCAAATTATAACCCTCTTTTGCCCAGAGGGTATGCTAAGCTCAGTGAACAGTGATTTTTTTTTCTGTTTCACTGACTTTTACAATCTTCTAACACGGAGTGCTCTGTTAGAGCACCCAGCAGGAGCGGTGACGTCACTGGAGCCTGGGATTTTTTATTTAAATTAATAGAGAAAATGCAATTTGGAGACTGCTTTGTTAGAATTATTAAAGTGATTTATGGAGAGCAAACAGCTCAGATTATAATAAATGGTAGTTTGACAGAAGTTATTAAGATTGCGAAAAGAACGAGACAGGAATGTCCTTTATCACCACTACTGTTTGTTTTAACTTTGGAACCATTATTGGATAAAATACGAGAGTTAAAGAAGATAGAGGAAATTAAAATTAGACAATATGAGTATAAAGTTAGAGCTTTTGCAGATGACTTAGTGGTTACTTTAACAAATCCTATAAATTCAAGTATATCTCTGTTGGAAACAATTGATAAATATGGAAAGGTATCAGGATTTAAAATAAATCAGAATAAAACAAAAGTGATAATTAAAAATATGTCTAAACAACAGAAACAAACATTAGAGGAAATAACAGGATTTAAGGTAGTAAAAAAGGTTAAATACTTAGGGGTTTATATTAGTTCATCGAACAGGAAACTGTATAAGAATAATTATGAGCTGCTATGGCAAAAAGTTTAGAAAGACATGAATGCTTGGAAAAAACTGCAGGTATCGTTATTGGGGTGGATAGCGGCTAATAAAATGATTGTGTTACCTAGATTTTTGTTTCTGTTCCAGATGATATCAATAATCAAGAAAGATAAAAATTTGGAGGATTGGCAGATTGGGATTAATAAATTTATATGGCAAGGTAAAAAGGCGAGGGTTAAAATGAAAATAATTCAGGACTCATGGGAAAGAGGAAGCCTAAAAATGCCTAAGTTTAAAATTAGGCATTTTTAGGCTTCCTCTTTCCCGTGAGTCCTGAATTATTTTCCTTATATCCTTATAGCCTCTTTAAGTTTCTAGTCTTGTGGGTTTTGTATTAATAATTGTTGTTTGTTTTGAATTTCTTCTTCCAAGTACCTATGCTGCCTTTTTTTTTTATTTGCATTTATATCCCGCCCTTCTCAGCCTGAAGCAGTAGCCCTTTCAGTAATAAGTGACTGGTTTAATTTAACAGAGGAAAGAATTCTGAATATAGAAGGTTATGATTTATTATATGGATGGCATGCATATTTATTTTATGAAAAAAAAAGTAGATAGGGCTTTTAAGAATCATATGTTGAGAAGTGCTCTTTTGCGTGTCTGGAAAAAATATTCCTACAAACTAGACTATACGATTCCTATATGGGCAAGCCCCAGACATGCAATAGAGGATATAAATATAGAACAGAAACAGGAAATGATTACTTATAAAGAACTTTTGTATGCTGAAAGAGGTAGCTTGCAATTAAAATCTTTACAGGTATTAAATGAAGAAGGGAGGAAATATACTTGGTTTCAATATGAGCAACTAAGTGCTAGATGGAAAGAAGATCAAAAAATTGGTATAATGCAAAGGGAGGAAAATTTAATAAAGCAAATTAGAAATCAGACCCAGGAGCATATAAAGAGATTGTACAATGTGTTGCTTGAAATAGATTTGGAAAAAAGACTGGTAAATTGGTAAAGGATTTGGTAAAGGACTGTATGATAAAATGGGCACAGAATATTCAGGAACCAATAATGTTGGCAACATGGGAGAAAATCTGGGTTAGAAATGTTAAGTTTACACAAGTATAGAATCTAAGGGAAAATTTTTATAAGATGTTTTTTAGGTGGCATTTAGATCCCAAAAAATTATCATGTATGTATCCTGATATCCAAGTGAAATGTTGGAGATGTGAGTGTGATGATGCTACATATTTTCATATTTGGTGGACTTGCAAGAAAATTAAGGCCTTTTGGATAAGAATTTGGTGTATTATTCAAAATGTCTTGAAGAAGAAGATAAAGTTCCTGCCGCAGTTTTTCCTTTTGGGAATTATAACGGATTGTACAGTGACTGAGACTAAATTGATCTTGAACTTAATAACAGCAGCAAGGCTGCTGATTGGACAATATTGGAAGAAAAAAGAATTACCTACAATAGAAGAATGGATATTGAAAGTTACTAACTTGACTGAGATGGCTAAAATCTCAGCCTTTTTGAAAGACAATACGCAGGAAAGATATTTAATTGAATGGAAAAAATGGATTGATTATTTACAAAATAGATATCAGATTAAGAGATATCAGATTGCCTTTGAATAATTAGGATGTATTATTTTAGAGTAATGGGGGAGGTTAGGAAATGAAAAGCTTCGGATGAGGCTAATTGGATTAGAAGGGAAAATCTTACTCTATGTTTGGTTTATGTGTAATAATACCTTGTGATTGACCCGGAAAGCCGGGGGGTGTGTGAAGGGAGGGGTGAAGGGGGTTTTGAGGGGGGAGGGGGGGAAAGGGGGAAAATGTTTGTTTTTTAAAACTTTTTCAATTAAAAAAAAGAATGGAAGCTGGCTGTGCAAAAATCTAAATAATATTTTCATCACATGAACAACGCCACCGATAACTGCCTCTTTGCATTATGAGGTTAATGAAGAAAAATCTGACTCAACATTCATTTAAATAAATACTTTCAAAGCACATGTGGGTCTGCTTTAATGATTTGTATTATTCTTTGTATAATACAGAAAACAATTTGCTCTCTTCTCCCTGTTATTTAAGCTGATTAAAAATTGAGTTCAGTGTTGTAAGATTAGTCTTGACAAATCTATGCTGAGTTTTTCAAAATTACAAGCCAGGGGCCTCCCTCTCTATCCTGCGCAGTTTAGAGCGAAAACGCAGCATGCCTGTCCTCCAATTTATCTGTGGGTTCCATTTCCAGAGCCATGGCAACCCCAGCAGGAGGGGTCGGTCCATGCCTGGGGCCACGATAAAACTCAGGGTCTCTCGGTGATCACCCATGTTCATCTCTATTGCTTCAGTCACGAAGTGTGTGGGCACTCCCCCTGCTACTGACCCGTCTAATTGGCAAAATGTGATGGGTCTGTTCAAGATTTTTAGTCTTAGGCCCATCTTTTCCACGATCTCGGGGCTGATCACACACCTGGTACACCCCAAATCCAGAAGGGCTAGCATCTTTCCATGGGCCCCGGTAAAAAGGACTTATAGTTCCACTGGGATGGTCAGGGGTCCCCCCTTTCAACTTACCAGGAAGTCCTCATCTGAATCAGTTCCGAATCTGCTGTCATTGGAGCCATTTGGAGTTTCCAATTCCCCTTAGTTTGGGAGAGCGAACTTGATGAACTCTGCTCCTTTCAAGGCGACTTCGTGAGCCTTGGCAGGCAGTTTGTCAGCTCTCTTCCCACCACCAGGGGTCGTCCTGGAGGCAGGCTTTGTGACACAATCAGCAGCACAGTGACCCTCCTTTCCACATCTGAAACACGATGTGGACTTCGGTTTCGAGCTGGTGGGTCTCCCAGTGCCTTTCGGAGCTCCCTTGTAGGGCAGGGAAGGGTCCTTGCTCCAAGTGCGACCCCCACGGATGCGATCTCTAACCAAATCAACCTCCACATCCATGGCCAGTCCATACCCTGCAGATTGTGTGGGGCCCCATGCAGGCGGCAGCCCTTATAGACATCTTCATTGATGCCATCTTTGTAGTTTTCCAGCAGAGCTACTTCTGACCAACCTCTCATGTAAGGCACTAGCTTGCGAAATTCCTGGGTGTATTCTGACCTCCTCCCCTGTTGGATGGACTTCATCTGGATTCTGGCCCTGCACTCTGCCAGGGGGTCCTTGAAACATGCTCTGAAGGCTTCTATAAACTGGTCATAATTTCTTAATAATGGGGAATTTTCATTGTGAAGGGTCACCATCCAATCAGATGCCACCCCTTCAAAAGCTCTGGTCGTGCATCTCACACGGGCTGCATCGGAAAGAAAATCCTTTCCCCAGTCTTGCATGTGGTTCCATACTTGAGCCAGGAAGCACCCAAGCCCTTTGAGATCCCCACCATATATATATATATATATATATTTTACATTTATATCCTGCCCTTCTCCGAAGACTCAGGGTGGCTTACAATGTATAAGGCAATAGTCTCATTCTATTTGTATATTTACAAAGTCAACTTATTGCCCCCCCAACAATCTGGGTCCTCATTTTACCTACCTTATAAAGGATGGAAGGCTGAGTCAACCTTGGGCCGGGCTTGAACCTGCAGTAATTGCAGGCTACTGTGTTCTAATAACAGGCTCCTTACAACCTGAGCTATTCCGGCCCTTTTTTCCAGGCAGTGGGGGAATTTTGGGCTTTTCCTGCCTTCGTGGCAATGCTTGCCCAGCAGGAGGGGGCCTGGCCCACAGTGCATGCTAGAGCCCCCGGGGTCTGGGCTGCGTCCTCCCAGCCTCCAGCCATCTCTTCCAAACAGGTAGCCGCTTCAGCTCCCCCCTGGCCACTCTCATCTCCTCCCCTTCCAGAGAATCCCTGGACAGGCAATTCATACCTTTCACGAGCTCTTCGAGTCTCAGAGGCTTCTTTCAGCAGTTGACCGCTTGGGCAATTAGCAGGTCTTCCTTTTGTTTTTCCTGCCAGGTGAGGGTCCCTCCTTGGCGTCTGGTCATTGTCACTCCAGGAGGGGCTTCCCCAGGCTCCGGCAGCCTCCCTACACCCACCGACCACCTGGGTCTTTCCAGTTTTCCTTTAAGCTGTAATTTTGCCAGCCACTCCGAAACATCCCAGCCGGCCTGTGTCTGAGTGAGAGAGGTTCCAGCAGCTCCCATTTCTTCCTGATCGCTGCCTTGGTCAGACATTCTTTTCTCAGCCCCCACGGTATGGTTCCTGGATGGCTGATGAAGGAGAGGTTGCTTAATGTCAAGTATGCCTCTTTTCAATACTCAAGAAAGAAAAACCCCAACTCCATTGTTTGTAGAGAAAGGTACTTTTACTGAGTATGAACTGAATGCAACAAAGTGAAAGCAAGGTCTGAGGTAATAGGCATGGATTACACATAGAAAAATTAATCATCAAGCCCTCCCCCCGGTAATCCAAACAGTCTTGTCCAATCCACTTCCTCTTAGGTGGCACGTGGGGCGCATCTTCAGATGGTTCCATCCCTCTGGTATGCCTGGACCATAAACCATTCATTTTAAGTTTCGTTTCTGAGACAAGTTTCGTTTCTCCTTCAGCCTGCAGTCTTTCCCCACCCACCCCCATCACTATGACAGCCGTAGCACTCTGGACCTAAATTAGAGATATATTACCCACCAGAATAGAACAGCAATAAAGTAATTAACTCTTAGCAATAAAGAATAAACTGGAGTGAGCGGAGGCTGACAATACTGTAAGTTGTATAAAAATTATTGCACTCCTCAAGCTAAGTTATCAGCTGTCCCAGAACCACATACTATTACTGTTTCTGCTCATCAATAAACAGACCTTTCCTAAGCAGCTAGCCTCCATTTTATTTCCAACACCTCTCTCCTGGATTGGAACTGAACCAGATTGATTTTTCTTCCAACAATATCTATGTTGTATTAGAGTATGAGAGTGAGGATGGAATTCTCCCTCTTTCCCTTTCTTTTACAAATGCACAGATGCTGCTGCTGTGCATAGTAATGCTTAGAAGTTAAATATTTAAAAAGAGCAATCTATAAAGTATTGTGCCTTTAAATAATCTAGTAATATAATTTATAAATGTGCTACTTTAAAAGACATTAAATAATACTATCAGTAATTTGTCTAAAAACTCTTTTTTTAAAAAAAACATAACATCTAAATATTTTTTCTTGTATGGAGAAATTCTGGGTGATACAAGGTCGGTTTCCAGAGTTGAGATCTGTTAGGAGCTTCTACTTGTATGCCATTTTATGGTCATAGGAATGTAGGCTTTCTGTATGGAGTATACATTTTATCTTTAACTTTTATTGCATTTCTTCACCTAAATCTTCCTTATTATACAATGTTGTGGGAATGGTTTTTCTTTCTTTATGTTTTCCTTTTTCTCTTTCATTCTATTAATTATATGAAAGTTTGTTTTTAATGTAATATTTTACTGATATTTTATATTTTGTAAATGGATTTGAACTTACTGTGTACAGAAAACAATTTCAATCATCATCATCATCATCATCATCATCATCATCATCATCATCTAAAATGATCAATTTGAATTCCCTTGAAGTCTGACTACTTGGCTGCATACGAACAGCAACTTGCATCATTCAATAATCATTAACTGTTCTTTCTAAAAAGAAATTCCTGATATTTGTCCATTTATTTATACAAAAGAGTGTCCCTGAGTTTGAAAGAGGGTAACTGAGATAACAGTTTTTGTATAACAATATGGCAGGGGATTTAATCAATGTTTAATACTATATTCTCTTTCTTTTTTAAAAAAATGAAGCAATGATTAATAAATATTTCGTTTCTTTGTTCTAAAAAAAAAGCAATAGGAATACAAAGGTATAGTATAAATAAAATAAATACATATAATGAACAGTAAATAATCCATACATATTCATTTTTTATTTGTGCCACAAGGATTACTCTTTAGTTTTTTATGTCTCAATATCAGTGGCTATTTGTATAAAAACTAGGTGACATGTTTATCAGAAGACAGAAAGACAGGCAGAAGACAGAAAAATAGGTGGAACAGGTAAGATTTACAATACAGAAGATTAAAAATCCTCTTGATGCAACAGAGAAATGCGTCTAACAGAATGAAGTTTAATGGATACTATTGCAATAGTCTAGATATATTAAAGCAGACAATTTGTTGGGGTTTTTTATATGTACTTCTGTACAGATTAAAACATTGAATTTGATACCCAAAATGGCCTCTTACAACCCCTATGATTTTATTAAAAATAAAATTTAAAAACCCTTTTATAAAAATGTTCAAATGGCATTACAATCTTCTTCATTATAAAATAGAGTCATGCCCTTAGCCTAAAATCCCTGAGTCCATTTCCATACTTGTGTTTGGAAATGTGTGAAAAGTCTCACTCATGATAATCCTATATATATATATATATATATAATCCTATATATATATATATATATATATATAGACATATATATATGTCTTTGGTTGTTCAGGTTTTCTCCCGTGTAAAATTGGAAGTGTCTTGGCGACGTTTCGACGAAATCTCATTCGTCATCTTCAGGCTTCAGCTTCTGGGAGCAATGTGCATTGCTCCCAGAAGCACAACTGAAGCCTGAAGATGACGAATTTATTTATTTATGACGAATGAGACTTCGTCGAAACGTCGCCAAGACACTTCCAATTTTACACGGGAGAAAACCCGAACAACCAAAGACCTATATACAAACACCCGTGAAAACCTCAGAAAACAAATATATATATATATATATATATATATATATAAATCATACTTTTATACCGCACCATCTCCCGTAGGACTCAGGGCGGTTCACAGGCATATTAAAAAACAATATAATAAATAAGCATTAAAAACACAATTAAAACTAAATATTATCATAGCCAAATCACTAAAAACGGTAAAAACAGGTTAAAAACCCCATTAAAATTTAGCTAAAACATTTTATTCTTAGGCTAGTCCAGCGCGCTGAAATAATAAAGTCTTCAGTTCACGTCTGAAGGTCCGGAGGTCGGGGAGTTGTCGTAATCCGGAGGAAGCTCGTTCCACAGGGCTGGTGCTGCCACAGAGAAGGCCCTCCCCCTGGGGGTCGCCAACCTACATTGTTTGGTCGATGGCACCCTGAGGAGGCCCACTCTGTGGGAGCGCACGGGTCGTTGGGAGGCAATCGGCGGCAGAAGGCGGTCTCGAAGATATCCCGGTCCTAAGCCATGGAGCGCTTTAAAGATGGTAACCAAAACCTTGAATTGCACCCGGAAAGCTACCGGTAGCCAGTGTAGACCGCGCAGGATGGGTGTTATATGGGAGCAACGCGGTGCTCCCTCTATCACCCGCGCGGCCGCATTCTGGACTAACTGGAGCTTCCGGGTGCTCTTCAAGGGGAGCCCCATGTAGAGAGCATTGCAATAGTCCAGGCGGGACTATTATACATAATAGTATACATATACATAATACATAATATATAATAATATATTATATTATATACTTAATAATATACATATTAAGACTTTACAAATATTCAAGCAGGTATTTTGCTTTGACTGATATTTTAGCAAAGGACTCCTTGTAATTGCTTTATGAAACAATATGGAAGTCTTATGTTGCATCACACTGCTGCTTCTCTAAAAGAGGAGCACTAGGTTGCTTTTCATTGTGTTCATCCCATCCCTTCTGCAACTTCCCTGGCATCTCTGGAAGTGTTACAAGAAATTAGAGGAACTGTAAAGTGCCATGAAGCTCCACACTGAAGCAAATGTTATTGCTTCTTCGCCTTCATTTTCATTTTTATGAAGTTAGGCACATTTCATAACATCAGTTTGTTCAACCTATATAAAATAGGGAAAACTACCCTCCTTTGCCACATCTGCCTCCGACCCAGCAGCGAGGAAAAACAGCCATTAGGAGCTGTCAAAGTCAGGGGGGGGACACACAAAAGAATTGAGCAGGAGCGGTGATTTGAATGGAGTATTGTTACCGGGTGAGTGATTGGCCAATTCACAGGTAAGAAGAAAAATTCTTAAAGCTGAAAAGATTTTCCAACTTGAAATTAGCAGCTAATTGGCACACAGAAATTCAAAGTGAAGAGGACAAAAAGCAAAGAGGAACACTAAGACTAAAGCCCTAAAAGAAATAACTTTCCATCTGGATTTAAAATTGGATTTGGAAGAGTAGAAAAATGAATAGCAGAAAAGAAATTAAAATAATTGTAGAAATTTTAGGCAAGATGTAATTTAGAAGAAATATATAGATTATTGTAAAAGGGAAGTACGAAAAGTTGAAATGAAGTGGATGTAAGAACTAAAAAAGAAGAAATATGCTATTTAATGCAAAACAGAGAAGTGGATGAAATGTGAAAGATATAATGAGATATGGCCCTACTCACATTGGGGGTGGCACTTTGGACCTGATTTTTGTCTCTGGTCAGTGGTTGAGAGATCTGGACTTGAAGGAAATAGTCATTGAACCTTTGTCATGGTCAGATCACTCTCTCCTTCGCCTGGACTTTCTGACCACCATTCAACACCGCAGGGAGACGGAGCCGATACGTTGGTTCCGTCCCAGGCGCCTGATGGACCCGGAGAGGTTCCGGACGGAGCTTGGGCCACTTCCTGAGGGCCTGGCTCACGGCTCTGTTGAGGAACTTGTTGCGGCCTGGGAATGGGCCGCGGCGGGGGCCTTAGACCGTGTCGTGCCTTTGCGGCCTCTGACCCGGCGCAGGTCCCAACCGGCTCCTTGGTTCTCCGAGGAGCTGAGAGGGATGAAGCGCTGGAGAAGACGCCTAGAGAGTTCCTGGAGGTCTAGCCGTTCGGAAGCTGATCGGACACTAGTGAAGTCCTATAATAGGGCTTACCTAGTGGCATTGAGGGAAGCGAGGCGTAGCTATGCCTCCTCCCTCATTGCATCGGCAGATAACCGCCCAGCCGCCCTGTTTCGGGTGACTCGTTCTCTCCTTCACCAGGGGGAGCGGGATGGGTATCCATTTGGACTTGGCATTACATCTTGCCACCCCAGACATTATATTACTACCTCTCATCGTCTTCTTTCTCCTGTTTATGCTGTTTATGCTGTTAATTTATTTATGCAATATTCTGCTTTAGAACTCTTGCGCCTGCGAGGTGCCCCCGCCTCGCAGGAATGGCCCGCCACATTATCAAGGGCCGGCCTCAATGACGGGTCTTGGGACCCACAGAGGTGGCATGCGAAAAAAAAGAGCCTTTGGGGTTTTTTAGATAGGGCTTTTTTAAGGGGTGGGAGGGTTAGGGCGGGCGTTGGGGGTAGCCCGTCGGGTGGGGAGCCAGTCCTCGCGCGTGCTTGTGACGGTCCTTTAATGGGTTCGGAGGTTAGGGGGGGAGATTGCGTTCCAGCTGGTGAGGGGGTCTGATTTGCATGGTAAGTGGGAGGGGCAGATATGGCGGAAGGGGGGATCATATTGTTCTGGGGGGGCGCGCGTTCGATGTTTGCAGGCAATCGCGCGCCCCGATCCCCCGTCCTTTTCCCGTTCCCCGGATGGTCAAGACCCTCAGAGCCTGGGCCTTCGACTCATGTTATGCAACGCACGGTCCGTAGTTAATAAGGCCCCCCTAATACACGACCTTATTCAGGGGGACGCCGCGGACCTCATAGGCGTTACGGAAACCTGGCTGGGCACGGAAGGGGGCGTGCCCCTGGTTGAGATGTGCCCGCCGGGTTTCCATGCATTCCATCAGCCGAGGGCTCAGGGTAGGGGTGGGGGGGTGGCGGTTGTGATTAGAGAGAGCCTAGAGCCGAGGGAGACCACTGTACCTCAGATTGCCGGGTGCGAATCCCTCTTTGTGAGATGGGGTCATAGGTGTCAGATGGGCTTGCTGGTCACGTACCTGGCTCCTTGCTGCGTGACAGCTGCCCTGCCCGAGCTCCTGGAGGTGCTGGCTGGGGTGGCAGTTGAGACCCCCAGACTTTTAGTCATGGGGGACTTTAACTTGCCATCTTCCGGCTCGTCATCGACAGCAGCTCGGGAGTTCACGGCTTCCATGACGGCCTTGGACCTGACCCAAGTAGTTGATGGCCCTACTCATATTGGGGGTGGCACTCTGGACTTGATTTTTGTCTCTGGTCAGTGGTCGAGAGATCTGGACTTGAAGGAAATAGTCATTGAACCTTTGTCATGGTCAGATCACTCTCTTCTTCGCCTGGACTTTCTGACCGCCATTCACCACCGCAGGGAGACAGAGCCGATACGTTGGTTCCGTCCCAGGCGCCTGATGGACCCGGAGGGGTTCCGGACGGAGCTTGGGCCATTTCCTGAGGGTCTGGCTCGCGGCTCGGCTGAGGAACTTGTTGCAGCCTGGGAACGGGCCGCGGCGGGGGCCTTAGACCGTGTCGTGCCTTTGCGGCCTCTGACCCGGCGCAGGTCCCAACCGGCTCCTTGGTTCTCTGAGGAGCTGAGAGGGATGAAGCGCCGGAGAAGACGCCTAGAGAGTTCCTGGAGGTCTAGCCGTTCGGAAACTGATCGGACACTAGTGAAGTCCTATAATAGGGCTTACCTAGTGGCATTGAGGGAAGCGAGGCGTAGCTACGCCTCCTCCCTCATTGCATCGGCAGATAACCGCCCAGCCGCCCTGTTTCGGATGACTCGCTCCCTCCTACACCAGGGGGAGTGGGATGACCCATTGCAGGGACGTGCTGAGGAGTTTAACGGTTATCTATACGATAAAATCGTTCAGCTTTGGGATGGTCTGGACCAAAATTGCGGTGACTCGGGTGAGATGGCTGAGGGTGGTCTTGGTGACATTTTATGGAATGAGTTTGACCCTGTGGCTCCCGAGGACATGGACAGGTTGTTGGGTAGGTTGAATGCCACCACATGTTTACTGGACCCGTGCCCCTCCTGGTTGGTGCTGGCCACTCAGGAGGTGACACGAGGCTGGCTCCAGGCAATTCTGGCGCTTCCTTGGTGGAGGAGTCTTCCGGCCGCCTTGAAAGAGGCGGTGGTGAGACCCCTCCTCAAAGCCTTCCCTGGACCCGCTGTTTTAGGTAATTATCGTCGGTCTCCAACCTTCGCCGGCGAAGGTTGTAGAGAGTATGGTGGCATATCAGTTTCCTTACACCTGGATGAAACTGTCTATCTAGACCCGTTCCAGTCCGGCTTCCGGCCCGGTTACAGCAGTGAGACGGCTTTGGTCGCGTTGGTGGATGATCTCTGGAGGGCCAGGGATAGGGATGTTCCTCTGCCCTGGTCCTATTAGACCTCTCAGCGGCTTTTGATACCATCGACCATGGTATCCTGCTGCGCGGTTGGGGGATTGGGAGTGGGAGGCACCGTTTATCGGTGGTTCTCCTCCTATCTCTCCGATCAGTCGCAGACGGTGTTGACAGGGGGGCAGAGGTCGGCTCCGTGGCGCCTCACTTGTGGGGTGCCGCCGGGGTCGATCCTCTCGGCCCTTCTGTTCAACATCTATATGAAGCCGCTGGGTGAGATCATCAGTGGCTTCGTGTGAGGTACCAGCTGTCGCTGATGACACCCAGCTGTACTTTTCACACCGGGCCACCCCAATGAAGCTATCAAGTGCTGTCCCGGTGTTTGGAGGCCGTACGGGTCTGGATGGGGAGAAACAGGCTCAAGCTCAATCCCTCCAAGACAGAGTGGCTGTGGATGCCGGCATCCCGGTACAGTCAGCCGAGTCCTCGGCTGGCTGTTGGGGGCGAGTCATTGGCCCCGCTGGAAGGGGGGCGCAACTTGGGCGTCCTCCTGGATGGACGGCTGTCTTTGAAGATCATTTGACGGCCGTCTCCAGGAGAGCTTTCTACCAGGTCCGCCTGGTGCGCCAGTTGCGCCTTTCTAGACCGGGATGCCCTATGCACGGTCACTCACGCCTCGCGACGTCTCGCCTGGATTACTGCAATGCTCTCTACATGGGGCTCCCCTTGAAGGGCATCCGGAGGCTGCAGTTAGTTCAGAATGCGGCTGCGCGGGTTATAGAGGGAGCCCCTCGTGGCTCCCGTATGACACCAATCCTGCACAGACTGCACTGGCTACCTGTGGCCTTCCGGGTGCGCTTCAAGGTTTTGGTAACCACCTTTAAAGCGCTTCATGGCATAGGGCCGGGTTATCTACGGGACCGCCTGCTGCTACCGAATACCTCTCACCGACCCGTGCGCTCTCACAGAGGGACTCCTCAGGGTACCGTCAGCTAGGCAGTGTCATCTGGCGACGCCCAGGGGAAGGGCCTTCTCTGTGGGGGCTCCCACCCTCTGGAACGAACTCCCCCCAGGACTCCGTCAACTTCCGGACCTCCGAACCTTCCGTCGCGAGCTCAAGACACATTTATTCATCTGTGCAGGACTGGACTAGATTTTAAATTCATAGGGTTTTAAATTGGTTTTAATATTTATATTTATATTTTAATATTTTGGCATTAGAATAAGTTTTTTAATGGTTATCTTAATTTGTACATAAATGTTTTATTTGCCTGTGAACCGCCCTGAGTCCTTCGGGAGATAGGGCGGTATACAAATATGAATAAATAAATAAATAAATAAATAAATAAATGACCCGCTGCAGGGACGTGCTGAGGAGTTTAACGGTTATCTATATGATAAAATCGTTCAGCTTCGGGATGGTCTGGACCAAAATTGCGGTGACTCAGGTGAGACGGCTGAGGGTGGTCTTGGTGACATTTTATGGGATGAGTTTGACCCTGTGGCTCCCGAGGACATGGACAGGTTGTTGGGTAGGCTGAATGCCACCACATGTTTACTGGACCCGTGCCCCTCCTGGTTCGTGCTGGCCACTCAGGAGGTGACACGAGGCTGGCTCCAGGCAATTACGAGTGCTTCCTTGGTGGAGGGAGTCTTCCCGGCCGCCTTGAAAGAGGCGGTGGTGAGACCCCTCCTCAAGAAGCCTTCCCTGGACCCGGCTGTTTTAGGTAATTATCGTCCGGTCTCCAACCTTCGCTTTGCGGCGAAGGTTGTAGAGAGTATGGTGGCATATCAGTTTCCCTCACACCTGGATGAAACTGTCTATCTAGACCCGTTCCAGTACGGTTTCCGGCCCGGTTACAGCACTGAGACGGCTTTGGTCGTGTTGGTGGATGATCTCTGGAGGGCCAGGGATAGGGGTTGTTCCTCTGCCCTGGTCCTATTAGACCTCTCAGCGGCTTTCGATACCATCGACCATGGTATCCTGCTGCGCGGTTGGGGGATTGGGAGTGGGAGGCACCATTTATCGGTGGTTCTCCTCCTATCTCTCCGATCAGTCGCATGAGCGGTGTTGACAGGGGGCAGAGGTCGGCTCCGGGCGCCTCACTTGTGGGGTGCCGCGGGGTCGATCCTCTCGCCTTCTGTTCAACATCTATATGAAGCCGCTGGGTGAGATCATCAGTGGCTTCGGTGTGAGGTACCAGCTGTCGCTGATGACACCCAGCTGTACTTTTCCACACCGGGCCACCCCAATGAATCTATCCAAGTGCTGTCCCGGTGTTTGGAGGCCGTACGGGTCTGGATGGGGAGAAACAGGCTCAAGCTCAATCCCTCCAAGACAGAGTGGCTGTGGATGCCGGCATCCCGGTACAGTCAGCTGGGTCCTCGGCTGACTGTTGGGGGCGGGGCATTGGCCCCGATGGAAGGGGGGCGCAACTTGGGCGTCCTCCTGGATGAACGGCTGTCTTTTGAAGATCATTTGACGGCCGTCTCCAGGAGAGCTTTCTACCAGGTCCGCCTGGTGCGCCAGTTGCGCCCCTTTCTAGACCGGGATGCCCTATGCACGGTCACTCACGCCCTCGTGACGTCTCGCCTGGATTACTGCAATGCTCTCTACATGGGGCTCCCCTTGAAGGGCATCCGGAGGCTGCAGTTAGTTCAGAATGCGGCTGCGCGGGTTATAGAGGGAGCCCCTCGTGGCTCCCGTATGACACCAATCCTGCACAGACTGCACTGGCTACCTGTGGCCTTCCGGGTGCGCTTCAAGGTTTTGGTAACCACCTTTAAAGCGCTTCATGGCATAGGGCCGGGTTATCTACGGGACCGCCTGCTGCTACCGAATACCTCTCACCGACCCGTGCGCTCTCACAGAGAGGGACTCCTCAGGGTGCCGTCAGCTAGGCAGTGTCATCTGGCGACGCCCAGGGGAAGGGCCTTCTCTGTGGGGGCTCCCACCCTCTGGAACGAACTCCCCCCAGGACTCCGTCAACTTCCGGACCTCCGAACCTTCCGTCGCGAGCTCAAGACACATTTATTCATCTGTGCAGGACTGGACTAGATTTTAAATTTATAGGGGTTTTAAATTGGTTTTAATATTTATATTTATATTTTTAATAATTTGGCATTAGAATAAGTTTTTTAATGGTTATCTTAATTTGTACATAAATGTTTTATTTGCCTGTGAACCGCCCTGAGTCCTTCGGGAGATAGGGCGGTATACAAATATGAATAAATAAATAAATAAATAAATAAATAAATGACCCGCTGCAGGGACGTGCTGAGGAGTTTAACGGTTATCTATATGATAAAATCGTTCAGCTTCGGGATGGTCTGGACCAAAATTGCGGTGACTCAGGTGAGACGGCTGAGGGTGGTCTTGGTGACATTTTATGGGATGAGTTTGACCCTGTGGCTCCCGAGGACATGGACAGGTTGTTGGGTAGGCTGAATGCCACCACATGTTTACTGGACCCGTGCCCCTCCTGGTTCGTGCTGGCCACTCAGGAGGTGACACGAGGCTGGCTCCAGGCAATTACGAGTGCTTCCTTGGTGGAGGGAGTCTTCCCGGCCGCCTTGAAAGAGGCGGTGGTGAGACCCCTCCTCAAGAAGCCTTCCCTGGACCCGGCTGTTTTAGGTAATTATCGTCCGGTCTCCAACCTTCGCTTCGCGGCGAAGGTTGTAGAGAGTATGGTGGCATATCAGTTTCCCTCACACCTGGATGAAACTGTCTATCTAGACCCGTTCCAGTCCGGTTTCCGGCCCGGTTACAGCACTGAGACGGCTTTGGTCGTGTTGGTGGATGATCTCTGGAGGGCCAGGGATAGGGGTTGTTCCTCTGCCCTGGTCCTATTAGACCTCTCAGCGGCTTTCGATACCATCGACCATGGTATCCTGCTGCGCCGGTTGGGGGGATTGGGAGTGGGAGGCACCATTTATCGGTGGTTCTCCTCCTATCTCTCCGATCAGTCGCAGACGGTGTTGACAGGGGGGCAGAGGTCGGCTCCGAGGCGCCTCACTTGTGGGGTGCCGCAGGGGTCGATTCTCTCGCCCCTTCTGTTCAACATCTATATGAAGCCGCTGGGTGAGATCATCAGTGGCTTCGGTGTGAGGTACCAGCTGTACGCTGATGACACCCAGCTGTACTTTTCCACACCGGGCCACCCCAATGAAGCTATCGAAGTGCTGTCCCGGTGCTTGGAAGCCGTACGGGTCTGGATGGGGAGAAACAGGCTCAAGCTCAATCCCTCCAAGACAGAGTGGCTGTGGATGCCGGCATCCCGGTACAGTCAGCTGAGTCCACGGCTGACTGTTGGGGGCGAGTCACTGGCCCTGATGGAGAGGGTACACAACTTGGGCGTCCTCCTGGATGAACGGCTGTCTTTTGAAGATCATTTGACGGCCGTCTCCAGGAGAGCTTTTTACCAGGTTCGCCTGGTGCGCCAGTTGCGCCCCTTTCTAGACCGGGATGCCCTATGCACGGTCACTCACGCCCTCGTGACGTCTCGCCTGGATTACTGCAATGCTCTCTACATGGGGCTCCCCTTGAAGGGCATCCGGAGACTGCAGTTAGTTCAGAATGCGGCTGCGCGGGTTATAGAGGGAGCCCCTCGTGGCTCCCGTATGACACCTATCCTGCGCAGGCTGCACTGGCTACCTGTGGCCTTCCGGGTGCGCTTCAAGGTTTTGGTAACCACCTTTAAAGCACTCCATGGCATAGGGCCGGGTTACTTACGGGACCGCCTACTGCTACCGAATGCCTCTCACCGACCCGTGCGCTCTCACAGAGAGGGACTCCTCAGGGTGCTGTCAGCTAGGCAGTGTCGTCTGGCGACGCCCAGGGGAAGGGCCTTCTCTGTGGGGGCTCCCACCCTCTGGAACGAACTCCCCCCAGGACTCCGTCAACTTCCGGACCTCCGAACCTTCCGTCGTGAGCTTAAAACACATCTTTTTATCTGTGCAGGACTGGACTAGATTTTAAATTTATAGGGGTTTTAAATTGGTTTTAATATTTATATTATTTTTTAAGAATTTGGCTTTTAGAATAAGTTTTTTAATGGTTATTTTAATTTGTACATAAATGTTTTTATCTGCCTGTGAACCGCCCTGAGTCCTTCGGGAGATAGGGCGGTATACAAATACGAATAAACTAAACTAAACTAAACTAAACTACTGTCTGAGAACACATGGAATGTGAGAGAATTATAGTGGATGGTAAAGAAATATATTTTAAATATAGAAAAGAATAAAGAAATCAATTGAAATTAAGATATAAAACTGAAAAGAAGTAAAAAAAGAAGAAGTATATTGTTTAAGAAAAATAGTCCAGCAGATGAAATGTGAAAGACAGTATGGTGTATAAGTGAAAATAATTGAAACTGAGATGTAAAATGGAATAAAATTGAAATGTTAGTAAATGATGTATCCTATTGGAAGAGAAAAATAATTATTGAATTGTGAATAAGAATTTAAAGAAAACAAGAGATGGAAAGTTGTATTAATTAAAAGATTGTAAGGTAAAAATGGAATAAGATGAAGACAATGTTAATAATTAAAACATATGAGAGGAATGCTGAGAAGTATATTTAATAAATGGGAAAATCAGGGTTGCCTGGACACCATAGTTAAAAATATTGAAATGAACATGAATACAGCAATAGAGAGAGATAAGAAGAAGGAGAGAGATGGAAAGAGGGAAAGAGGGAGAGTGAAAGAAGAAAGGGAAGAGGAGAGGAAGAAAGAGAGGGGAAATAAGAGTAGGAGAGAAGATTAGATAGGGAGGAAGAAGGGGGGAAGGGGAGAAAGCAAGGGGAAGTAGAGAAGGAGTAGGAGAGGAGAGAAGAAAGTAGGAAGGATAAAATAAGGGAGGGAGAGGAATGAAAAGGAGAAGAAAGATTGCTATTGTAGGAATTTAGCACCCACCCCCCTCCTAGAAGAATGAAATATTTTAGAAAATATTTAAAAAGGCAGAATATATTTCCCTGGATGAGAAATGGAGAAACATGTTTTAAAGACAAAGCAGCTCCCTGTAACTTCCTGCCACCCCCCACCTTTGTCTATGGGCCATCATCTGCATCATAATAGAATCCATCTAGCAACTGAAACTCACCACATGGCACCTGGGAAGATTACATCAGCCAGCAAGGCTAGCTAAGACCCCCACCCCCTGGGAGTCTGACAGCCAATCAGGGTACTCTTCTTGTGCCCCAGAAAGTTCAAAGCTCAGAAAAAGCATAAAGCCAGGGAGCACACAGGATCTCAGCTCTTTTCTGTTCAGGATCTCAAGCCATGTGATCCTGACCACCATTAAACCATCTTTCCAAGCAGCCTCCATGTTTCCAGTGTCTTTGTCCCCACTTGGAACTGAACCGAGATGGATATTTCTTCCAACACTGTAAAATGGAAAAGATGAAATGGAAGAAAGACAACCCCGAATATGTTTGAATATATCAGGATAAAAATTGAAATAGCTAAAAAATAATAAAAGAGGATAAATATTAGTAAAAATTGAGAAATTAGAACTGGAGGGCGAAGGAAGATGTAATTTATATAAATGAGCATGAAAATATTAAGACATGATCAAAATATGGAAAAAGAATACTTTGGCAGAAATTATAATAAAGTGAAATGTATTTGGATATGTTAAACTGTATAAGATATGATATGGCCAATACTCTGTTCATAAACTTTGTGTCAGGTGTGCCTTCTTTCAAAACTCAAGAAAGAAAACCCCCAACTCCATTGTTTGTAGAGAAAGGTACTTTTACTGAGTATGAACTGAATGCACCACTAGGTAAGCAAGTTCTGAGGCAATAGGTGTGGTTTACACATAGAAGTTCTAACATTACCCCTCCTCCCTGCATAGTCCAGGCAGTCTGGTCCAATCCACCTTCTTCTCAGGTGCCACGTGAGGAGCATCTTCAGATGGCTTCATCTCTCTGGTATGCACGGATCGTTAGCTTTGAGTGTTATCAGCCCGCCTTCTAGCCAGTGAATACATTCGAATAACCCCATGCACTATAACTTTTGTTTCTGAATATAACTTTTGTTTCTCTCCACTCTCCCTTTTATGACAGCTGAAGCAGCTAAACCGTAATCAGAGATATATTAAAGGTAAAGGTAAAGGTTCCCCTTGCACATACATGCTAGTCATTGCCGACTCTAGGGGCGGTGCTCATCTCCATTTCAAAGCCGAAGAGCCAGCGCTGTCCGAAGACGTCTCCATGGTCATGTGGCTGGCATGACTCAATGCCAAAGGCGCACAGAACGCTGTTACCTTCCCACCAAAGGTGGTCCCTATTTTTTCTACTTGCATTTTTATGTGCTTTTGAAACTGCTAGGTTGGCAGAAGCTGGGACAAGTAACGGGAGCTCACCCCATTACATGGCAGCACTAGGGATTTGAACTGCTGAGCTGCTGACCTTTCGATCGACAAGCTTAACATCCTAGCCCCTGAGCCACCGCGTCCCTATAGAGAATATTACCTACTACAATTGAACAGCAATAAAAAACAGCAATAAAGCAATTAATTTGTAGTAATAAAACAATAAATGCAGCATGTGGAGGCTGATACTATGTATTCGTGTGTGGGGGGAAAATAAAAAATCAATAAAAACTTGTTTTTTTAAAAAAGGATCACAGATTAATCAACTACAGATCAGTTCCTGGAAAAATTCTGGAGGAAATCTCAAGCATTAGGTTCAAGCATCTAGAAAAGAAAAAAGTGATTTTTAGATGCCAATGTGTGGCTGATGACATATAGAGCTCTCTCTCTCTCTCTCCCCCCACCCCCGTGTGTATTAACACCTCAAAAGACAGGCTCAAGGTTCAAAAAGATATTGATCCTGTGCCTTATCAGGACATCTGTGGTGCAAAATGTAAGGCTATTCACTTAGAGAGAGAAAATCAGATGCACAAATACAAAATAGCTAAAACATTTTAGAAACATATATAGTTCCTGCAATGTTACAGAAAATATAATAATGGCAGCGATGTAACCATCATTTTCATCAGTTTAAAGTACATTCAGTGCACATAAAACTTCCTGAACTCAATTGACACAGGAAGATAAATTATTGCCTCAATCTGCACATATAATGTAGCTTGATGATGTTAAAACAGCAGTTAAAATACTAAAAATTCATTTATGTTATATGAATTAAAATTTTGCACTAGTAAAGAAAATGGTACTGCCAATACTGAAAACATTTTATTTAAAGGAAATACACTTGGAGCATGGATGACTGAAATCGATTATTAGATGTCTCCATTGTATTGTTGCAGTTAAACATGAACTTATTTATTGTTTTGGTATTCATATAAAACATTTTATTTTATTTTTCTTAATCATGAGAGCTATTTTGACTTTTCTTTAGCCTGCAACAATTTTCAGCATGAAGAATTCTTTATATTTGGGTCAAACTATAAGCAATACTTATTGCTGGGAAAATACATTTCTTAATTTTGTTGCGATTAAATTCAAATCCATAGATAGTCCCAGGAGCAGTTTATGCAAAGAGGTAATTTCTGAAGTTCTAGTGCTGTTATTTTTACCAGATTGCAGGGCACAATTTCATTATAATTACCTACAAGTTATACAAATCATCCAAAATTTACATAGTTCAATGTTTTTCACTTTTCTCATGTTCAATATTTTGTCATCTTTTATTGTTGTCTATCTAGATTTCCCTTTGTTCTGGAAAATCAAAACATGGGGACAAAAATACTTTGGAAAATAGAATTTTATTTTACAGATAATGTTCATGTAGCTAATTATAAAGCATTGCTTTTGTGATTGTGTGGCGCCTTTGAATACTTCATGTCCTGCTTAGGAGAAAAGTACCAAACCTGCCAGATGCTGCAGGATGATTCCTCTTGCAGGAATAATTTCGCAAGGTATTTGTTTGAGGGCAAATCCACAGAGGTGGACAACAACAATAAAAAAGGAAAGATTATTCCATGGTTCAAGGGCCATGGAATATTCCATTATCTGAGAAGCCGTTAAACTATCACAGGCAATCTAGCATGCCACACAAAATATATTATGCTGCATCATTTTCACCTTTACATGACTGTGATAGCAACTAGAGGAAACCTCTTTTTTAAAAAACAAAAACAAAAGCTGCAGACTATTATGCCTTTGGAAATGGTTATGTATAACTTTTGGAAAAATTACTCAACTCAGTTAAAATTTTTGGAGTGATACATAGTTTTGTACTGAACATTATCAGAGCTTTATATGGGTCATATTGACATATAAAGAGGGAATGAGTCAACAAATAATCCCAGTGTTTGCTGCTTATTTCATTTCTTTCATAAGCAAAATAACATGAGATATTCCAAGGAGGGAAAATAATTTGCTTTCTTTAAAAAACAAATTAAATTTCCTATGCACCAAGATGAGTCCTTCCTTCTTCCCACCTAATGCTATGCCATAAATTTCTGCCATTTTTCCAATTATTCATACTTAATTTTGTAAACAGAGCTGCTGTCAATGTTTTTTTTTAAAGAAGAATATTCCAATAAAACTCTCTATTCTGATCTTCAAGGACTTCAAGAAGTTCCTGGACTCTTGACCCACAAAGGACAGATTTATTTATTTTATTTATTTTATTCAATTTTTATATAGATGATCTTTTTTTCCCCCAAACTCTGGCCAAAGGTGAATGGTTGTCAGCAAACACAGGTAAAAGAAATGTCTAAATAGTGTTTGTCTGTTTCAATGGTCTAGCTAGATTGTTAGATCTACAGTCAGAAGGATCTTCCTTTTTACATGCTGGTGTGGCAGCAGCAGAATCCCTGAATGAAATAATTGTCATAGCATTAATATGGAAAGTGGACTATTTGAAACGAAAAAAGACAATGTATATTTCCCTAGTCTGGTGTCATGTAGAGGTGTGATGAATTAAAAATATCATAATTATCTGGTCTTTTTGTAGCACAACGAGACAACTTGTGACTCATTGGGTCATTTTATGAGAAATATTTCCTTACCTAAACAGAGAAAGAGAAAGACTAGCAGTGAGAGAGGGAGACATTTCCAATTTCCTGTTGGCTTCTCTTTTGAAATTGCTTTTGGGAAACGATAAAGGGCTTGGAAATTCCTCCTTCTCCTTGCAGAACTGCCTATCACTTTGTAGGGAGAAGGGAGACAAAGGGAGTTGCAGAGTGTGAGGACTTGCATTGCCACTCTCCATTATGACATATCCCAAATACCCTTCCCTCCAAGAAGAAGACTTACTCACTGACTACCAGTGGACCCTCAGTTGGTGCTTCCTTGCCAGCATACATCCAAGTCACTCATCCTTCTCTTGCTGCTTCCCTCTATTAAGAGATTTCAAATTTTAGCCTCATTTCCAAAGAAGCCAAAATGCCAGTTGCTTATCAGGCCTTGTTCTCAGTCAATTGGATGCAGCAGTGGGAGCAAGCATGATTTCAGACTTCCTTCTGGCTTCACCACTGCTTGTGAAAAGTTGGAAGGGAGAATCAGAAATCATTCCTTGTCCTCAGGTAACATACAGCACTGCTTGCCAGTTTGCCTGGCTAGAAGTAACAAAGGGAGCTGTGGACCATGAGGAAAACTGCACTCCTGCTCCTCATTCCAGCATGTCCTCAAGGGCCTTTTCCAGTGGTGAGATTCAAATTTTTTAGCAACCAATTCTGTGGGTGTGGCTTGGTGGGCATGGTTTCGTGATCATGTGACTGGGTGGGCATGGCCAACTCAACATCATTCATGTTGAGGGGCGCCTCTTCCAGACCCTCCCATCCCAGCCACTCCTTGTCACGCCCAGTCTTATAATCCTGTAAAAATGTTGTTCACCATTTTTCTATTTTATTATCTGCATCTAAATACTATAGATGTACTTTCATAGACCACTGAAAGGAGGAAATAGCTCACATGCTTTGCTGAAGAGTGTGGTAGGCAGGTCACAAAACAGGCTTTTGAGGGACTGCCACAAAGAAGGGGGGGGCAATATATTTCCCAAAGCAGCAGAAGGCAAAACAAGAAGTAATAGATGGAAACTGAAGAAAGAGAGAAGCAACCTAAAACTAAGGTGAAACTTTCTGACAGTGAGAACAATTAACCAGTGGAACTATTTGTCTAGTTCTGAGTACTCAATCACTGGAAGTTTTTCAGAAAATGGACAGCCATTTCTCTGAAGTCTCTTCTAAGTGTTATTCTGTTATTCTGACACCTTTCCCAGGCCCTCCACTCAGATTTTGGCATCCTCAGTTTTTGGCCGAAGAGGTTGTAAAAAAAATGCTTTTAAAGTTAAAAAAAAAAGTTGGCCATGCCCACCCAGTCACATTACCACCCCCCTGCCACAAAACCACGCCCACAGAACCGGTAGTAACAAATTTTTCATTTCACTACAGATCAGAAGGTACCTTGGAGGTCTTATAGTTCAACTTCTGCTCAAGGCAATGTCAGTTTTGGAAGACAATTTTCTTTTTTGCTTCTTCTTTTTTTTTAATTGAAAAAGTTTTACAATAAAATTTTTCCCCATTACTCCCACCCCTCCCCCACCCACCATCAACCCCTCCCCGACTTCCCAGAGCAGAATACAAGGTATACGATCTAACAATCATAAGCTAGAATACCCTAATTAACCATAAATTCCCATCCCTACCCTAGAACCTCAACTCCCCTTCTCCATAAAGAAAAACAAAGAAGAAGGAAATGTTCATTCATAAAATATTTGATGTTTCTTCATCCAATAATGATTCTAAATATAGTCAGTCCATCTTCCTCATTCTGGTATATTTTCTTGTAGGTTTTCAGTCTGATACATTGAAGTTTCCAACAAGTTCAATATTTCCAAGCTCTAGTCTTTGATAACTAGCATATAATCCATCTTCCAATGTTACACTAGCATCATCACAATAAGTTACAAATATTTTATAACCATTTTAACATTTTAACCTTAAACAACTCCCTTTCTGTTTTAATTTTTATTTTAATTTCCCCCCCCCAACACTTTAGACCCAACATCAATTTTTATGCGAAGCAACTAAATCCACCATTAATAAAATAACCTCAATAAAATATATCTCCTTCATTTTACTTGCAAATTAAAACAAATACACCCCAACTTAATTTCCAAATACCATCTATAAAACATTTTATATAAAAAAAGAATTTAAATTATCCTTCCTTACTTTCAATTTTTATCCAAAATAGATAAATCCACCATATATAATAATAACAACATAAATGTAATACACCCACATTTGACTTACAGACTGAAACAAATGCACATTATCCTTTCTATTTCTTTTATATTCAGAAACTTTTGCTTACAGTTTACCCTTTCCCATAAAAGGAAATACTTTTCATTTGACAATGTTGCTTCTTTACTCCTTGTTCTTTTTTAAAGATTACCATCCTTTGCTCCTCCCCTGCTATTTTCTGTATTTCTTCTCCCAAAGTTACAGCCCCAATTTCAAATTGTGTTTGCTTTACTTCCTTCTCCCTTTTTTTAACCATTTCCACTTCTCCTCCCATCTTAACTTCTAAATCTGGTAAACTTCCAGCCTTCAATACCTCAACATAAAAAGCTCTTGCTTTGGTAACTATGTTAAGACAATACTTCCCTCCCATATAGTTTACTGTTATAACAGTACATTCCATCTATACCATACCTGGTGGTTTCTAAGCTCCTTTACCAAAAAAGCATATTCTTTTCTGTCCCTCAATATTTTGGAAGGAATTTCTTTCAACACCAAAACCTCTTGACCCAATATTTGAATTTTACTTTTATAGGAGGCTTGTGAGATTTTACTCCTAATCTTCCTAGATGTAAAATAAATCACTATATCCCTTGGCAACTGTCTCTACCTTGCCACCCCTGAGTTGACACGGTAAATTTTCTCAATTTGATTTTCAAGATCCACTGATGTCAATCCAATCACCTGTGAAAAGGCTTCTGCAAATATCTTTTTTAGATTCTCTTGTTTATTTTCTTTTAGACCTCTCACCCTCAATGCAGATTCCATTGTTTTATATTGTAATAAAACCCATTCTTCATCTGCTTTCACCACCTTGTTCCGAAGCTCCTCTATTTGACTTTTTAAATTCAAATTAATTTGATCAATCTCATGCACTTTTCCATCCAGCTTTTGTATAAATTCAATCATAGTCATAAAGGCTGACTTCACTTCTTCTTGTAAATCTTCATTCTCAGCTGTAGCAGAATTTTTAATTTCCAATAATTTCTCCTCAATTTCCTTAAATTTTTTGTCTCGAGCAGAAATTTGACTCTTCAGAAATTCTTTCAACTCCTCTTGTAGTTTGTGTATTTGAACTAGCGAGGCAGCTCCCTTAGAATCAGCAGGCTGTATTTGTTTAAAAACCATCTTACTTTAACTTTATAAATTGCAACAAAGTCAAATCTTTTCAAGCCACTTATTTGAAATGGGTAAATCAGTTCTATAGACCTTCGACTTTTCTCTTTAAGATTTCTTCTTAGATATAAAATCCATCAAATTTAAGCAAAGTTAATAAGGCGCTAACGATGTTAACAAAGACTTCCTTAAGTTTCATTTTCACGTCTCATTAACCAAATCCGCCATTTTCCTTCTTCTCAAATACCTTTCAAAGATCGAGATGAGGTCTAAAACAAACGTCCACCCTGCCTCTTGCCTCCGCTCCGTCTGCTTAAAGTAATTAGAATATCTTCATCTTGATAGCAGAGATGGTCGCGAGCACTTTGTTCTGCAAAAATGCAGAAACTTCCTGGATCTGGAGCATTTGCCAGGTTTAAACTTGGAGCTCTCACCTTTCGAGCCCCAGGAGTTATTCCTGGAACTCTTAGGGAGCTCTACCCCCACCCGGCTGCTCACCTTTCCCTCTTCTCCCAGGGAAGGGTTTTCAAGCCATCAGACAGCTGATTTATGCTGTCTGAACGGCTTTAACAGAATCATGGGGGCGGCAGTCTGAAAGGGCTGTCTCCAATGCGCGTGGAGCCACTGGAAGTCAATTTTCTTTTTTGCTTCTTAACTGCCACATATTTTAGCTGGGGAAGTTGGGAGAGGGTTGTTGTTGGAGTGGTAGAAAGTTAGTTATAACAACATTCCTTATTCAAGGACTTTTGCCTGTGTCTGATGGAGACTGCCTGAAGATTGTACCCAGTTGAATGTGAAGAGTTGATTGGACAATGTGATGAATTTGTGGGTGTGGGGCAGGGCTGTGAACTGTCAGCTGGATGTCGAAAACCTGGAAGCTTTCAGATTCAGGTTTTCCCAGATGTGCCAACATGACATCTCTAATAAATTGGATCTTTGAGGAACCTCAAGCCTCAGAGCTTTATTTTGTTGGGAGTGTTCCTTGGAACCCTGACATTAAGCCAAATCCCTTAAATAACTAAGCAGCACCCCGAAAGGGGGCTGAATGGGGTGCTGAGCCCAAGCATCAACCTAAAGCTTGGGTGGTGCAAAGATTTATTTATTTATTTATTTATTTATTTTATTTATTGTTCACATTTTTATACCGCCCTTCTCCGAAGACTCAGGGCAGTGTACAGCAAATAAAACACAAATACAATTTTTTTTAAAATACAATATATAATTAAAAATCTAATTCCATAAGCTGAATATTTAAAATACGTGGCTAAAATTATAAAATAAAATAACCCCCTTAAAAACCCCACTAAAAACCCTCGATTAAAATTTATCATTAAGCCAGCCCTGCTTGATGAAAGAAGAAAGTCTTAAGCTCGCGCTTGAAGGTCCGAAGATCAGGGAGTAGGCGTAGCCCCACAGGTAGTTCATTCCACATGGCAGGAGCCCTGACAGAGAACGCTCTTCCCCTGGGGACCACCAGCTGACATTGTTTGGCTGACGGCACCCTAAGGAGGCCCTCCCTGTAAGAGCGCACAGGTCGATGGGAGTCTACTGGTGGCAGTAGGCGGTCCCGTAAATATACCGGTCCCATGCCATGGAGCGCTTTAAAGGTGATGACCAAAACCTTGAATCGCACCCAGAAGACCACCAGCAACCAATGCAGCCTGCGCAGGAGAGGTGTTACATAGGAGCTACGAGATGCTCCCTCTATCCCCCGCGCGGCCGCATTTTGCACCATTTGGAGCCTCCTGGTGCTCTTCAAGGGAAGCCCCATGTAGAGACCATTGCAGTAATCCAGGCGGGAAGTAACGAGGGCATGAGTGACTGTGCATAGAGAGTCCTGATCCAGGAAGGGGCGCAACTGGCGAATCAGGCGAACCTGATAAAAAGCTCCCCTGGCGACGGCCATCAAATGATCTTCTAAAGACAGCCATACATCCAGGAGAACGCCTAAGTTGCGCACCGATTCCCAGGGGCCAACGATTCGCCCCCCACAGTCAGCGATGGAATTAGCTGACTGTACCGGGACACTGGTATCCACAGCCACTCTGTCTTGCATGGGTTGAGTCGAAGTCTGTTCATCCCCATCCAGACCTGAACGGCCTCAAGGCACCGGGACATCACATCGCTTCATTGGGGTGGTTCGGGGTGGATATGTACAGCTGAGTATCATCAGTGTACAGTTGACAACTCACCCCAAAACCACGAATGATCTCCCCCAGCGGCTTCATGTAGATGTTGAACAGTAGAGGTGAGAGAATCGACCCCTGTGGCACCCCACAAGTGAGGTGCCTAGCGGTCAACCTCTGCCCCCCTGCCAACACCGTCTGCGATCGGTCGGAGAGGAAGGAGGAGAACCACCAGAAAATGGTGCCCCCCACTCCTAACCCCTCCAGCTGTCACAGCAGGATACCATGGTCGATGGTATCAAAAGCCGCTGAGAGATCTAACAGGACCAGGGCAGAGGAGCAACCCCTGTCCCGTGCCCTCCAGAGATCAGATTCAGTGAAGATGGAAGAGAGAGAGGAGATTGCAGAGGGAGCCATGGGAGCACATACCAGAAGGTTTATCAAGATCCGGTATTCTCCTTCTGAAGGCGTGGTACGAGGCCTTGAAGCTGCAAAGATGATGCAAAGCCTAGGTGCTCAGTCCAGGTGGAGGAATTCCAGGAAAAGTTGCCAGCATGATCCAACTCCAGAGATGGGTCCAAAAGAACGATCACCTGGATGTTGTCCTGTATCCAGCCCTCGTCAACCTGCCTTCATGCTACCCTCTGCAGAATTTATCCCCCCAGGCTCGGGTGTTGAAACAACCCGAAGGCTGAAGATGATGAATCAGACTTTTTCCAGAATCGGCAACAAAGTTTATTGAACAATCAACAGCATAAAGAATCAACAGCAAACTTACTGCATCAGAAACAACAGCAGAATCAACAGCAGAATCAACAGCAAGCTTATTGAACATTACACAATGTTATTATTACACAAAATTTATATAGCTTTTCATAACTCAGTTCAGCTTAGCTAACATATGTGTTACTTCATTATTGGCTAATGAATCTCCAAGGCACAATAATTGGTTAGTAATCACATCATTGGCTTTCATGTGAATATACATATATGCACGTATGATTAAAGCAACAAACGTTTCAGGGTTAAACATTGTTTCATCCTGTATCCTTGTATATGCTGGGAACATTGCTTAAATGAGGTTTGCCATTCGAGACAAGAGTGCCGCCCACATTCCAAAATGTACATGATGATGAACAAACATTAACACTTCACTGGGGATTCTAGCCTGGCCAGGGGTGGGTCCAGTGCCAGTGGATGCCAGTGCCATCTGCTCCTCCACTTGCAGGATCACCATGGTCCCATTTTGCCCCAATGATCCCAGCACTGCCGTGGAATCTGATCCAGCAGCCAGTCATGCCATCACCGCAGGTTCCACTTCAGCCATTGGCATTCACCTCACCGCCCACCATAGCACCCCAACAGGTCCCTGCCCCACCTCCAGTTGCCGTGGTGATTCTGCCAGCAAGGGCCCCACCACCATGGTTTAGAGCGACGTTTGACGGTAAGCCTACCAAATTTTCTCAGCTGAGTATGGGTTCATATAGATCAGTATAGAAAGCAATACAAAACAGATTGCGACTTAGTATCTGCAATCTCAGAGGGGATGAATGAGGGAGATGCTGCTGACTGGATAGCCCAGCTGCACATTGAGGGGGTTGCTGAATTAAATGATGCAGAAGATTTTGTTGAGCTGCTCTCGGCCAGATTTGAAGACCAAGACCGAATCAATGAGAGTGAAGCCAAGATAAAGGTGATGAGTCAAGGAAATTGACCTATAAAGGACTTTGTATGGGACTTTAGACGGGTTGCGGGGAACCTTGGACATTGGCCAGACAGAATACTTCTGCATTATTTTAAAGAGGCCATTGATCAAGAAGTCAGAACCACCTGTGAAATCCGAGGGGTGCCAGAGCGACTGCAAGACTGGTATACTATGTCAATAGCTCTTGATAGAGAAGTTCACCCATTCCACAACCCCTCAGCTGAGATGTCCCCAGGGAGAACTTTTGCTAGACATCCTCCAACAAACCCTACTGAAACCCCTCCTGCTCAATCTACAGGGGTGATCAAATGCTACTGTTGTAGGCAAGTGGGTCATTGAGCTGCGGAGTGTCTGGCACCTGTGCTGTTTCCACAACCACACCCTGCCACATCAGCCCGAGGTAGAAGGGATCCATGAAAGCCCTTGGATGCCAGCAGAATTGCCCAGCAGGCAGTTGAGACTTCCTCTCCCCCTGGAGAGAGTGAAGAGACCTCAACCAAAGAACTTCCATCCAGGCTGGCCAGCAGTAGCAGCAGTGAAGACGACCCAATGGTAAATGGGACCATCCACCCCTTTGCAGTCAAAGTCAAGCTGGCAGTGCCAGAGACAGGGGTACATGGAGAGGTAGCAGCAATAATAGACACTGGCTGCACCCGTTGCTTGATTAGCTTCCCCATTGTTGAGCAGCTAGGCATAAAGACACACCCCTTAAGCTGCCCCATCTGCTTTCAGCAAGTAGACGGGACCTTAATAGGTGGCACCCCTGCTACACGGGTCACTGAGCTTGTCAGATTGGAACTGGGGATCCACACAGAGCTCATTCGATTCATAGTAGCCCCAAAAATGGCAGAGTCAGTCATCCTGGAACTCACCTGGCTAGACAAATGGGCCCCTGCAATCGAATGGGAGGATGGCTACCGAAAAGTAAGGATGGGGTGGGCCCCTTGCCGCTTGTCCCTCCTGAAGCCGAACCCACTGAGACGAGCCCTCAGGGGCCCCTCCAATGAGAGGCGGCCATGACGCCCCAGGTCCCCAAGGAATACAGGGACCTGGTTGAAGCATTCAGTGAGGAGGAATGCAACATCCTTCCCCCTCATCGCCATACTGTGCAATCGAGATTGAGCCCAGGGCCAAACTCCCTAAACCAAAGATTTACTCAATGACCCCAAAAGAGATGGCTGAGCTGAAGAAGTACATCGATACTAACCTTGCCCAAGGGTTCATTCAACCTGCAAAATTCAGAGTAGCTGCCCTGGTGCTGTTTAAGGAAAAGAAAGATGGGGGGACGAGGCTCTGCGTGGATTTTTGTGGAATAAATGTGGTATGCATGGAAAACACCTACCCCCTTCCCCTCATGAAAGACCTACTGAACTACCTTTCAAAAGGCAGTGTTTACTAAACTTGATTTGAGAGAAGCCTACTACAAGGTGCACATAAAGGAAGGGGATGAATGTAAGATTGCTTTCAACTGCCCATTAGGTAGCTTCCACATCAAAGTCATGCCCTTTGGTCTCCAAGGAACCATTGCAGTGTTCATGCAATTGATTAATGAAGTGCTGCATGAACATTTATACAAGGGGGTTCTAGTTGACTTGAATGACATTCTCATCTTCAGTGAGACATTAGAAGAACATGTGAAACTAGTCCGACAAGTACTAAAGAAACTGTTAGCTGCAAAACTTTATGCGAAGCTGTCCAAATATGAGTTTCACAAAACTTCTCTGGACTACCTGGGCTATCGAGTGTCGAACGAAGGCGTAGAGATGGATTCTGGGAAAGTGCGAGCCGTACTTGACTGGCAGCCCCCTCACACTAGGAAACAGATGCAAAGTTTCCTGGGGTTTGCTAATTTCTACCAGCAATTCATCCCAGCCTTCTTGGAAGTAGCTCTGCCGCTTACTGAACTGCTAAATACAGGACCCTCCCCTGCAAAGCCACGGCCAACGCAGCCTTTAGCCTGGACGCTAAGCTGTCAAAAAGTGTTTGGAAGCTTGAAATGGCGGTTTGCAGAGGAGCCCATCCTTCAGCATCCAAACCCAGATAGGCAGTTCATTGTCCAGGCTGACATGAGCGACATAGCAGTGGCAGCAGGGGTCTTCCCTGTGCATATGTGTCCAAAAATCTTATGGACACCGAGCAGAGATGGGCACTATGGGAGAAGGAAGTCTTTGCTGTTTGTTGGGCTCTTCTATCATGGCGGGATAGAGGGAGCCAAGATCCCCTTTGAGGTATGGTCAGACCATAAAAACCTCAAAGCCTTAAAGACCCCATGAAGGCTCTGCCCCAAACAGGTCCGCTGGGCGGTTTGATTTCAAGCTGAAATACATCCCGGGGGGAAGAACCTGCTTGCAGATGCCCTGTCAAGGAAACCCCCAGTATGACAGCCAGAGGGAGGACATCATCCATGCCATCATCCCAGACACACAGTGTGCAGCCGTGCGGCTCCACTACCTGGAGTCAGGCCAGCAGGCGGACTGACCCCATTAATGGGAAGCTAACTGCCGACTTGAAGACAGCACTATCTACTGATCCATGGCTAGCTGACAATCGAGACACGTTGACGACTCGTGATGGACTAGCTTGGAAAGGTTTAAAAATCCCCAACAGCATGAGACTTCTGGTGCTCCAGCGTAGCCATGATTCTCAATTGGCTGGTCACTTTGGATTTTTAAAGACCCTTCATCTGATTAGACAGCAGTTTTGATGGCCAAAGATGATAGCTGATGTGGAGGACTATGTAAAAAGTTGTGCCACATGTGCCAGCCATAAGACAAAACCGGGGAAGCGTCCCAGTTTGCTTCAGCAGGTCACTGAGCCCAGTTGCTCATGGGAAGAAATAGCTATGGACTTTATAGTAGAGCTCCCAGAAAGTGGTGGAAATACAGTAATATGGACTGTGATAGACCTGTTCTCCAAACAGGCCCATTTTATTCCTTGTTCTGGACTTTCCTCAGCTAAGACATTAGCCAAGATGTTTGTCAAACAGATCTACCAGCTGATAGATCTACCAGATCACAATGGGTGATCTCTGATTGAGGAGTTCAGTTCACCGCTAAATTCTGGAGGGAGTACCTGAGGTCCATTGGGTCATCTCAGGGGCTTAGCTCAGCTTTCCATCTGAGTATGAATGGAGCTGCGGAACACGCTAATGCCATGGTGGAACAATACATAAGATGTTATGTGGATTACCAGTAAGATAATTGGGCTGACTTGCTTCCTTTCCCAGAAGTGGTGTACAATAATGCAGTACATAGTAGTATGGGAATGATGCCTTTTCAGATTATGAGCGGCATGGAATTTTTCCCTATGCCAGAACTGCCGAGAGAACAGCCTTCTTCCATGACTCTGAATGAATGGATGGAGTCATTAAAGAAAGGCTGGGAGAATACCAAAAAAGCCCTGAATGAAGCGGCCAAAGCATAGAAAAAGCAAGCAGACAAACTCCGATCTCTCCAACCCCCCTTTCGGGTGGGAGATCGCATGTATCTTTCCACCAAATACATACATTTGAGTTTGAAGAGTAAGAAGTTAGGACCGAAATATTTAGGCCCCTTCCCCATAGTGAAAGTGATTAATCCAGTGACTGTATAGCTAAATCTTCCCCGCATACTGGGAAAAATTTATCCTGTTTTCCATTGCAGCCTGTAAAAGCCTGCTGTGGGATCTAAACTGAGACCTCAACCTGCTGCTTCCCCAAAGCTGATTGTGGTGCAGGGTGAGACTCATTATGAGGTGAAGAAAATTTTGGACTCCAGATTGCAGAGGAGACATTTGCAATATTTGGTTCATTGGAAGGGATACCCCTTGTCTGAAGCCACGTGGGTGAAGAGTTGGGATGTCCAGGCAGACACCTTAGGCAATTTCATGATAAATTCCCTGATAAGCCTAAGGGGGGGTGGGGAGAGAGAGGTGGTTAATGTGGCAATTATGTTAACTTCAGTCTTGTTTCAGGATACGTTCCTTTCCTGAAGGGTGGGGGGAAGCCTGTCAGTTTTGGAAGACAATTTTCTTTTTTGCTTCTTAACTGCCTAATATTTTAGCTGGGGAAGTTGGGAGGGGGTTGTTGTTGGAGAGGTAGAAAGTTAGTCATAACAACATTCTGTATTCACGGACTTTTGCCTGCGTTGAGACTTTGTTGAGGGTGTTCCATGGAATCCTGACAGCCAAAATTCCTCATACATACGCAAGTTCACAGACATCCTGGCTTTGGCTGCAAAAACTCTAGGCAGCCTTCCCTACCACACACTTCTTCCTCCCGCCACCCCATGTGAGATGGAAAGGCCCAAGATAAAGTGTCTGGTCTGGACACACAGCCTTCTGTGATGGAGCTCTTCCTGGGGACCAAAGCAAGAAATTACTGATCCATCTCGAAGGTGAGCTCCAGAATGGCGGTAGCAACAGCGGTGGAAAGAGAACAGCAGTGGAGGGGCTCCAGCCGGCCAGCCCTCAGGGGTGGAATTTCCTTTCAGGCCTCCCACCCATCAAGATGTTGCTTGATCTCATGGCTGCTTCTTGTGGCCCTTGTTGGTGCTGGGCATGCCTTGGGCACTCAGGGAGTTGCTCCACGTACTCTCTGAGTCGGCAGCTGTTTCTGTTCACTACTGCTCTTGCTGGGAGAACATCTTGCACAGCACAATGAAATTTAGCAGCCATGAGCTGCCGCTTTCCTCTAAGTCCCATCCAGAAAGCACTGTGGCAGAGAGAAGCAGCCAGGTTGAGTGCATTTACAACAAATCATCCGAAGTTTATATAGTTCAAAGCCGTAGTGGGTTGCTACTGGTTCTCCCCAGTTTGCAAGAACTGGTAGTAAACATTTTGAGTAGTTTGGAGAACTGGTAGTAAAAATTCTGCCTGCCCCTGCCCCCAATCTATTGCTGCTTCCCGACTCCCAGCTGATCGGCTAGAAGGAAAACAATCAAGACTCACTTGTCGAAGAACAGAAAAAAAACAAGACACCGTCCCTTTAAATTGATCGGCTGCTTCTCAGCCAGGAGATCGCCTGGCAAAGAAGAAGAGGTGGGGGAAACGCTGTCATTTTAAATTGACAGAGCGGCTAGAAGCTCCGTTCTGAGTCAGCTGAACAACAAATTGGATAAGAGGAGGAATTCTTATATGGTTCTTGAAGTTTTGGGGTTTGTGCAACATGGGCTTTGTGTTTCTAAAAAGGTTTGGGCGATTTCCTTTGTGAAGTATCCTGTCTTGAATGAGTTTTCTGCCTGCTTGTAAATGGAGCCAAACTTCCCGTAGCTGTTTTCCGCTTACAAAGTTTCCTTTATGCAGCTGGCAGGAATGTGGAATTCCAGGCAGGTTCCTTGCTAGCAGCTTGATTATTCTTTAAATGTCTGGAATATTTTATTTGGGAAATGAAGAGGGGAGAGTTTGAGTCCTTCCCAGAACAGATTAGTGGGGTGGGGAGGAAATGGGATTTTGAAGTAATATTCCCCTGGAGTGGGGAGGGAATGGGGATTTTAGGCTTGCTGTCAAACATCAGCCATAATACTAATGATTCTTTTGAACAATATTTTGTATATGAAATTATGACTGAAACCTATACAGGTTCACACTGTCAGGAAGTTTCTCCTTAGTTTTAGGTTGCTTCTCTCTTTGTTGAGTTTCCATCCATTGCTTCTTGTTTTGCCTTCTGGTGCTTTGGAAAATACTTCCTCCCCCCTTTTTTCTAGCAGCCCTTTAAAAGCCTGTTGCCTATCACACTCTTGGGCAAATCATGTGAGCCATTTCCTCCTTTCAGTGGTCCATGAAAGTGCATCTATAGCAGAGGTTTCTAACCTTGGCCACTTTAAGACTTTAAGACAGCAAAACTGGCTGAGGAATTCTGGGAGTTGAAGTGGCCAAGTTTGGAGACCCCTGATCTATAGTATGTAGATAATAAAGTTGCAAAAAGGTGAACAACATTTTTGCAGAACTATAGATACATTGAGGCTGGATGTGACAAGGAATGGCTGGGAGGGGAGGGGCCAGGCGAGGTACCCCTTGACATGAGAGACATTGAGTTGGCCACGCCCACCCAGTCATATGATCATCAAGCCATACCCACTGTCACATGACCATCAAGCCACGCCTACAAAATAAGCCACACCCACAGAACCGGTAGCAAAAAAAATTAGAACCCATCCCTGGTTCAATGTTTTTCACTTTTCTCATGTTCAATATTTTGTCATCTTTTATTGTTGTCTATCTAGGTTTCCCTTTGTTCTGGCAAATACAAAACATGGGGACAAACATACTTTGGAAAATAGAATTTTATTCATCAGCAAACTTCCTTTTTCTTTTCCACTTTTAGATTTTCCATCTTCTTTTCCATAGTGCTCACACTTGGAATAAAATGTGGCATTACCTCCCCTTTTATATCATCTCTGTAAATGGTACTTTTATTATTTACTACAAGAACTAGCATATGATCCAGTGAAAACTGAATATGAATTCTAAAGTTATTCAGAAGTACATGAAGCTCTTTTTCTATTAAATAATTGCACTCTGATTCTTATTTTGTCTTTCATTGCATTCAGCAAAAGAAAAATATCTGCAGAATAGCTTGCAGAGACTAAAATAATCCATACTGTAGATGCTAACATTAAAGAGCAAGTGATTTTGTGTATTTCTTCTAATCTGATTGTTGCTGTGCTAAACCACTAGAGGGACCTAAACTTTTAAATTATCTGAGTATTTTCACGGCTTTTATGTAAAACTAGGTGTGAACTTACTTCTTATGGCAAACGACAAATCCTGAGCTGCAAAAATCCAAATAATCATTAGATGGCAAGAAAGGGACACAAATATCTTTTAACTTTTGTTGCCATTTACCTGAAAATATAACACATGCAATAACCTGTAACTTTTTCTCTACTTATCAATTCTAAATAGCTCAAAGAATGAAGGTACAGTAAATGAAGAAGGGCAGATTTTTAAAAAATGAATAATGCTCTTACTTTAAGGGAATTATTTCCTTTCAGGCATTGGCAACTAGGGTACATTGATTATGAGCAAGGTGTTTAACATTCTGGAATGCATACAATGCAGTATAATAATCCACAAGTATAATAATCCATGAATAGGGAGAAAATAAATAAGAAAAATTCTGATGATTTTTTAAAAAATGTAATTATCTCATATTTTGTTTATTATTCTCTTTTACTTGGAACTCATTAGAAGTAGAAAAAAGATCCAGTCTCAGATTTTGATATCGTCATCTCTTTCTCAATATATTTTTTGTATAAAATGAATCTGTCTTATTCATGGATTTGTATAAGAATTTTTCCAATCTTTGTAAGAACCACTAAAAGTGAGTTAGAATCCTTAGTCTTTTTCCACCTTACATTTTTCAAACGTATGCTCATATTAAACACAACAATCATGATGAGGTATGGATTTTTTGTTTCTTGCAAATCTACAGCTTGGAAAGAAATGACAATCAGTTCCTTTTCTGCCTTGCTTTGCTTCATGTTCACAAATAGTTGAACTCTGAGTTCTGGAACAAGCTTTTTAAAAAACTCAGTCCTTTCTCTATAACAAAGAAATGAATATTGTATGTGTTTGTTTATTTGGACTTATTTAGTGTTCCTATCCAGAGGTGCTCTGAGCAGTTTATATTACATGTTTCTTTAACAATATACAAATAACAAAATGATATCACAAAAAGCAAATGAAATTACAAATTTGCTAGTACTCATTTCCTACAATCCATATAATTGTTATTAATCTTACGATTAGCAAAAATCTGCAGACAAACTAATTTCTGAGAGCTACTGTATGGAGAAAGGGAGAAAAACAATTGTGAGTAATGCTATCATCATGATAATACTACCCTGAGTGGTCTCATAATAGCATTTAGACTTATATGCCACTTCACAGTGCTTTACAGGCCTCTCTAAGATGTTTACAGAGTCAGCATATTGCCCCCAACAATCTGGGTCCTCATTTTACCCACTTTGGAAGGTAGGAAGGCTGAGTCAACTTTGAGCCTGGTGAGTCTGCTAAACTGCTGGCACATGGTGATCAGCAGAAGTAGCCTGCAGTACTGCACTCTAACCATAGTGCTACAGCAGCTCTTATAATGGTGCTATTGAGTCATGCCTGCATTTAACATCTTTATCAATGGGTGACATCTTATTGTAGAATAGTAGAAGAATAGATAAAGAATAAATGATTTCATGATTTTGAATAATTCATAAACAAACACCTTGACATGAGTTGATTGTATCTGCCATAGTTAACCAGAGTATGGTAATAATTATTTCTATTGGAAAAGATCCTCAGTCTTAAATTTCAAATTCAAAGAAGTTCAAATATTTTATAAAAAGTCTAAAAAACCTGAAATATAAATTAAATTTTCCAAGCACTGCTATTAATGTAATTGCATTGTCTATAAATCTAATTTCAATATAAAGACACATTTTTTTGATCAGACCATGTGTAAGTCAGATTGTTCTTTATTGAATGATATTGTCAGAGATGAACAAATTCTTTTATTAGAACATGGCAATGAAAATTGAATCAATGCCCGATGATCTCTTATGTAGCTCTCCAGATACATCAAAATAAAAAATAGTAAGAACAGTTAACGCATAGCTTATACCTAGTTTTTTAATTTTTTTCTTTAGCCAAGGAAAATGTGCATAACAATAATCACAATCCCCAAACTAGCATGCTGGAATAAAGTAGATTAGGTCATCTGTGCATTATTATTTTATTTTTGGGAACTTTGGGAAGGACATGGGCACAACTTTTGACACGTTGGCATCATTATAAAGTTTATTCCTGTGGGTTCTGCACTCTGGGAGATTTAAGCAGCTCAAAAGACTTATTTTCTCTCTCCTTGTTTTGTTTATTTTGTTTTGAATACAACAAAATATCTTATGCTACCAGACTTGAAATCCTGGGTTTAGAAAACTTAGAACTCCGCCACCTCCGACGGGACCTGTGTTTAACTCAGAGAATCATCTACTGCAATGTCCTTCCCGTTAAAGACTACTTCAGCTTCAATCACAACAATACAAGAGCAAACAATAGATTTAAACTTAATATTAACCGCTCCAAACTTGATTGCAGAAAATATGACTTCAGTAACAGAGTTGTTAAGGCTTGGAATACATTACCTGACTCTGTGGTCTCTTCTCAAAGTCCCCAAAGCTTTAACCAAAAACTGTCTACTATTGACCTCACCCCTTTCCTAAGTGGTCTATAAGGGGCGTGCATAAGAGCACGAACGTGCCTACCATTCCTGTCCTACTGTTTCCTTCATTATATACAATTTATATAGTTATTACATGCTTATACCCATATATATACTTATATGTTGTATAGATACTTCATGCCTATGCTTATGTATACTATTGTGACAAATAAATAAAATAAAATAAAACATCAATAAAAAACTAATGGACTTCCAGTTGACGTCATGGTGAGATCGGACATGGAAAGTGGGTCTCCACATCTCTGTGCTGAGTTCTCCCCATTGGTGGGCTCTGAAAGGAGCCAAAGCTGCCTTGGAGAGGCGGTGAAGAAAAGAGGGATGCCCCACAAAGTCTTGGAGAGTCGCAGCTCTCCAGAACTTACCTTCCCTCTCAGCCACGATGAGAAGAGACAGCCTAAGATGGCTGCCATGAAGATGGGACAGCCGATGACCATCTAAGTTTTGAACTGGAGTGGATTTTGGTGAATAGTGTGGAACTGGGTGAAAGAATTGAAGTGTGTGCATGAAGTGACTGATTGGAACCTACTTGTATATTAGGTAAAGGTAAAGGTTCCCCCGCACATACGTGCTAGTCGTTGCCAACTCTAGGGGGCGGTGCTCATCTCCGCTTCAAAGCCGAAGAGCCAGCGCTGTCCGAAGACGTCTCCGTGTTCATGTGCCCGGCATGACTCAATGCCACAGGTGCACAGAACGCTGTTACCTTCCCACCAAAGGTGGTCCCTATTTTTTCTACTTGCATTTTTATGTGCTTTCAAAACTTTTAGGTTGGCAGAAGCTGGGACAAGTAATGGGAGCTCACCTCATTACACAGCAGAACTAGGGATTCAAACCGCTGAGCTACCAACATTTTGATTGTATATTGTATATTACTTGTATATACTTGTATATTACTTGTATATATATCTTTACATGATGAAACAAAGGTAATAATAAAATGGGAAAATTAGAGATTGAAGTAAGTAAGCTTAAATAATTGGTTGAAGTAAGTAAGCTTAAATAATATTGTGACTGGTAAACATTGAGCAATTAAATAACAAAAAGAACATATTTTAATATAAACATGTGTATTAATACTAGAATTATATAGATTGGATGAAAGCAAAGAATATGAATAGCGTTATTTTGATGTTTAAATAATATTGTGATTGGCATTAGAATAGTATATAGTATAGTATATTGAAATAATGAATAATGAATAATGAAGGACAGTATTTTAATATAAATAGATACAAAGAGTGAAAATAAGAGAAGACAAAAATAAGAGAAAGGGGAATATTAGTATACTCATTTTTATAAAATAAGATAAATGCAATGATAAGAGGAGGTTTAGAAACTGAGCGGTAGTATTATGTAAGTTTAAACAATATGAAATAATGTAGGATTATAATTTGATATGAATGTGTATTACTACTAGAAATATAAAAGCTGGATGAATGTGATAACTATGATTAATAATATTATTTTATCTGTATTGAAATGTATGGCACCCAGGTGTCATAGTGTTCATGGATTGATATGTATATGTAATATAAAATAAAAAACTTGATAAAAACAAAAACCCAATGGTTTTATTTTTTAATTTCAACATGGGGCACTTTAGGGGCTATTGGAGATAGGAATATGAAGAGCTGCAAGTTATCTTACTTTTCTGCCAACAGAAAAAGTCATCTCTTCTCCATGAGCCTGAGGCTATGCTAGTAGGACTTTTTACCTACCATGACCAGGGTGATTAATATATCACAGCTGTCAGGGTTCTGACAGATGCCCTAATAAAAGCAGGAGCCTCAAGCCAGTTTTCAAGAAAAATCCAGTTATTTATTAGGAGTGCCATGTCGGCATGGACCTAGTGAAGCCAGCTCTTACCCCACTTAGTTCACACCTTGCCTCTGACCCTATTTCTCCCTCCCCCCAAGATATGTCATCAGTCACATTCCCCAAAAAAGCAATTTCACTGGTCGTAGAAATCACCTCCTCCAGCCACTACTGGTTTCTGTGCAGATGGCCTTGACTTTGGCCAGCTAGGATGTGCGTTGTTTTGATTGAGGTACAAATTCCTCGATGCAAACTGCTCGATTCCCCATCCCACTGCCTATGGCAACTTAGGATCTGGTTAGGGAAGCTTCGCGAGTTGATAACAGCTTTGGATATGGGACTGATTTTCTACTTCTTTTTCTATTAGACTATATGGTTTAGTCATTATCTGCATGGAGAAGGCATTGGATTAATTTATTATCTACATGTTTTTAAATATATTTGGTGCTTAAAAGAGTCAGAAACTAATCTTTCTTTGCTTAAAAACTGAATTGCCATTCTTCTTTTATTTAAGAATGAGAACTGGCTCTGATTCAGTGTGCAGCATAATATATTTTGTGTGGGACTGTTCGCCTTGTACCCTTGGCCATGTCTGCTTGGCCACCAGGGTTCCGCCTCCAGCCATTCACTCCTAACATTTCTCCTCAGCTGACATGCCCCTCGGCCAATGGGCCCCAGCCTATCCAACCCAGCCTTTTCGGCGCAGCCCACTGAATGAAATACCGCTTGTCCTGGGCTTTTAGCCCCCCAAGGATACTTAGCTGCCAGCCAATCTGGCTGTCAATGCTGGCAGCCAGAAGCCCCTGTGCAGAAGGGGAGGGGGTGGAAACTCTCCTGTACCTGACTGTATTTCCCTGATAACGAACGGTCATTAGGTTGTCGTATGTTCCTCCACCCCCAATCCCCTGCCCAACAAAGAGAAGTTCCAAAAGTGCCAGCTGCAACTCAATGAGAAGCCAGTCCAAACCAGATTGTCGCTAGGTGTAGGACAGCTGGAAGACCTGAGGAGCACCCACCAGCGGTGACTTTCACCAGAGGCATCAAAAATCCCACAGAATGGAGGGGTGAGGGGTAGAGCATGACAACTTCACACTGCCTAACTCTCATAAAGAGGACCTCATGCAGAGCCAGGCATTGCAACTGCTGCAAGAGGTGATCAGGATTTGGAGAGCTCAGGAATCCCTTGCCCAGAAGCCTGCCCAGCCACTGCATGGAGAGACTGGCCAGGCAGAAGGGGGATCTGCCATCTCCGCAGCCATGGCGGCAGCTTCTGTTGCTCCATAGGGGGCAGCTCCATAGGGGGCAGTTCAGCAGCCAGCTGAGGTGCCAAATCACTAGGGTTTCTCCACTGGGAGTAAAATACAGAGGGGAATCCCAAAGTTCTGGGATTCTTCCTAGCCTAAGTCTGAAATCACATTCAGGAGTATGGAGATGAATGGGGATGTGAGCCAGCCAAAGTAAGATGTATCACCATGGCCCTGCAGCAGAGTGGATGGTTACTCTTCACAACAACAGTGCCCCCAAACTAAGGAGCTATGACCCATTTATATTGACACTTCATCTGCACTTCAAGGACCCCCTAGCCAAATGCAATTCATCCCTGTGTAATTACACAGGGATGGAGATCATTGGCAGAATACACCCAGGAGTTTTGTGAGCCGACCTGCCATATGGCCATCTGGCCCCAGGAAGTCCTGATGGAATGTTACAAGGATGGTCTTAACAATGACATCTATCATACCTGCATCTCCCGAGGGGGAGGGATGTCCAGCATGTCAGCTTCCGCTTTATTTGAAGTGTATATTTACCTATTGGAGTGTTTTACTGTTTTATTACTTCGTAAAAGGTTTTCTTTACTGAATGTCTTACTTGATTTACGGGAAAGGGAGGGAGGATTGTACTGTTGCCAGCGTTTGGCTGATCATTGCAGGTGAAGAAGGAGATAGTCTTTCAACCAGACGTTTGAACTGATTTGGCGCATGACTGTAACGGGAGTTGCATGCTTCGCATTCCATCCAGAAGATTGACAGAGGGAGAACATCAGAAGTAAAACAACACGTGGCCAAGGAGAAAGAGGACATTGGACTATGACTGTTTGAACCCTGGTGCAGGAGGGTTCAAGAGAGGAAATACTTTTGTATAGTTGTAATTACTTTCAGTTCTGGCTTAGCTTTCTCTGCAATCTGACATGTTTAGTTAAAATTACCAATCTCTTCAAACTGATGGAGTTGGGTCTTTATTTTTTTAAATACTGATTGGAGGCAAGCTGACATTAAGCCAGAATTTAAAAAAAAATCAGTCATCCAGGATCACAACCTAGAGGACTGAAAACTTTTTTTTAATGATGTCGGAGCATGAATGCGGAGCTGATGATGAGGAGTTGCCAGAGTCATCAATTGTCTCACAACTGGCAGACATCTCATCCCAGGGATTTTCCAAAGGAGCTGATAAGAAATCTTTTCTGGGGAAAAAGCCAACCCCAGAAGATGAGCCAGAGAAGATGGGAGCAGGCTTGGCAGCCACATCGCACCCTTCCAAGTATTCAGGATTTTCTGCAGAGTGGCTGGAGAAACTACAAATAGAGGAGAGACGGGAGAAGGCCAAACTGGATTTTGGAAAACTACCAGACCCGGGGGAGCTACAATCCGGAGTTACAAGACGTAAGCAGAAAAAGAATGGCAGCGTGAACAGTTAATTAAGGATGAATTACAAATCGCAGAAGACATCAGACTGTATCATGAGGTGATAGAGCGACAAGCAGACCATGAAAGGTATGGTCCACACCCAGAATCCCTGGAGGGAGGGGGAAGAAGTGGAAAGAGAATTTTTGACAGCCACCGGGGGAGCGGCATACAGCGGAAAAATTCTGGAGGAACAAGAACCTAAGCTGCATTCTCCAGAGGCTGCAGATTTTGATAGAGGGCGAGGGACCCCTGCTGGACAAATGTTGCCTCACAGAAGGAAAAAACCTAAAATTCCCTCAATTCCCAGGAAGTTTGATGGGGACCCTAAGGAATTAGGGTTATTCCAGGCTATGGTGGACAGCCACATGCAGGAGTGGGGTGAAGATTATCGGTCAGAAGCCTCTAAAGTGAGAAGTGTGACCCAAGTCTTGAGTGGAAGGGCAGCTTCCTGATACATGTCCTTGTACCAAGAGAATTCCCCTCTCCTGAGGAACTACCACCACTTTATGGCAACCCTGAGAATGAAATTTGAGGACCCCTTGGCAGAGCAGAAGGCCAAAATCCGCATGAGGTCCATCAGACAAGGGAGGAGACCAGTGGCTGACTACAACCAAGAGTTCAGTGATCTGGTGCCTCTCATCAGAGGGTGATCGGAAGTGGCTCTTTTGGACATATATAAAGACGGCTTAAATGGGGATTTATATAAATTGTGCAGAGCCTGAGTGTCCCCAATTACCTTGCATGGCTGGTACACCCTAGCAGTAGAAATGGAGATCGATCTATCCAAAGACCGCCTGCGAAGTGATCGCGCTTGGAAGCAGACCCCAACTCAGTTCCAGAGAGGACTGCCCAAGGATTTCGCTGCAGCGGAAGGTGGGAAGAAAAAAACCACGGGCTGTTTCAGATTTGGAAAGGAAGGCCACCGAGTGGCTGATTGTCGCGCAAAGCTGGCACCAAAGACGACCGCTAGTGGCAGAAAAGCAATGGTGCAGGCAGAAACTAAGATGCGAGAGGTTGCAAAGAGGGGAGCGGATGTCACCAGAACGCTCCTCCCATCGAGGAGGAACTAGGGACTCCTTCCAGTCCAGATGAAAGCAAGCCATCTTCCGAAGCAGAAGAGGATCTCCTGGTGAGTTGGAAAGGGAGGCCTCTTACCGTTCCAGTGAAACTGTGCATCCCATCCTCGGGAATGCAGGGAGAAATGCTAGCCCTCTTAGACTCTGGATGTACCCGATGTATCATCAGCCCCAAGGTGGTGGAGAAAATGGAACTAAAGCTAAAAACGTTGAGCAGGCCCATAGCATTTTGCCAGCTAGATGGGTCAGTGGCGGGGGGAGGCCCAGCCCACTTTGTGACAGAACCCATAGAGATGACCATAGGAGACCACTGAGAAATCATAAACTTTATTGTGGCCCCAGGCATGGATCAGCCACTCGTACTGGGTCTCTCGTGGCTCTGGAAATGGAACCTGAAAATAAACTGGAGAACGGGGGTGTTGAGACTCTGCACAAGGGCGGAAAAGAAGGAGAAGATAACTTTAAAACTCCCTGACCCCAAACTCGCTGAGATACTGGGGTTGATGTTTGAATGGCTGGAGGGGGAGGAAAAAATTCCTAAAGAGTATTGGGACCTATGAGAGGTGTTTAGTGAAAAGGCCTCTGACGTGCTATCTCCCTATAGGCCTACAGACTGTGCTATAGACATCCTTCCAGGGGTGAAACTCCCGAAACCGAAATCATACCCCATGACCCAGAAAGAATTGGGAGAATTGCAAAACTTTATAGATAAAAATTTGGAGTGAGGATTCATTCAACCGGCTAGGCCTCGGGTTGCAGCCCCAGTCATGTTCCGGGAAAAGAAAGATGGCACTTACCGCTTAATACTGGACTATAGAAACCTGAACTGAGTGTGCATGGAGAATGTGTATCCCATGCCTCTCATGAAGGATATGCTTGCCCACTTGGCCAGAGGGAAGTTCTTCACCAGTCTGGATTTATGTGAAGCATATTACAGAGTACGCATAAAAGAAGGGGATGAATGGAAAATGGCATTCAATTGTCCCCTTGGTTGCTTCCAATTCCGAGTCCTACCATTTGGGTTGCAAGGAGCCCCAGCAGTATTCATGCCACTAATAAATGAAGTGCTCCATGAACATTTGTTTAAAGGGGTTTTTGTTTATCTTGATGACATACTTATTTACATGGAGACCATGGAGGAGCATGTGAAGCTAGTAAGAGCAGTACTCAAAAAATTACTGGCCGCAGAACTTTATGCAAAATTGTCTAAGTGTGAATTTCATCAAACGAAAATCGATTACCTGGGATACCGTATTTCCTCTGATGGGTTTGAGATGGACCCAGAAAAAGTCCACACAGTACTAGACTGGCCAGCCCCTCGCACCCGCAAACAGTTACAAAGTTTCCTGGTTTTTGCTAACTTCTATCACCAGTTCATTCCCTCGTTTGCTGACATTGCCCTGCCAAACACCAATCTCCTCAAAACGAAAGGGACTACTAAGCCCAAACCTTCCTTACCATGAAAGTGGTCAATGGAGTGTCAGGCCGCTTTTGAAAAGCTGAAGCGATTGTTTGCTGCCGAGCCAGTCCTCAAACATCCTGACATGGAGTCCCCATTCATGGTTCAAGCAGATTCTAGTGATGTTGCAGTCGGAGCAGTCTTACTCCCAAACAATGCTAAAGGTGAGCTTCAACCGTGCACGTACACATCTCGTAAGCTCACTGAAACAGAGCAGAGATGGGCCATCTGGGAGAAAGAAGCTTTTGCAGTGCACTGGGCTCTCCGAACATGGAGACAATTCTTGGAGGGGGCCAAACACCCTTTCAAGGTATGGACTGATCATAAAAACTTAGAGGCCCTGAAAACTCCCAGAAAACTATCACCAAAGCAAGCTCGATGGGCCCAATACTTTAACCGTTTTAATTTTTCCTTGCATTACATTCCTGGGGGAAAGAACTTCCTGGCTGATGCCCTTTCCTGTTTGCCTCAGTACAATACTACTCACAAGGAAATAGCATGCCCTATACTCCCAGTTCAACAATTAGCTGCCCCAGCTATTACCCGTAGCCAAGCACAAACCGATGCAACGCTACCAGATGATCTCACCAAGTTGCTCATGGAAGCCTTAGACAAGGATCCTGGTTCTTAGCCCATTCACACGAGTGCACTCATCGTGATGGACTGGTGTGGGTGGGGGCAAAAATATATGTCCCTGCATCTCTGAGAGAGGCCATACTTCAACGTTGCCATGATGCTAAAATGGCTGGACATTTTGGGTTCGTGAAAACATTACACCTCTTGAAAAGACAATTCTGGTGGCCAGGGCTTAAAAAGGACATTGAATCTTATATAAAAAGTTGCACTTTCTGTGCAGTAGCAGAGAGACCACCAGGGAAGCCTCATGGGTTGCTTCAAATAGTAGCCTGGCCAGGAGCCCCATGGAAAGAAATATCCATGGATTTCATAGTGGATTGCCCGAAAGTGGAGGCAATACAGTGATCTGGGTAGTTACAGACCTGTTCTCCAAACAACTACACTTCATCCCTTGTTCTAAAATACCTTCTTCAAAAACTTTGGCAAAGCTGTTTGTGCAACACATCTACAGACTCCATGGAGTTCCGGAACGAATAATCTCAGACCAGGGGGTGCAATTCACTTCCCAATTTTGGAAAGAGTTTTTGCGGCTAATAGGCTCCATCCAAGGACTAAGCTCCGCCCACCATCCTCAAACTAATGGGGGTTGTGAACACTCGAACTTGGTACTGGTACAATATCTAAGATGTTACATTAATTATCAACAAGGTAATTAGTCGGACTTACTACCTTTTGCTAAAGTAGCTTACAATAATTCTGTTCATAGCAGTACTGGGTTCACCCCATTCAAAGTGGCTTCAGGTCAGGATTTTGTCCCCATTCCTGAACTCCCTGAAGACAAACTATCCATTCCATCACTGGCTGAATGGATAGACCAATTGCAAAATGCATGGAAAATTACACGCAAAGCAATAGATGATACACATCACGCACACAAACAACAAGCAGATAAAAAGAGAACTCTGGAAAAAAAATTCCAAGTAGGAGATAAAGTTTTCTTATGCACTAAATATTTGCAAACTACACAGAAATCAAAAAAGCTTGGACCCAAATATGTGGGACCTTTCCCCATTGTGAAAATCATTAATCCAGTCACTGTCCAACTAGAACTACCAAAAACTTTGAGAAGAATTCACCCAGTTTTCCTCGTTAGCTTGATGAAAGCTGAACACACATCCCCCCTTAGGGCTAACCCCACTAAGCTCCCAGTTCCAATCCTCATAGAAGGGGAATAACATTTTGAAATTAAGGGAATCCTAGACTCTAGAAAATATAGAAATAAAATCCAATATTTGGTAGCTTGGAAACACTTTCCTCTATCACAAGCCGAATGGGTTAATAAAGAAGATGTTCGCGCCCCCAAAAAGCTAGAACAATTTTATAACAAATATCCTGATAAACCCTAACATTTCTCTTTTCTTTTCCAGGACTAATGTCCTTTTTTCGAAGGAGGGCCGAATGTCAGCCTCCACTTTATTTGAAGTGTATATTTACCTGTTGGAGTGTTTTACTGTTTTATTACTTCATGAAAGGTTTTCTTTACTGAATGTCTTACTTGATTTATGGGAAAGGGGGGGAGGTTTGTACTGTTGCCAGCGTTCGGCTGATCATTGCAGGTGAAGAAGGAGATAGTCTTTCAACCAGACATTTGAACTGATTTGGCGCATGAATGTAACAGGAGTTGCATGCTTCGCATTCCATCCAGAAGGTTGACAGAGGGAGAACATCGGAAGTGAAACAACACGTGGCCAAGGAGAAAGAGGACATTGGACTCTGACTGTTTGAACCCTGGTGGCAGGAAGGTTCAAGAGAGGAAATACTTTTGTACAGTTGTAATTACTTTCAGTTCTGGCTTAGCTTTCTCTGCAATCTGACATGTTTAGTAAAAATTACCAATTTCTTCAAACTGATGGAGTTGGGTCTTTATTTTCTTAAACACTGATTGGAGGCAAGCTAACACAGCATTTGTATGTCTTGGCAGATGAGGTAGAAATCTGAGCTGGTAGAGAGGTTGAGGAGACTAAGGGTACCCATAGTCTTTTCCCAGTTGGATGGGTCAGTTGCGGGTGGGGGGGCAGCTTACTTCATACCTGAACCTATGGTTTCAGGATGGGGAGCCACAAAGAGACATTGAGTTTCATTGTAGCACTCAGAATGGAGAGGCCCCTCTTGATTGGATTAACCTGGCTCCACAAATGGAACCCTCTTGTGAACTGGAGGAAGGGGCTTCTAACAATCCATTCCCAACCTGTGGGAAGAGGGGAAGAGAAACCCTCACCAATGCGCGAGAATGGCGTCTAACTAGGGGTAGCGGGGGGATGGCAAATCTCCCCTATCCAGTTTTTGGTAGGGAGGGGGCTTTCTGACAACTTGGCCCCCCTCCCCAGCTGGGCGGAACATCATGCCAAGCCGACGAGGGGTTTTTTATCCCCCCTCGTGGTGTTTCGGCTGGGTGGTGAGGCGAGAACGCGACTGCTGGCTTACCCAGCATGTTTGGGGCGGTGTCCGGCGTTTTTCCGGCGTTTGTTTTTTCGGCGGTGGCGGAGGCCGTAGGCAGGACCACTCAGCACCCTTAGCACCCGAAGAGGATTCCCACCCCCAACTGGACGGAACATCGTGTCCAGTTGGGTAGAACATCGTGGGACATAGTTGCCAGGCCGAGGAGAGGTTTTCGGCCCCCAGGAGGAGTTTTCGGCTGGCCGGTGGGACGAGGGCGTGGCCGCCGGCTTGTTCTGCATGTTTGGGGCGGCGGGTGGTGTTTTTGTCGTTTTCCCCCTTCGGTGATGGCAGAGGCGGCAGCGTTCGACGCCTGGGGCACCAGAGGTGGTTTTTTCCCCTGGGGAGCATTTGACAGGACAGAGAGCCGAGGTGATTGTGTTTTGGAGAGGGAGTGGAGGTGTGGAGGCATTTTCGGCCGGTTGGGGGAAGCGGATGTAGGCCCCGCTGACTGGACCGGGGGCGGTGGCCAGTGCCTGGCCGTTTTTCGGCGGATGGCAGTGGCAGCGCCTGAAGAGGGGGTTATCCCCCCAAAAAGATCACGGTTAGTTGGGGCGAGGCGTGGGTTTGGACTCCGCCCCCCAAGGACTTGATGAGTCTCTGAAATCGGCTGATGCATGGGGAGGTGCCCCCCCCCCGCCACTTTGGTGTCGGAGGTGGTGTGGTGTCAATGGCGGTGATAGTAACGCCGTCTCCCCCCCCACATGGCCTTCTTAAGGCCTATTTTACTGTCATCTATGTCATCTTTGCCATCATGCACCTTTACTCCACCTTTTGGATTATTTCATCTTTTGAACATCTTTGGACCATCTTTTCTCACCCTCGGACTATTACACTCTTATTTCCCGGTTTGAAACCTACCATGTAATAATATATTTGCATTACCATCGTATTTAAAGACTGGTTTGGGACTGGATTTGTCCATCTCCATATATTTCCGAGATGTATCTAAGGACGCAACTTCTCAGTCTGCGAGATTCCCCCCTCTCGCGGACATGGCCCTCTACATTATCGAAGGCCTACCTTGACGACGGATTTTGGAATCCCGAGAGGTGGCATGCGGCTAAAAAGAGCCTTTGGGGATTTTTAAATAGGGAATTTTTAAGGGTAGGGAGGGTAAGGGCGGGTGTTGGGGGAAACCCGTCGGGGAGGGTATGTCCAGTCCTAGCGCGCGCTCACGGCATTACTTTAGTTGGTCCGAAGACAGGGAGGGAGGGGAGTGTTCAGAGCAGAGAGTGTCATTCCATCTGTACGGTAAGTGGGAGAGGCAGATATGGCGGAGGCAAGGGGCCGTATCGTTCTTCGGGAGCACGTGTTCGATGTTTAAAGGCGATCACGTGCTCCGGCCCCTCAGTCCTTACTCGTTCCCCGGATGGTCAGGATCCTCAGAGCTTGGGTCTGAGGCTGATGCTTTGCAATGCCCGGTCCGTGGTTAATAAGGCTCCCCTGATTTGTGATCTTATTCAGAGGGAGTCCGCGGACTTTATGGGCATTACGGAGACCTGGTTGGGCACAGAGGGGGGTGTACCCCTGGTTGAACTGTGCCCTCCGGGTTTCTGCGCATTCCATCAGCCCAAGGTAGGGGTGGGGGGGTGGCGGTTGTGATTAAAGAGAGTCTGGAGCCGAGGGAGTCCACTGTACCTCAGATAGCTGGTTGTGAATCCCTCCTTGTGAAGTGGGGCCATCGGAATCAGATGGGACTGTTGATCACATACCTGGCTCCTTGCTGCGTGACTACAGCCCTACCTGAGCTACTAGAGGTGCTTGCTGGGGTGGCAGTTGAAACTCCCAGACTTTTGGTCTTGGGGGATTTCAACTTGCCATCGGCCAGCTTGTCATCAACGGTGGTTCAGGAGTTCCAGGCCTCCATGACGGCCTTGGACCTGATTCAAGTAACTGATGGCCCTACACACATTGGGGGAGGCGCACTAGACTTGATTTTTATCTCAGGTCAGTGGGTTAATGATCTGGAATTAGGAGATATAGTGACGGAACCGGTGTCATGGTCAGATCATTTTCTCCTTCGCCTAGACTTTCTGACTGCCGCCCACCACCGCAGGGAGACGGAGCCAATGCATTGGTTCCGTCCCAGGCGCCTGATGGACCCGGAGAGGTTCCGGATGGAGCTTGGGCCGTTTCCTGAGGATCTGGCCCACGGCACGACTGAAGAACTAGTTGCAGCCTGGGAACGGGCCGCGGCTTGGGCTTTGGACCGTGTCGTGCCTTTGCGGCCTCTGACCTGGCGTAGATCTCAATTGGCTCCCTGGTTTTCCGAGGAGCTGAGAGAGATGAAACGCCGGAGAAGACACCTAGAGAGCACTTGGAGGTCTAGCCGTTCCGAGGCTGATCGGACACTAGTGAGGTCTTTAACTAAGACCTACCTAGTGGCAATGAAGGAGGTGAAACGTTCTTACGTTTCCACCCTCATTGCATCAGCAGATAACCGCCCGGCCGCCTTGTTTCGGGTGATCCGTTCCCTCCTTCATCAGGAGGTTCGGGATGACCCTTTGCAAGGACGTGCTGAGGAGTTTAACGGTTATCTATACGATAAAATCGTTCAGCTTCGGGATAGTTTGGACCAAGATTGCGATGATCCAACTGAGATGATGGAGATGAGTCTTGTTGAGGTTATTTGGGATGAGTTTGATTCTGTGTCTCCTGAGGACGTGGACAGGTTGCTGGGGAGGTTACATGCAACTACATGTTTACTGGATCCGTGCCCTTCCTGGTTAGTGCTGGCTGCTCAGGAAGTGACACGAGGCTGGCTCCAGGGGATTATAAATGCTTCTTTGTTGGAAGGGGTTTTCCCCGCTGCCTTGAAAGAGACGGTGGTGAGACCCCTCCTTAAGAAGCCTTCCCTGTACCCAGCTATTTTGGGGAATTACCGTCCAGTCTCCAACCTTCGCTTTGTGGTGAAGGTTGTAGAGAGTGTGGTTGCATGGCAGCTGCCCCAGCACCTGGATGAAGCCGTCTATCTAGACCCGTTCCAGTCTGGCTTCCGACCCGGTTATAACATGGAGATGGCTTTGGTCGCATTGATGGATGACCTCTGGAGGGCCAGGGATAGGGGTTGCTCCTCTGTCCTGGTCCTATTAGATCTCTCAGCGGCTTTTGATACCATCGACCATGGTATCCTGCTGCGCCGGTTGGAGGGATTGGGAGTGGGAGGCCCCGTTTATCGGTGGTTCTCCTCCTATCTCTCTGACCAGTCGCAGTCGGTGTTGACAGGGGGGCAGAGGTCGTCCGCGAGGCGCCTCACTTGTGGGGTACCTCAGGGGTCGATTCTCTCGCCTACCCTGTTCAACATCTATATGAAGCCGCTGGGTGAGGTCATCAGTGGTTTCGGGGTGAGTTATCATCTGTACGCTGACAATACTCAGCTGTACTTTTCCACCCCGGACCACCCCAACGAAGCTATTGAAGTGCTGTCCCAGTGCCTGGAAGTCGTACGGGTCTGGATGGGGAGAAACAGACTCAAGCTCAATCCCTCCAAGACGGAGTGGCTGTGGATGCCGGCACCCCGGTACAGTCAGTTGCACCCGCAGCTGACTGTTGGGGGCGAGTTAGTGGCCCCAAAGGAGGTGATTCGCAACTTGGGCATCCTCTTGGATGGACGGCTGTCCTTTGATGAACATCTGGCGGCCGTCTCCAGGAGGGCCTTTTACCAAGTTCGCTTGGTCCGCCAGTTGCGTCCCTTCCTTGACCGGGATGCTTTATGCACAGTCACTCACGGTCTGGTTACGTCTCGGTTGGATTATTGCAATGCTCTCTACTTGGGGCTGCCCTTGAGGTGCACCCAGAGGCTACAGTTAGTCCAGAGTGTGGCTGCGCGAGTAGTAACGGGAGCCGCTCGTGGCTCCCATGTAACATCGCTGCTCCGCAGTCTGCACTGGCTTCCTGTGGTCTTTCGGGTGCGCTTCAAGATTTTGGTTACCACCTTTAAAGCGCTCCATGGCTTAGGACCCGGGTACTTACGAGACCGCCTGCTGTTACCTTATGCCTCCCAGCGACCGGTACGCTCTCACAGAAAAGGTCTCCTCAGGGTGCCGTCCGCCAAACAATGGCTGGCGGCCCCCAGGAGTAGGGCCTTCTCTGTGGGAGCAGCGACGCTCTGGAATGAACTTCCCCCTGGCCTACGCCAAGTGCCTGATCTTCGGACCTTCCGTCGTGAGCTAAAAACATACTGATTTATTCAAGCTGGACTGGCATAATGGTTTTTTAATATTTTAATTGGGTTTTATTGTTGTGGGGTTTTAAATTTTTTAAAATTTAAAATTTAAATTTTTAAACATTGGCCTTTTTGTAATATGTTTTATTTTAAATTTTGATTTTAATTGTATATATATTGTGTTTTATTTAGGCTGTACACCGCCCTGAGTCCTTCGGAGAAGGGCGGTATAAAAATTTGATAAATAAATAAATAAAATAAACCAAGAGCCAAAAGAGCCAAGTTTACAAGGGAATTAGGGGTTGTGGTGTAGGAACAAATGGAAGGAAAGGAAACAATTCCAAAAGAGTAGTGGGACTTAAGGGAGACATTCAGAATGAGGCTCTGACACACTTCTGCACCATCACCCCACAGACTGTAGCATAGAAATCCTGCCTGGGGCAAAACTCCCCAAGTCAAAAGTCTATTTGATGACTCCATGACAGTTAGATGGGCTGCAGATCTTTATTGACAAGAATTTGAATGGGGATTCATCCAACAAACTATACTGTGGGTGGCTGATTCAGTATTGTTCTGTGAAAAAAAGGATGGGTCTCTTCATCTCTGTGTGGATTATAAAGGTTTAAACACTGTGTGTGTGTAGAATGTTTACCCGCTGCCACTGATGAAGGACATGAAGGCACATTTAACCAAAGGAAAAATCTTTAAGCTGGACTTGAGGGAAGCCTACTATAGAGTTTACATCAAGGAAGGAGATGAATGGAAAAATGCCTTTAATTGCCCTTTCATTTGCTTCCAGTTCAGAGTGCTCCCATTTGTGTTACAAGGGGCACCTGCTGTTTTCATGCAATTGATTAATGAGGTGCAGCATGAACATTTGTACAAAGGAGTTCTGATTTACTTAGATAACATTCTGATATACACTGAGTCTATGGAGGAGCATGTGAAACTAGTGCACGCGGTTCTGAATAAACTCAGAGCTGCTGAACTGTATGCTAAATTATCCAAGTGTGAGTTTCACCAGGACAAGATTGACTACTTGGGCTATCACATATCACACAAGGGGATAGAGATGGATCCTGAAAAGGTGTGAGAGGTCTTGGAATGGGCACCCATTCCCCCGTACTAGAAAGATGTTGCAGAGTTTCCTGGGTTTTGCTAATTTTCATAGATAATTCATCCCTTCTTTTGCTAAGATTGTGTTACCCATCACTAATCTCTTGAAAACTAAGGGGGAAACCCACACTAAATCCAGTCATCCCCTTGAGTAGATCATGGAATGTCAAGCAGCCTTAGAAAAGCTCAAGCTGCTGTTTGTGGCTGAACCAATACTTAAACACCTCAACACTGATGCCCCATTTATGATCCAGGCTGATGCTAGTAATGTGGCTATCAGAACTGTGTTGTTCCAGGCAAATGTCAAAGTGGGGTTACAACCCTGTGCTTACACCACCAGGAAATTAACTGAGACTGAGAGGAGGTGGGCAATTTGGGAGAAGGAAGCTTTTGCTGTGCAATGGGGACTAATAACTTGGAGGCATTTCCTAAAAGGGCAAACCAGCCTTTTGAAGTATGGACCGATCACAAAAATCCCTGAAAACTCCAAGGAAATTATCACCTAGGCAAGTTTTTTGGGTGCAATATTTTAACCGGTTTAATTTTGCACTGTGCTACTTTCCTGGGGAAAGAACTTTATGGCTGTGCTTTGTCCAGATTGCCCCAATACAACAATGTTAGGCCTGAAGTGATCTGACCAGTTATTACTTCTAAACAGCTGGCCTCTCCTATAGTTACCAGAGCTCAGAAAAAATTGGAGCCTGAGCTTTCCACTGGAATGTGCGAGGAACTGAAGGGGGTGCTAAAGAGTGATGAGTGGTTTTTTTTTATCCCACACAAAAGAGTGCACCATGTGAAATGATCTAGGATGGGTTGGCACCAAATTACACATGCCCATCAGTTTGAGGGGAACTGTTTTATAGCAGGCCCATGATTTGAAAGCTGCTGGCCATTTTGGTTTCTTGAAGACTTTTTTTTTGTTGTTGTTGTTTTGAAGACCTGATCAAGCAGCAGTTTTGGTGGCTTTCATTGAAAAAGGACATTGAGACTCATGTTGCCAGTTGTCCTCTCTGCTGCTGCAAAATGGCCCCTGGGAAATTCTGTTGGACTCCTCCAGAGTGTTGCCAATCCTAGGGGAAAGAAATATCTATGGATTTTATAGTAGAATTGCCTGAGAGTGGGGGAAACACAGTCATTTGGGTTGTTACAGATTTATTTTCCAAGTAGGTGCATTTTGTTCCATGCCCTAAGATACCTTCGGCTAAAGGGCTTGCTAAATTGTTTATAAAGCATATGTATAGGTTACATGGAGTTCCTGATCATATTATCTCAGACGGGGGGTGCAATTCATCTCCCAATTTTGGCAGGAATTCCTTAAACTGTTAGGCTCCACCCGGGAATTAACCTCCGCCCACCACCCTCAAACTAAAGGGGCTTGTGAACAAACCAACTCAATTCTGGAATAGTACCTTAGATGCTATGTAAATTACAAGCAGGACAATTGGGCTGACCTGCTGTCTTTTGCAATTGTCACTTATAATAACTCAGTATATAGTTGTACTGGCTTCACCCTATTCAAAGTTGCTTGTGGTCAGGATTTCATTCACATACCAGAACTGCTTCAAGAGAAGCCTCTGATCCCCTCTTTAGTGGAGTAGATCGAACAACTGAAGCACACATGGCCAGTCACATCTAAGGTGCTGGATGAGACACATCAAGCCCCTAAAACACACTGATAAAAAGAATGCTAAACCAAATGAGTTCCAAGTGGGGGATAAAGTGTATATGTCCATTAAGTAGTTACAAACTATGCAAAAATCGAAGAAATTAGGATCTAAGTATGTAAGAAAGCTCTCAAGCTTGAGTAGGCTAACTGGGCAGCTCTTTGCCCTGCCCAGTCTGCCCCTCTGGTACCCCTCCTTATAGAAGGAAAGCAATACTTTAAAGTTAAAGAAATCCTTGATTCTAGAAAATAGAAAGGGAAACTGCAATATTTGGTAGCTTGGAAACATTTCCCTCTTTCAAAATCTGAATGCTTGAAATGTTTGGGTTCCCAAACTCCTTCAGGTGTTTCACTGGAAATATTCTGAAAAACCTTAATGTTCATTAATTATCTTTAATCCTTTTAAATTATTCATAGTAGTTTTGTATTATTATGAGCCATAGTGGCACAGCAGTTAGAATGCAATACTGCAGGCTACTTCTGCTACTTGCTGGCTGCCTGTAGTTTGACAGCTCGAGTCTCACTGGCTCAAGGCTGACTCAGCCTTCCATCCACCCAAAGTTGGTAAAGGGAGGACCCAGATTGTTGAGGGCAATATGCTGACTCTGTAAACCTTTTAGAGAAGGCTACAAAGAACTGTGAAGCAGTATATAAGTCTAAATGCTATTGCTATTATGCTTTTTCTTCTTTTATAGGGCTAACGCCTCTGTTGAAGATGGGCCAAATGTCAGCTGAATCTCAAATATGGGTTTCTGCTGCAAGCTTACTATAGGCTGCAATAGAAACGGGGCGGGGAACTTCATTGTGGTGCTGCAGCTGCAAGCAGCAGGATGCCCTATGCCTCATCACGGAGTGCAGCCATGAGCAGCAGGATGCACAATGAACCTTGCAGCATCTGGCCACAAGAAGCTGTGGCAATGCAATGAGCCTCGTAAATTAATTCATTAAGCTCATTAGTATTTCTTTTTCGGTTGCTCCAGCTTCGGTGCGGCCAAAATGGTTGTCTCTCCTCTTTATTGGTTGGGAGGGTGCCTTGGATTGAGCAGGAGACTTTAGCCTCCTAACAAAGAAGGGTCGGCTGGGATTTATGGAGCCCCGCTATCCACGACTGTCTCGCTGCGACGTCAAACCAGAAGTCCAGTTTTATATTTTTAATAAGGCTGGATGCTCAATCAATGAAGTTTCTATTTTATTCTATGTTATTCAAAAGTAAGTGCTATTCTGTTCACTCAAATGTATATATGAAGGCAACCTATGTTCTAAGCATAAACAGAATAAAAATAAATTCCATTTATTTCAGTATGGCTGACTTATTTCTAAGTGCACAGAACAATGAGATTAGATTTGATTTCTCTACCATAAATCTACATTTTTCTCAAAGACATTTAAGTCTATCTAGACCCGTTCCAGTCCGGCTTTCGACCCGGATACAGCACGGAAACAGCTTTGGTCGCATTGGTGGATGATCTCTGGCGGGCCAGGGACAGGGGGTACTCCTCTGCCCTGGTCCTATTAGATCTCTCAGCGGCTTTTGATACCATCGACCATGGTATCTTGCTGCGCCGGTTGGGGGGATTGGGAGTGGGAGGCACCGTGTATCGGTGGTTCTCCTCCTATCTCTCCGACCGGTCGCAGACGGTGTTGACAGGGGGGCAGAGGTCGGCCGCGAGGTGCCTCACTTGTGGGGTCCCACAGGGGTCGATTCTCTCGCCCCTGCTGTTCAACATCTATATGAAGCCGTTGGGTGAGATCATCAGTGGCTTCGGGGTGAGATACCAACAGTGCGCTGATGACACCCAGCTGTACTTTTCCACCCCGGGCCACCCCAATGAAGTTGTTGAAGTGCTGTCCCGGTGTTTGGAAGCCGTACGGGTCTGGATGGGGAGAAACAGGCTCAAGCTTAATCCCTCCAAGACGGAGTGGCTGTGGATGCCGGCATCCCGATTCAGTCAACTGCAGCCGCGGTTGACTGTTGGAGGCGAGTTATTGGCCCCAAAGGATAGGGTGCGCAACTTAGGTGTCCTCCTGGATGACCGGCTGTCGTTTGAAGATCATTTGACGGCCGTCTCCAGGAGGGCCTTCCACCAGGTCCGCCTGGTTCGGCAGTTGCGCCCCTTCCTTGATCGGGATGCCTTGTGCACAGTCACTCACGCACTCGTTACCTCTCGCTTGGATTATTGTAATGCTCTCTATATGGGGCTCCCCTTGAAGTGCACTCGGAGGCTTCAGTTAGTCCAGAATGCAGCTGCGCGGGTGATAGAGGGAGCTTCGCGTAGCTCCCACGTAACACCGCTCCTGCGCAGACTGCACTGGCTACCTGTGGCCTTCCGAGTGCACTTTAAGGTGTTGGTTACAACCTTTAAAGCGCTCCATGGCTTAGGGCCTGGGTACTTACGGGACCGCCTGCTGTTACCATATGCCTCCCACCGACCCGTACGCTCTCACAGAGAGGGACTTCTCAGGGTACCGTCCGCCAAACAATGTTGGCTGGCGGCCCCCAGAGGAAGGGCCTTCTCTGTGGGGGCTCCCACACTTTGGAACGAGCTTCCCCCAGGCTTACGTCAAATACCTGACCTTCGGACTTTCCGCCGCGAACTGAAGACATACCTTTTTATTCGCGTGGGGCTGGCCTAAATTTTAAATTTTACATTTTAAATTTTAAATTTTAAACTACATAAATTTTATCGATTTTAAATTTTCTACTAATTTTAAATGGGGTTTTGGTTTTATAAATTTTAAGGTTCTAGGCTAATTATAATAAGTTTTTTAACTTGTATTTTAAATTGTATATTGTGGTGTTTGTATTTTATTGTAGCCTGTACAATATGGTATATGGGCGGTATAAAAATCAAATAAAATAAATAAATAAAATAAATAATAAATAAGTCATATTTCATGGGAATAAAGCATACAGGCAGTCCTCAACCTACAACAATTAATTTAACATTGGTTCAAAGTTACAATGACCTTAGATCGGGATGAAAGGCTCCCGGTTCGGACCGGATTAAGCAATCCGGTAGCGATGGGAACAGGTAGTTCGGAGAACCGATAGCAAAAATCCATGCCCCCTCCCCCCCCGCCCATGCCCACCCAATCGCCCAGTCCCCACTTGCCTACTTGCTGCTTCTTTCGGGCTCACTAAGCCTTGCTTCAGCTGCTGCAATCAGTTGTATCACCTAGCAACTGAATCTGCCTGCCTGCAATCCATCTCATCAGTGAGCAACTCAATCTGCCTGCCTTCAATTGGGTAAGTAATTGGGGGGGAGCTTTAGTTAATTGGGTAGTTAATAGTTAATAGTTAAATAGTTAATTGGGTTTTTTTTAAGGAGTTTTTTTTAGACAGCAATTTAAAGTTAATGAAGTTTTAAATTTAGCTGCTTTTATCTAAAAATATAAATAAAATAATAAAATAAAATAAAATAAAATGTTTGTGCAGCTTTCTGAGATTTGGTGTGTTTTTGTAGTGTTTCACTCTAACTACACAAACACACAAAATCTCACAAAGGTGTATGTGGCATTTTGTGTGTATGTGTGTGAGTCAGTTGTGTTGTGTTGTATGTGTGTATAAAGTGTGAAAGTTGGTTTTTGAACTTTTTGTGGCTGTGTGAGGTTCTTGCTTGTTGCAGGGGCCATTTTGGGTGAAGTGCAGCTGCTTTTACTTTGCGTGTGAGTCAGTTGTATTGTGTTGTGTTGTGTGTGTGTAAAGTGTGAAAGTTGGTTTTTGAGCTTTTTGTGGCTGTGTGAGGTTCCTGCTTGTTCCAGGGGCCATTTTGGATAAAGTGCAGCTGCTTTTACTTTATGTGTGAGTCAGTTGTGTTGTGTTGCTTATTGTTTTGTGTACTTTGTTTATTATTTTTATTATTTACTGTTATTGGCCACGCCCACCCAGTCACCTGACCACCAAGCCACACCCACCAATTAAGCCACGCCCACAGAACTGGTAGGAAAATTTTTAGATTTCACCTCGCCTCAGATAAATGATGACAGATCCTCAAAATTACAACTATCATACCCCGATTGTCACATAATCACAATTCAGGAGCTTGGCAACTGGCTCACATTTTCAATGGTTGCATCTTGCAGTCATATGATCATGATCTGCAACATTCTCAGCTGGCTTCTGAGAAGCAAAGTCAATTGGGGAAGATTTGCTTATTGACTGCTTATTTACTCACTTAACTGTGGTGTTTTGCTTAGTGACTGTAGTAAAATGGTTGTAAAATTGAGTCTGCTCATGTTATGCTTAACAATGACATCACTTAGTGACCAATATTCTGGTCCCCAATTGTGATTGTAAGTTAAAGACTACCAGTACTGCTGACTGAGTTAGACATCTTTGAGGAAAAAACATTGTGATAAATAACTTCATAATTTTCTGCAGCACAATTTAACCTGGACTCTAGTTGCAGTGCAACATTGCTGTGCAGATTAGATGTTTTAGATTCTGGCTGTTATGCCCCAGCATATAATTTTTATATATACTGTTGTTGCTCTCTAGGCCTGTCTAGTGACTAGAGGGACAAATACCAATTATATTGTTTTGAAGCTGACCCAACCCCTTTACCCATCAGCCCGCACTCTCAAAACAAGTGCACACTGGGAAGCCAGACTTCATTTTCCTTTAGCATTTGGAGAAGGCAGAACCACAAAGAAGAATTTGTGGCACATGTTCATCCAAAGAAAAAACCCATATCCCACACATAGAACATCACTGGTGAAATTTAGACTACTTGCATTTATTAATTGTTATGTTCAGCAGTAACTCAATACTACCTATCTTCTCTTTTTCCTTCTAATATTTTTTTATTTTTAACAAAAAAGAACAAAAATACATAACATACATTGACATAAAACATATGACAAAAAAAGAATAACAATACATAACATACATTGACATAGAACCTATGTTCCTTCTTTACATCAGCTTCGTTTCCCTATTCCTCTCATATTTACATCCTTATTCCCCCTCTCGTTTCATTTAATTAAACTTCTTTTTTGTCCCATTCTCTCTTATTTCTTTTTATCTTCTATCCTATCTATCCTTCAAACTATTCATTTTCTTTCATACCTTACCATTTTAAATACATGTATATATAAGCTTTTCACCTTTTTTCATCTTCTAATATTTCTAATATTTCTAATCTCTAGCCAATTCCCTAATTTTACATTTTCTAGCAATTTTCTATAATCCTTTTTGATGTGGACCTCCTATAAACATATCACATCTATTTCTATTTTTTTTTAATTTGTTGAAGGTTTGAGCTCTCTTTCTTGGTATGTTTAAACCATTAATGTTTACTACAAAACCTTGATTGCCTCTCCCTTTTTTTATTTGTTCCACCTTTTTTGTACTTCTTGTCTCTCTTACTAGCCTTCCTCCTTCTCCTTCTCTTTCTATCCACTCTTTTTCTTGTCTCTTTTGTGTTTCTCTTTCTTGTTCTATTTCCACCAGTATCTCTTCATCTTGACTTCTGCTCTCAAGTTCCTTCTTACTTTCCTGTTCTTCTTTCTGTGCAAAGTATTGTTCAAAGAAATCCTGCACTTTTTCAATTGTGTCTACCTTATATTTTTTTGCCTGCCATGTTATAAGTAGGCCTTCTGATACTAACCATCTAAATCTGACCTTGCTAACTATTAACTGTGTTGTGAGAAATGGGTATTGTTGTCTCTGGTCCCTTATTCTGTGTGGTATTTGTTTTAATACTATAATTTCTTCACCTTTGTATATTATAGATCCCTCTCGTTTGTTTGTATATTTCATTTCTCGTTGCTCTTTTAATAAACCTCATATGTACCTCTCTCGCCTTTCTATGTCTTCTTGTGTATTTTGTGTATACTCGGTAAACTTCGTCCAATTCTCTTCTTGTTTCTAGTTTTTCTTTTCCTAAGGCTTCTGCTAATATCTCTGCCATTTACTCTCCCAAGTCTTCATCCTTTTCTTCTGGAATGTTTTGAAATCTTAAAAATAATGAAGCTTTTTCCATTTCCAGATATGCAATTGACTCACTTAACTCATTATTTAATTGTAGGGCTTTCTGCTCCATCTTTTCTATTTTATTATCAACTTGCTCTATTTTTTGAATTCACTTTTTGAATTCTTTGTTCATTTTCTAACATTACTTGTTGAATATCTCAATTTTATCTTTCATGTTCTTAATTTCCTCCTTCATTTCACCAATTTCAGTCTTTAATTCTTTATGTAGCATTTTTGTTTCTTCGTGATTGTTTGCTATTGCTTCTTGAGTTTTATTCATTGTTTCCTATAGCATTTGTATCATTATTTGCATGCTTTGCATGTTCGTTGCCAGAACTGATTTATCTTAGCCAAGTGTGGTCGTTGTTGATTTTTGACTTGTATGTGAAGTTGTAAAAGGTGAAGGGATTGTCACTATTTTTTTACCTACTTTAGTGATAGTGACTTCCAGCAGTGATGTCATCATGGAGCAGGGTGAGGGAACAGACCTCTGTCCCTAAACCCTGAAAAATCTTCTCTAAAAGCCCACTTTTAGGGCATTATCAATCTTGGAGAGATTGATAAACTAAAGAGCAAGCTCCGTAGGTGCTGGGGGTAGAAAGAAACCACCCAAGTTCAGGATCTTAAACTGATGGAAAGGAAATCGGTCTTTATGACCAACCAGGAGTGATGACTGCTGCATAAGTGGGAAGCAAAAGAGTGAAAAGCAACAGCAGCGTTCGACAGAGGAAAAATCCCAGAAGAAGATGAGAGGTGTGTGATAAAGAGAAGGCGTGGAAGAGTAAAGGCAGAGAGAAAGAGTGACACAGTGTGTCCAGGAAGGCAGCTAAAATGGAGTAAACTGCAGATCGGAGAGATAAAATAGACTGAGAACAGCACACAGCAGTTTGGGGCTCAAATTGAAATCCACAAATTGCATTGATTGGTGAGTGAGAGACTTAAAGAAAAATGAGCTGAGATAATAAAAGGAGATGAAGAGAATTTGAAAACATAAATAAGGACTGATTAGAACTAAAGATTTAAATTTGAACCGGAAAATAGAGACTAAAAATACTGGCTAATGAAATATAATTTGGCAAAACAAAGAATTTGTGAAAGTTGAACTTTGATGGATAAACACTTGTGTAAAATGGAATAGTGGATTGATTGGACTTATAGAAAAGGAGGGAATAACAAAAAGAGCAGAAGAAGCAGAAGAAGAAACAAGAGGAGCTGTCTGGTGGAATTGTGGATATATTAAAAGCTGAGTTTGAAGAGGAAACTGGAAATAAGACTGATGTAATATTGTAACACCTAGGATTTTTATTTTTTTTTAAAAAAGGTACAGATGATAAACCAAAGGGAACTGAATGAATTATCGAACTGAATTAAGTTGATTATTGGATTAACTGGAATAATATTGGATTTATATTGACAACTCTATATATTTATATCTATGTTTAGTAAAGAAATATAGTTAAAGGTAATTTAAGAAATTAAGAAGTGTATATAAAAAAATAGAACTGTATAAATATATGTATTACACAGGGTGATTAAGAATTATAAAAAATATATAAGTATAGCATACATAAGAAAGTGTTACGTCATCACAGTATATTAGACAAGTGTGGGAGAAGAAAGGGGACAATTGCATAAAGTACAATAGAGATACAAAGACTGTAAAAAATAAGATATATTTGTGTATTTAAATATAGAATACTCTGTGTGAAAAATATTTTAAAAAGAGAATACCTAGATATAATTTCTCATATGCAAAGATGGGAGAACTTTGCCAAAACGATAAAGATGACAACTACAGCAACTATCAATACTGCCTATCTTCTATTTGGTTCTCATGGTATGTATGTATTCCTATTTCCTCAGTTTCATCATATCCTACTCTTTCAATAAAGCATCCAGATCTACACACACAGTCTGTTTTATTGGAGGATAGGTGGTTTAAGCTGCATGTTGAGCTGCACACAGACTAACATGTAGTGACAACAGAACACTGGTCCTATACTAGGTTGTAACAGTAGGAATGATAAATACATTTATGAAATCTAGTTAATGTGATGATTATTTCTAGGCATTTAATGATTTCCATTTTTGTCAAATCAAAAAATACAATCTCTGTTCTTCTTTTTTTTATTGAAAAAGTTTTACAAAACTTTTCCCCCTTTCCCCCTCCCCTAACCCCTCCCCTCCTTCACAAACCCCTCCCCTCCCCTGACTTCCCAGAACAAACACAAGGTATAGTTAAAAATAAAACAAACATATACTAAAAAAAATTCCCTCCTAACTGAATTATACTCCTACAATTCTCATCAATTCCTAACCTCCCCCAAAACAATCAAAAATGATACATCCTAATCATCCTAATCATCCTAATCATCCTAATGAACGGAAAAAATGGATTGACTATATTTTTGAATATAGTCAATCCATTTTTTCTGTTCATTTAGATATCTTTCTTGCGTATTGTCTTTCAAAAAGGCTGAGATTTTTGCCATCTCAGCCAAATTGGCAACTTTCAATATCCATTCTCCTATTGTAGGTACTTCTTTTTTCTTCCAATACTGTCCTATCAGTAATCTTGCTGCTGTTATTAGATTTAAAATCAGTTTAGTCTCAATTACTGTACAGTCCGTGATAGCTCCCAGCAGAAAAACTTGCGGCAGGAACTTTATCTTCTTTTTCAAAACATTTTTCAAAACAAATTCTTATCCAAAAAGCCTTAATATTTTTACAAGTCCACCAAATATGAAAATATGTAGCGTCATCACAATTACATCTCCAACATTTTGCTTGCATATCTGGATATATACACGATAACTTCTTAGGATCTAAATGCCATCTGTAAAACATTTTATAAAAATTTTCCCTTAAATTCTGTGCCTGCGTGAATTTAACATTTCTAACCCAAATTTTTCCCTAAGTTTCCAATAATATTGGCTCCTGAAAATTTTGTGCCCACTTTATCATACAGTCCTTTACCAAATCCCTTTCAGAGTCTATTTCAAGTAACACATGGTTGCCTTTAAATATCTATGATGCCGGCAGCGATACCCTGGTGGGGGTGGCGAAAATGGTGATGGCGATGGTGACTGTCCCCCCTTCCCCCGGGGGGGCTCTGTGATCTCTTGGGGGCTCCGCTGGGGGTCCTTTGGGGCTCCTTGAGTGGCTGCTGGATGCCAGGGCGGTGATGACGGCAATGGCAATTGTGCTATCGTGGAAGACGTCCTGCGGCGGCGACGGTCACTGCTCTTTTCTCTCCTTTTTATGGAACCTTCGTGAGAACCTGAGTGGTGGACCATCTTATTTCCACCCAGGACTATGCTGTCTATACCATGCACTTTTTAAGATCTCTTCGTTTTCCAGCTGGTGGTTCTGCCCAACGACTGTAGTTCAAGATCTCGACAAACCAGGATACCACCATTTCTTCAGACTCTGATGACTTTTTCATTTAACCAGCTTCTTGCACTGCGAGATGCCCCCCTCTCGCAGGTGTGGCCCTCCTCTTTATCGAGGGCCTACCTCGATGACGGATTTTGGAATCCTGACAGGTAGCATGCTTCTAAGAGAGGGTTAAGGAGGTTTTTAAATTTATCTTTTTGTAAACTTTTATCTAATTCAAATAATGGGTTAGGGGATGGGGGGGCACGCCCACAGGGGATTAGGCTAGTCCCTTCTAAGGTTCACGATCTGGAGGTTTGTAAATTGGAGGTCTTGGAGGAGGTTAAGGCTCGACCATGTATGGGCACTTCCATCTGCACGGTACAAGGGAGGGGCAGGTATGGCGGAAGCAGGGGCTCATATCATGTTCGGGGAGTGCGTGCTCGCTGTTTGAAAGCAATACCGCATTCCGGGCCCCTAGGCTTCACTCGGGTCCCGAGTGGTTATATCCCCTGGAACCTAGACCTTTGACTGATGTTATGCAATGCCAGGTCCGTCATGAATAAAGCCCCCCTCATATCCGATCTTATTCAAGAGGGGGGAGCGGACCTAATGGGCATTACGGAGACCTGGTTGGGCACGGAAGGCGGGGGTTCCCCTCACTGAGATGTGCCCACCAGGCTTCTGTGCGTTCCATCAGCCGAGGGCCCAGGGTAGGGGTGGGGGGGTAGCAGTGGTCATTAACGAGAGTCTGGATCTGAGGGAGGTCGCTGTCCCGCAGATAGCCGGTTGTGAAACCTTCTTAGTGAGGTGGGGTCGGGGGGTGCAGGTGTGCTTGGTGATTACGTACCTGGCTCCTTGCTACGTGACGGCAGCCCTGCCCGAGCTGCTGGAGATGATAGCCGGGACAGCGGTTGAGACCCCTAGACTTATGGTCATGGGGGATTTCAACTTGCCGTCGGCGGACGAATCGTCAATGGCAGCTCAGGAGTTCATGGCTTCCATGATGGCCTTGGACCTGACCCAGGTAGTTTATGTCCCCACCCACGTCAGGGGTAACACACTGGACTTGATTTTCATCTCGGGACAGTGGCTAAATGATCTGGAGTTAGGGGAATTAATATCTCAACCCCTGTCATGGTCAGATCATTTACTCCTTTGGCTAGACTTTCAGACCGCTACACCTCACCGCAGGGAGACGGAACCGGTTCAATAGTTCCATCCCAGGCACCTGATGGACCCTGAGAGGTTTCTGACGGAGCTTGGGCCATTTCCGAGGGATTTAGCCCGCGGCTCGGCTGGGGAACTGGCGGCCGCCTGGGAGGAGGAGGCAACTGGCGCCTTAGACCGCATCGTGCCTTTGCGGCTTCTGACCCGGCGACGAACTTGACCAGCTCCTCGGTATAACAAGGAGCTGAGAGAGATGAAGCGCCAGAAAAGAAGCCTAGAGAGCACTTGGAGGTCCAGCCGCTCCGAACCTGACCGAACACTAGCGAGGTCATATATTCAAACCTATCTAGTGGCGATCAGGGCGGCGAAACATAACTATTTCTCCGCACTCATCACATCGGCAGATAATCGCCCAGCCACCCTGTTTAGGGTGACCCACTCCCTGCTTACACAGGAGGCTCGGGAGGACCCCTTACAGAGACGTGCTGAGGATTTTGTACAGTATCTGTCTGATAAAATCGCTCAGATTCGGGACAGCTTGGACACTGATTGGATAGATCTGGGTGGGATGGCGGAGACAAGTCTTGAGAATGTTATCTGGGCTGAGTTCGATCCTGTGACTCCTGATGACATGGACAGGTTGTTGGGTAGATTGAATCCCACCACATGTTTATTGGACCCGTGTCCCTCCTGGATGGTACTGGCCACATGGGAGGTTACACGAGGCTGGCTCCTGGGAGTTACCAACACTTCTTTGTTCGAGGGTGTTTTCCCCGCCGCCTTGAAAGAAGCGGTGGTGAGGCCCCTCCTCAAGAAGCCCTCCCTGGACCTGGCTGTTTTAGTGAACTATCGTCCAGTCTCCAACCTTCGCTTTTTGGCCAGGTGTTGAGGAAGCATATCAGCTTCCTCAGCATCTGGAGGAAACTTTCTATCTGGACCTGTTCCAGTCCGGTTTCAGACCCGGATACAGCAGCGAGACGGCTTTGGTCGCGTTGGTAGATGACCTCTGGAGAGCCCGGGACAGGGGTTGTTCCTCTGTCCTGGTTCTATTAGATCTCTCGGCGGCTTTTGATACCATCGACCATGGTATCCTGCTGTGGCGGTTGGAGGGATTGGGAGTGGGAGGCACCATTTATCGGTGGTTCTCCTCCTATCTCTCTGACCGTTCGCAGACGGTGTTGGCAGGAGGGCAGAGGTCGACCCCAAGGCGCCTCACTTGGGTGACTCAGGGGTCTGTTCTCTCGCCTCTCCTGTTCAACATCTATATGAAGCCGCTGGGTGAGGTTATCCGTGGTTTTGAGGTGGATTATCATCTGTACGCTGATGATACTCACCTGTACATTTCCACCCCGAACCACCCCAACGAAGCCGTTGAGGTGATGGGCCTGTGTCTTGAGGCCGTGCGGGTCTGGATGGGGAGGATCAGGCTCCGATTCAACCCTTCCAAGACAGAGTGGCTGTGGGTTCCGGCATCCCAGTACAGTCAGCTTACACCATCGCTGACTGTGGGGGGAGGAAGTATTGACCCCCAGGGAAGGAGTGTGCAACTTATGCATTCTCCTGGACAATCGGCTGTCCTTAGAGGAACATTTGACAGCCGTCGCCAGGGGAGCATTTTATCAGGTTCACCTGATTCGCCAGTTGCGCCCCTTCCTTGACCGGGATGCCTTACGCACGGTCACTCACACCCTCGTCACTTCCCGCCTGGACTATTGCAATGCTCTCTACATGGGGCTCCCCTTGAAGAGCACCAGGAGGCTACAGCTAGTCCAGAATGCGGCCGCGCGGGTGATAGAGGGAGCACCGCATTGCTCCCATATAACACCCATCCTGTGCGGCTTACACTGGCTTCCGGTAGCCTTCCGGGTGCAATTCAAGGTTTTGGTCACCATCTTTAAAGCGCTCCATGGATTAGGACCGGGATACCTACGAGACCGCCTTCTGCTGCCGATGGCCTCCCAGCGACCCGTGTGCTCCCACAGAGTGGGCCTCCTCAGGGTGCCGTCGACCAAACAATGTAGGTTGGCGACCCCCAGGGGGAGGGCCTTCTCTGTGGCGGCACCGGCCCTGTGGAACAAGTTTCCTCCAGGGTTACGACAACTCCCCAACCTCTGGACCTTCAGACGTGAACTGTAGACTTTATTATTTCAGCCAGCTGGACTAGCCTAAGAATAAAATATTTTAGTTAAATTTTAATTGGTTTTTAATCGGTTTTTACCGTTTTAGTGATTTTTAGATAATTTTTCCCTTCTTCTTTTAATACGTGCAAAGATTTTAAATGCAAACTACCACTTTCAGTATACAAAAGATCTTTATATGTAGTCATTTCCTGAGTCTGTTCTAAATTTATGTTTTCTATTGTATGTCTAGGTCTTGCCCACATAGGAACCTTATAATTTAATTTATAAAAATATTTCTTCCAGACACGCAAGAGAGCAATTCTTAACACATGGTTTTTAAAAGCCTTATCCACTTTTTTATCATAAATTAAATATGCATGCCATCCATATAATAAATCATAACCTTCTATTTCAAAATTCTCCCTCTGTTAAATTAAACCAATCATTTATTGCAGAGAGAACAGCTGCTTCATAGTATAACGCACAAGAGGGGTGCGTTTTTTGACCCTCTGGTCCCAGACCCTGCCGGGGGAATATCTCACCCAGTGCTGGATGTGAGGCTGGGCTGATTTGGAGGTCCAGGATGAGCAGCTGTCCCAGCGTTGTCTTCGGTCCTCTGCCTGGGGCGGCGGCTGCAGTGGCCGTGGCGTGGTTTCTAGTTTCCGGCGGCAACGGCGGCGGCAGTGGTGGCAGCCACCCCCAGGGGCTGAAGTTTGTCATCGGGCGGCGCTGGAGAGGCAGAGAGGTTGGACGAGGCATCTGGAGGGTCCAGCCTGTTGGAGAGTGAGTTGGAGGCTGGGGCTGGCCCTCTTTCTGGCCCTCTGCTTTTCGGCCCAGGATGGTGGCGGCGGCGGCAGTGGCGGCATGGAGTTCCGGGTGGCGGTGGCGCAGCAACCTTTTTTCTTGGTGGGTCTGCTCTGGACAGCCGAAATTCTCACCAGGCGATGCCTGAGAAGCCAGAGGAGTTGAGAGGAGACAACTTGAGGGTGGAACCTGCCGGAGAGTGGGTTTGAGGCAGGTTCTGGCCCTCTTCCTGGCCCCTGCCTTCGGATGGTGTCTGCGGCGTTGGCAGCGTTGGCGGCGTCGGCGATGGATTTCTGCTGGCGGCGATGGCAGCGATGTTGGCCTTTCCGTGGCTGGATTCAGGCCAGGACGCCCAACCTCTGGTCTCTTTGGTGCCTGGTGTTTGGTGCCTGGCCCATATCGGCTTTACCATCAAGGTCTATCGGGCTGGCTCGGAGGAGAGCAGCTGGCTTTATTTGGACTTGGGGAGAGTGGTGGCCGATCTGGGTTTGGTGGTAGAGTAGCGGCCCCACGGAGCCCTGGAAGTCCACGGTCCATTCTGCCAGCTGGGGAGCCTAGTTTGCTGTGGTGAGACTTTTCCAAGGACCCCCCTTTTGAGACCGTGGGGGAGCCGTAGCCGTTATGTTCATCAGAGGCGGCAAAGGCTCCCCATTAGGGGCCCTTGGAGACTTAGATTGCCGGATTTGGCTGTCTATCTAGACCCGTTCCAGTCCGGCTTCCGACCCGGTTATAGCACGGAGACGGCTTTGGTCACGTTGGTGGATGACCTCTGGAGGGCCAGGGATAGGGGTTGTTCCTCTGCCCTGGTCCTATTAGATCTCTCGGCAGCTTTTGATACCATCGACCATGGTATCCTGCTGCGCCGGTTGGAGGGATTGGGAGTGGGAGGCACCGTTTATCAGTGGTTCTCCTCCTATCTCTCTGACCGGTCGCAGACGGTGTTGACAGGGGGGCAGAGGTCGTCCCCGAGACACCTCACTTGTGGGGTGCCTCAGGGGTCGATCCTCTCGCCTACCCTGTTCAACATCTATATGAAGCCGCTGGGTGAGGTCATCAGTGGTTTCGGGGTGAGTTATCATCTGTACGCTGACAATACTCAGCTGTACTTTTCCACCCCGGACCACCCCAATGAAGTGGTCGAAGTGCTGTCCCGGTGCCTGGAAGCCGTACGGGTCTGGATGGGGAGAAACAGACTCAGGCTCAATCCCTCCAAGACGGAGTGGCTGTGGATGCTGGCACCCCGGTACAGTCAGCTGCACCCACAGCTGACTGTTGGGGGCGAGTTAGTGGCCCCAAAGGAGATGGTTTGCAACTTGGGTGTCCTCCTGGATGGACGGCTGTCCTTTGATGAACATCTAGCGGCCGTCTCCAGGAGGGCTTTCTACCAAGTTCGCTTGGTTCGCCAGTTGCGTCCCTTCCTTGACCAGGATGCCTTATGCACAGTCACTCAGACTCTGGTCACATCTCGGTTGGATTACTGCAATGCTCTCTACATGGGGCTGCCCTTAAGGTGCACCCGGAGGCTACAGTTAGTCCAGAATGCGGCTGCGCGAGTAGTAACGGGAGCCGCTCGTGGCTCCCATGTAACATCACTGCTGCGTAGTCTGCACTGGCTTCCTGTGGTCTTTCGGGTGCGCTTCAAGATTTTGGTTACCACCTTCAAAGCGCGCCATGGTTTAGAACCCGGGTACTTACGAGACCGCCTGCTGTTACCCTATGCCTCCCACCAACCCGTACGCTCTCACAGAGAAGGTCTCTTCAGGGTGCCGTCCGCCAAACAATGTTGGCTGGTGGCCCCCAGGAGTAGGGCCTTCTCTGTTGGAGCATCAACGCTCTGGAATGAACTTCCCCCTGGCCTACGTCAAGTGCCTGATCTTCGGACCTTCCGTCGTGAGCTAAAAACATATTTATTTATTCAAGCGGGACTGGCATAATGGTTTTAATAGTTTTAATCTTAAATTGGGGTTTTTACTGGGTTTTTTAATTTTTTTATAATTTTAAATTTAACCTTTTAATTATCAGCCTTTTGTAATTTGCTAGGTTTTAATTGTTGGTTTTAATTGTATATGTATTGTGTTTTATCTTTGGCTGTACACCACCCTGAGTCCTTCGGGAGAAGGGCGGTATAAAAATAAAATTAATAATAATAATAATAATAATAATAATAATAATAATAATAATAATAATAATAATAATAATAATAATAATAATAATAATAATAATAATAATTTGATGATGGCCACAGAAATGTTGGCCATCTTGGGTCAATTTCCATCTGTAGACCTTAACATCCCTGCCACCTAAGTCCTAGTGTCGGCGAAGGAGAGATCATCATCTTCTCAGCCGGAGAGCTGGCGGTGACATCTTGACCGGCCAGGATGGGGCCGCTAACCGGGTTTTTGTCATGCGGACATTTTCAGCGGCTGACCTTCTTGCCCTGCGAGATTCCCCTCTCTCGCAGGTTTGGCCCTCTACATTATCAAGGACCCACCTTGAGGACGGATTTTGGAACTCGGAGAGGTGGCATGCCAAAACTAGGAGGCTTAGGGGATTTTTAACTAATTGTTTTAACCGATTTTTTTAAGAGGAGTTTTAATGGGAATTTTAAGGGGAGGGTGGGAATTGACGGGTTTGGGTTGGGGGGGAGGACGGGTTGGGGGGGAAACCCGTCGGGGAGGGAGCCAAGTCCAATGTGCATTCACGGTGTTAAGTTAACAGGTCCGAAGGTGGCGGGGGAGGGTTTCGTTCCAGTTTATTATTTATTTATTTATTTATTTATTTATTTATTTATTCATACTTTTATACCGCCCTATCTCCCTAGGGACTCAGGGTGGTGTACAGCCATATAAAAAACACATAAAATATACAAAAAGGGTTGTGTTATCGATACGGTAAGTGGGAGAAGCAGATATGGTGGAGGGGGGGAGCATATCAGGTTTTGGGGGTACGCCCTCGCTATTTAAGAGCGATCGCATGCTCCGGCCCCCCAGATTTTTCCCATTCCCCGAGTGGCCAAAGTACTCGGGACTTGGGCCTCCGGCTGATGTTATGTAATGCAAGGTCCGTGGATAACAAAGCTCCTCTGATTTCAGATCTAATTCAGGAGGGGACCACGGACGTTATGGGCATTACGAAGACCTGGTTGGGCACGGAAGGGGGAGTCCCCCTAGTGGAGATGTGCCCACCAGGTTTCCGAGCATTCCATCAGCTGAGGGCCCAAGGTAGGGGTGGTGGGGGTGGCGGTCATTATTAAGGAAAGTGTTCTGTTTCCCCCCAATACTCCCAGCAAAGAGTCAGTCAGAGGCCTCCTTTTCTCCTTTTATTTACATAGATATATGTCCTGGCCACGTCTACCCACGGGCCTGCCAAGTTTCTGGAGATAACGAGGAAATTATAGATAAGGCCAGAATTACTCACGAATATATTCTTCCCTCCATTGAAACAGTTTGCCCGCGCAAATTCATTGCTTTGTCCAAGACAAAAAACCAGGAAGTCCCGCCTCCTATTTATAGTCTCTGCAGATGTCACTGCATGACAATTATGACTTGGCTTTATCCCAACACTGCTTCTGCTGTGCGCGCCGGTTACGCCTGCGCAGTCTTGCATCACTCCAAAACTGTTCTTGGGGTGTTGCCAAATCAGAAGAAGGCTCCAGAGAATCAGGTCTTGCCGGCCCCTCCTCCTCCCTTTGAGTGGGTGCCAGGGAGGGAAAGGGCTCAAGAGAAGCAGGGCTTGCCAGGTCTTCTCCCTCACTTTCTGAATCATCCGAGTCCAGGAGTCCGGGTCCAGGAACCTGGATCACAACACTATCCCTCACCACAGGGCCCTTCCCCCGGGGCTGACGATCGGGATGCGGTCAGGCTGGGTTCTGCTCATGGAAGACCTGCACCAGGTCAGGGGCATGAACGTCGGAGGCATCTACCCAGGGGAAATCAGTCCCGTATCCCTTCCACGCGATCAAATATTGGAAATGACCCTTCACCCAGCGGGAGTCTCGTACGCTGTGGACTTCGTATTCCTCCGATCCGTCCTCGGCGACAGTGACGGGTGCTGTTGGGCACCGAAGGGGACTCGGTGTGGCCTCAGGAACCAGAAGGGACTGGTGAAAAACGGGGTGGATCCGCATGGATTGTGGCAGGGTCAGTCGGTAGGCTACTGGGTTGATGACTGCCTCGACAGGGAACGGGCCGATGAATCAGTGGTCCAACTTCTTTACCGGGTGGTCGGACGGGAGGTGTTTGGTGGAGAGCCACACCCGGTCTCCAACTGCCAGCGGGGGCGTTGCCCGTCGGGAATGGTCGGCGGATCGTTTGTAGTCCTCCTTTGCCCGATCCAGCTGCTGACGTACCAACTGTTGGACCGCATGCAATTCCGTCAGGAAGGTCTGCGTTTCGGGAACAGGAGAATCTGGTGGTGCCAGAGGGAAGAGCCGCGGATGGTACCCCACATTGGCAAAGAATGGGGTCATCTGAGTAGAGGTGTGTTGAGAGTTGTTAAAAGCAAACTCCGCCAGGGACAGGTAATTGGCCCAGTTGTCCTGTTGCTGGTTGATGAAGCAACGGAGATACTGTTCCAGGATACCGATGACCTTCTCTGTACCCCCGTCGGTCTCCGGATGGTGCGATGACGACAGACACACCTGCACCTCCAACGCGGCCATCAGGCTCTTCCAGAAGCGAGTTGTGAACTGAACTCCGCGGTCCGAAACCACCCTGTCCGGTAGACCATGGAGGCGGAAGATGTGCTGCAGCAAGAGACGGGCCGTTTTTGCGGCTGTGGGCAGTCCGCAGCATGGGATGAAGTGTGCCATCTTGGTGAGCATGTCCACCACCACCAGCGCCGTGGTGAACCCAGAGGACGGTGGCAGGTCCATCAGGAAGTCCATGGAGATCATCCCCCAGGGTCTGTCGGGTGTCGGCAAGGGCTGGAGGAGCCCGGGAGGGGCCTCCGTGGCGGCCTTGGCTTGCCGGCATGGTACACAGGATGTCACGTAGGCATGTACATCATGCCGCACTCGGGGCCACCAAAAGTTCCGTTTCACCAGGTGGAGGGTCTTGAAGAACCCAAAATGTCCTGCTGCAGGGTTGTCGTGGCACTGGGTCATGACGAGGGCTCGGAGTGGTCCTGTGGGCACATATAATCGCCCCCGAAACTTGAGTAAGTCCTCCTCCAAGGTCCAAGGAGACGTGGGGCCCACCTCCACTCTCCTTTGCTGCGACCAGGCGTCCTGGCGCTGCGCCTCTTGCACCTGGGCCCACAAGTCCACTGGCTCCCGTGCTGCGGCCAAGGCTTCTGCCGGCAGCACTGTCCGTGGAGGAAGGGGGTCTTTGGCGCAGAGGTCCTCTGGCTTGCGGGACAGGGCATCCGCCCTCCGGTTGTGACCGCTGGGAATGTAGGTCACGCGGAAGTTGAACCGAGCAAAAAACAATGACCACCGGATCTGCCGCTGGTTCAACTTCCGAGCTGTGGTGAGGTGCTCGAGATTCCGATGGTCCGTTTGGACCTCCACCTGATGTTGGGCCCCCTCCAGATGGTGTCACCAAGCCTCGAATGCAGCCTTGATAGCCAGCAACTCTTTTTCCCAGATGGTGTAGTTGCGCTCGGAAGGATTGAGTTTCCGGGAGTAGTAAGCACAGGGGAAAAGTGTGCTGCCATTCATCGGAGCCTGTAGCAGCACCGCTCCCAGAGCCACATTGGACGCGTCCGTTTCCACCACAAAAGGCCGGAGCGGGTCGGGATGCCTCAGGACGGGTTCCGTGACGAAGGATTTCTTGAGGGCGGTGAATGCTTCTTGCTGTGGGGGACCCCACCGGAACGCAACCTTCTTCCTGAGGAGCTGGGTAAGTGGAGCCGTCAGTGTGGCGAAGCCCGGGATGAAGGTCCGGTAGTAGTTGGTGAAGCCCAGCAGGCGCTGAACATCCTTCACCCGACGAGGGGCTTCCCAGCTACACAAAGCTTCTACTTTGCATGGGTCCATGGCTATGCCCTCGGGCGAGATGATATGCCTGAGGAATTCTATGGAAGTCCGGAAGAAGACGCATTTCTCCAGCTTCACATTGAGTTGTTGCTCCCGCAAGCGTTGCAGAACCAGACCGACGTGTCGAAGGTGGCTTTCCCTGGACCGGGAGTAAATGAGGATGTCAGCCAGGTAGATCTCCACAAACCGATCCAACATGTCTCGGAACACGTCGTTCATGAAGTGTTGGAAAACGGCAGGAGCGTTGGTCAACCCAAATGGCATGACAGTGTATTCGTAGTGTCCGTATCGGGTGCCGAATGCCGTCTTCCATTCGTCTCCTTCTCGCATCCGCACCAGGTTGTAGGGCCCCCGGAGATCGAGCTTGGTGAAGATCGTGGCCTCCTGCAACCTCTCCAGTAGCTCCGGGATGAGCGGCAGGGGGTAGCGATTCCACACCGTAGTGGCGTTTAGCCGGCGGTAATCACAGCACAGGTGCAAGTCCCCTGTCTTCTTCTTTACGAAGAGGACCGGGGCCGAGAGAGGAGACTTTGAAGGCCGGATGAACCCTCGGGCCAGATTTTTGTCCAGGAAGTCCCTGAGGGCGGCCAACTCGGGCTCCGACATGGAATACAGGCATCCCACAGGCAGTGGTGCGTTGGGCAGAAGGTCCACGGGGCAATCGTAGGGCCGATGCGGGGGTAGTCGGTCCGCCTCCTTCTCGCTGAACACGTCGGCGAAGTCCGTCAGCTCAGGAGGCAAGGTGATGGCAACGGTGGGAACGTTCTGGCCGGCACAGGTGTGGCGGATGTGGTCGACGCACTGCAGACTCGGGAAAGAGATGGCGTTCCGCGACCAGGCCACCTGAGGATCGTGGGTCTGAAGCCAGGCCATCCCAAGGACCAAGGGAAAATGAAGGTCCGCCGTGACATAAAACTGGATCGCCTCCTCATGGTCCCCAATAGCCAGGCACAAAGGCTGGGTGGCGAATTTAATGGGGCCGGACACCAGTTCTCGTCCATCAATTGTCTCTACCCGCATCAGAGGGTCCACCGGAACCACGGGGACCACAAACTGGGTCACAAAGGCCTGGTCCATAAAGTTTGTTGTGGCCCCTGAGTCCACCAGCGCATGGGCCTGGAACCCGTCCGACTGGTTCCCCAACCATATCCGTGTGTCCAGAATCAGATGCCGAGGGGGCCCAGAGTCTACTTCTGCAACGTCCAGTGGGGGCTTAGTACGTGCCCGACCTAGGGTTTCCCCGAGGTCGGGCCTGCTCCATTTCCCGATTGGTCACGCTGTGATTCAGGGACCGGCATGCGTGCCCCCCTTCGCTTTCTGGGGCAAGAAGCGGCGAAGTGGCCGGGCTCCCCACAGTACAGGCACAATCCCCCTTGGCGCCTCCAGTTCCGCTCCTGGGCTGTCAGGCGAGGTCTGGCCACTCCCAACTCCATGGGCTCTTCCGCAGGGGTTACAAAACGTGGGGTGACCCGGGGTGCTGGTGGTGCAGGAAGTGGGGGTGCAGATGTCGACGGCGGGTCCCGGGGGGTGCGACGGGACGGTCGCCATTGCAGACGGGCATCGAGTCGGAGACAAACGGGCACCAAGTTGTCGAGGGTGCGCGGCGCCTCCACCCGGGCCAGCTCGTCTTGCAATTCCTCTGAGAGTCCCTCCTGGAACGCATCCACCAGCGCTGCATCATTCCAGTCAGAGTCCTGGCACAAAAGACGAAATTCGGCGATGTACTCTTGCAGGGGGCGTTTCCCTTGACGGAGTTCCTTAAGGCGCCTGGTTGCCGTCAGCATTCAAACGGGGTCCTGGTACATGATGCGCAGGTGCTGCCAAAAACGCTGTTGGTCCGCCAGCAGGGGGCTGTCCTGGAGCAAGAGGGGCGTGGCCCATCGAGCAGCCGAGCCGGAAAGAAGGTTAATCACGAAGGCCTCCGTAGCCCGGTTGTCTGGGAAATCCTCTGGCCTCATAGCCATGTAGAGCTGGCACTGTCCCAAGAAGGTCGGGAACATCTCAGGCTGCCCAGAAAACTTATCCGGCACGGTTATCGGGCACTTGTGACGAGGAGGAGGAGTGGGAGGATGGGGGGGCTGCAGGCACATTCCCGGCAGCAAGTTGGCCTGCCAAGTGAGCCACTTGCTGCTGGAGCTGTTGATTAGCCGCTTGTAGCTGCTGTAACTGCTGCTGTACCTGCTGCTGGTCCATCTTTGGTGGAAGATGTTTTAGTCGGGGTCTTGGACAAAATGTTCTGTTTCCCTCCCCCCAATACTCCCAGCAAAGAGTCAGTCAGAGGCCTCCTTTTCTCCTTTTATTTACATAGATATATGTCCTGGCCACGTCTACCCACAGGCCTGCCAAGTTTCTGGAGATAACGAGGAAATTATAGATAAGGCCAGAATTACTCACGAATATATTCTTCCCTCCATTGAAACAGTTTGCCCGCGCAAATTCATTGCTTTGTCCAAGACAAAAAACCAGGAAGTCCCGCCTCCTATTTATAGTCTCTGCAGATGTCACTGCATGACAATTATGACTTGGCTTTATCCCAACACTGCTTCTGCTGCGCGCGCCGGTCACGCCTCCGCAGCCTTGCATCACTCCAAAACTGTTCTTGGGGCGTTGCCAAATCAGAAGAAGGCTCCAGAGAATCAGGTCTTGCCGGCCCCTCCTCCTCCCTTTGAGTGGGTGCCAGGGAGGGAAAGGGCTCAAGAGAAGCAGGGCTTGCCAGGTCTTCTCCCTCACTTTCTGAATCATCCGAGTCCAGGAGTCCGGGTCCAGGAACCTGGATCACAACAGAAAGCCTGGAACCGAGGGAGACCACTGTGCCTCAGATAGCTGGTTGTGAATCCCTCTATGTGAAGTGGGGTCATAGGACTCAAGTGGGCTTGTTGATCACGTACCTGGTTCCTTGCTGTGTGACAACAGCCCTGCCCGAGCTGTTGGATTTGCTGGCTGGGTTGGCAGTTGAAACCCCTAGACTGTTGGTCATGGGGGATTTCAATTTGCCATCAACTGGCATGGCATCCTCGATGGCCCGGGAGTTCATGGCTTCCATGACAGCCATGGACCTGACTCAATTAGTGGACGGCCCTACCCACATCGGGGGAAGCACCCTAGATCTGATTTTTATCTCTGGCCAGTGGTCGAATGATCTGATTTTAAATGATTTAGTTGTCGAGCCCTTGTCATGATCAGATCATTTTCTTCTTCGTCTGGACTTTTGGACCACTACTCACCACCACAGGGAGACGGAACCAATGCGTTGGTTCCATCCCACGTGCCTGATGGACCCAGAGAGGTTCCTGACGGAGCTTGGGCCGTTTCCCAAGAATCTGGCCCACGGCACGGCTGAAGAACTAGTCACGGCCTGGGAACAGGCCGCAGCTGGAACTTTGGACCATGTCGTGCCTTTGCGGCCTCTGACCCGGCTTAGGTCTCAACCAGCTCCTTGGTTCTCCGAGGAGCTGAGGGAGATGAAACGTCAGAGAAGATGCCTAGAGAGTGCTTGGAGATCCAGCTGTTCAGAAGCTGACCGGACACTAGTTAGGTCCTATAGTAGGACCTACCTAGTGGCATTGAGGGATGCAAAACGTTCTTACGTTTCCTCCCTCATTGCATCAGCAGATAACCGCCCGGCCGCCCTGTTTTGGGTGACCCGCTCTCTCCTTCAACAGGAGGGGCGGGAGGACCCATTACAAGGGGGTGCCGAGGAGTTTAACGGTTATCTGTACGATAAAATCGTTCAGCTTTGGGATGGATTGGATCAAAATTGGGTAGATCCAGGTGAGAGGTTTGAGACTCGTCTTGTTGAGACTGTTTGGGATAGTTTTGACCCTGTGACTCCCCGAGGACATGGACAGGTTGCTGGGGAGGTTGAATGCCACCACATGTTTACTGGACCCGTGCCCCTCCTGGTTGGTGCTGGACACGCAGGAGGTGACACGAGGCTGGCTCCAGGGGATTACAAATGCTTCTTTGCAGGAGGGGGTCTTTCCTGCTGCCTTGAAAGAGGCCGTGGTGAGACCCCTCCTCAAAAAGCCTTCCCTGGACCCAGCTGTTTTAGGAAATTATCGTCCAGTCTCCAACCTTTGCTTTACGGCGAAGGTTATAGAGAGTGCGGTGGCACATCAATAACCCCAGTACCTGGATGAAACTGTCTATCTAGACCTGTTCCAGTCCGGCTTTCGACCCGGATACAGTACGGAGACGGCTTTGGTCGCGTTGATTGATGATCTCTGGAGGGCCAGGGACAAGGGTTACTCCTCTGCCCTGGTCCTATTAGACCTCTCAGCGGCTTTCGATACTATCGACTATGGTATCCTGCTGCACCGGCTGGGGAGTTTGGGAGTGGGAGGCACCGTTTATCGGTGGTTCTCCTCCTATCTCTCTGACTGGACGCAGACGGTGTTGGCAGGGGGGCAGAGATCGACCCCAAGGTGCCTCATGTGTGGGGTGCGGCAGGGGTCGATTCTCTCGCCTCTCCTGTTCCTATATGAAGCCGCTGGGTGAGATCATCAGTGGTTTTGGGGTGAGGTACCAACTATACACTGATGATACGCAGCTGTTCACAGAGAGCTCAAAAACCAACTATCACACTTTACACAAAAATAACACAAAAAGGACACAACTGACTCACATACAATGCAAAAACAGCTGGACTTCACACAAAGTGGACCCTGCACGAAGCATGAAGTTTACACTCTCACAGAGAGCTCAAAAACCAACTATCACACTTTACACAAAAATAACACAAAAACGACACAACTGACTCACATACAATGCAAAAACAGCTGGACTTCACACAAAATGGCCCCTGCAAGAAGCATGAAGTTTACACTGTCACAGAGAGCTCAAAAACCAACTATCACACTTTACACAAAAATAACACAAAAACGACACAACTGACTCACATACAATGCAAAAACAGCTGGACTTCACACAAAATGGCCCCTGCAAGAAGCATGAAGTTTACACTTTCACAGAGAGCTCAAAAACCAACTATCACACTTTACACAAAAATAACACAAATATAACAAAATTACAAAATAACCAGGAATGGCGGGATGACCCCCTACAGCAGTGCTTCTCAAATAGTGGGGCAGGGCCCTAGGGAGGGCGCGAGGCTCCGTAAAGGGGGGCGCGTTTGACCTCGGCAAACACTGTCATAACAAGCTAAGCTCCGTGTTTACAGTCGCGCGGGGGGGCTCGAAAAATGTTTTCTTCTTCCTAGGGGGCATGACAGAAAATAATTTAGAAGCACTGCCCTACAGGGACATGCTGAGGAGTTTAACGGTTATCTATATGATAAAATCGTTCAGCTTCGGGATAGTTTAGACCAAAATTGTGATGATCCAAGTGGGATGGTGGAGGCACGTCTTGTTGAGGTTGTTTGGTATGAGTTTGAGACTGTGGCTCTCGAGGACATGGACAGGTTGCTGGGGTGGTTACATGCAACCACATGTTTACTGGACCCGTGTCCTTCCTGGCTGGTGCTGG